>NC_041387.1:245657245-245722553 GCF_002162155.2 Triticum dicoccoides | reverse complement strand
CAATGTCGTGGTTGCGCCGCCCTCGTCCAAACCACAAAGACTCACCGGTATCCAGATCCGGCAGCGGCAGTACCTTCACCCCACGCAACACTAAGATAGGCACCTAAACTCTTCTTCCACGGTGAACCTGCACCCACGCACCCCTTTGATAGACACCGAGGCACTGCTGCCCCAACCAACTGGCAGCCTAGGAGCTCCGCCGCCTCAAGGGGCGCTGCTACCGTCCATTGGGAATTGACTGACCCAGAATAAAAATGCGAGCGACTGATGCCTAATGAATAAAGTGATTTAAGATGAGTCTACGACCTATATTGTGGCCCGGTGAAGTAGGCAGCTACAGCTGCTGAGTCGGTGAGTCCGGCACGGTTGCGGTGGCTCCCGGTGGTGGGAAAGCGGATATGTCGCGACGGTCTATGGCTATGGGGAAGTAGTGTTGGGGCCCTGGAGGCGTCCGATGATGGAGCCACTCCGGCGTCGTGCACAATGGCGCGGGTGAATCGGCTCCGGTATGATTCACGCGGTCATCGTCGAGGCAGCTCCGGTAGGACGAAGTAAGAGGCAGACGGCCCAGTGCATGATGGAAAATAGACAGCGGCTTCGGCATTGGGGAGGAGGGCGGCGGTAGATTTGGTGCGGTGGGAGTTGCGCCATGGAGGGGCTGTGGTTTCATGGCTGGGGAGAAGGTGATTTGGTGCCCATGGTGTATGAATGGGGAATTGGGAGGGGGAACCATGTCTTATGCATTCATTTGTTTAAAACATGGGGGAAGTTATAGTTCTACCCCAACCTTTTGGCATGTGGGCTTGGGTCTGTGTCTTGAGGGTTGGGGATAGTAGTGTAACTTTGCTTCTCCCAAGTAGTGGGCACCAGCGATTTCGGGAGAGGAGGGCGTGCTTTGAAAATAGTGGGCACGAGCAATTTCGGCCGAGGAGGGCATGTTTTGAAATAGTAGGCGCAAGCGATTTCGGCTGACTAGAGGGTGTTTTTCCGCCCATGGTCTATGAATTATTTGGCGTCTGCCATTTCGACCCAGGACAGGGTGTTTGCCACCCATGGTTTATGAATTATTCGACTCTTGTCATTTTGGTAGAGGAGAGGGCGTGTTTGGATGAAGTTACAAACCTACCCTCAATGTACAACAGGCCAATTGATGCGGGTCCCAAATAGCCCGGTAATTTCGCGTCTCCCATTTATTTTCTCGGGCAGTTCCACCGAGCAATGGGTGTTTAGCAATTCATTCAAATTTTGGGAGAACGAGCATCCACGTCTACCTCACCAAGTCGATTCGAATCAAATTTTGACATATTAGCTTGCCACTTCTTTTTTAGATGGTGAGATGATGCTTGGGACTAATGTGTTTTTACATGCTCATTGCTACCGATTTATTTGACAAATAGTTGACGCACTCAAAAACAGGAGTCAAATCCAAAATGAAATATCTCGATTCAATCAAATAGCTCGTTCACCCGGTCAAAATTGTGGACTAAATCCAAAATTGAACACCTCAATTGAGTAGCGTGTTGTATTATAGTCCTCCATGAAAATGCCGAAAGTCAAATTAATGAACTTGTTTGATACGCATATCTCCATTCATGTGTGGATTGCAAACACCATGTTCTCCAATTCAAAGATTTGAATGCAAATATACACCGAAACATGGTTTATATCAGTCTCCGATGCATAAACACGACCTCTCCCCTCTCTCGAACTCCTTTTCTTTCTCTAGCCGACAATCTTTGTTTCTATCGCGTGCATACAAACACAAACCTTGTCGGTCCCTCTCCCTCCCTCCCTCCCTCTCTCTCTCTCTCGGTCTTTCTAGTTCGCATGCACAGTCCATGTAGAGGTATCTCTCGCACACAATGTATGATTCTCTAGTCTAATCTGAATATCTAGGGTGCACTCATTGTACGCACACAAATTCCCTAGCTCATTGTCCGTAACCCTGTCATGCACCACTCCGCCGTCTCGGGGCTCTTCCCTCTCTCTCGAACTCTCCATCTCCCTAGGTCACCCATACACATGCATATCTCACTTGCACTAGATACACCCATCTAAAACTCTCTGTCTCTCTAACTATCTATCTATCTATCTCTCCCTCATTCTCTCTCCATCTCACATGCACACAAACACACAATCTCACGCCTAGCTAAGTATTTATGTCTCTCACTCCATTGGAGGCACACACAGTCCCCCTAGGTACATGACTATTTCTCAGTCTCCATCTTAAACATATGCGCTGCCTCTTTCCCTTACTTGGTCTATCTCCATTTCTCTCGGGGAATTTTTCTATCACACACACACACCTTGTCTATCGATCTTCCACCCATATAGTTCCCTCACAATCTCGAGGGGATGTCTCTATCACAAACATAGCCCTCTCTCCCTCCCCATGTGTCCATCTTCTCCATACATCCCTCTCGACTTTGTCCCTTGTTGGCCAGACCTCTGTTGGACAGGTGCTATAGGAGGGGCTCTCTCCGTTGCAAACAACCACACACTAGCTATCTCCGTGTATCTCCTCACCTTGTTTTTTATCTCGGAGGTGCATGAGTGATATGTTTGCATAATACATGCTCTCTCTCTATTTTATTATTTATTGTCCCTTTCTCTTTCAAACACCCACTTTTTTCCAACTCACTCTTTCTCCATCACACACACTTGATCTCTCTCTACTTAGGTACTATCTTTCGTCCATAGCATATAGATTTGATGAAAAGTCAAACCTCGCAAAGTTTGACTAGGTACGTGTAGAAAAACATTTACATCTAGAATGACAAATATATATCATCAAATTCATCACAAGATGTAGTTTCATATGATGTATCTTTGGTATTCCATGTATAAAAATTTTTCTGTGTAAACCTGGTCAATGTTTCAAAGTTTGATTTCTAAAAAAATTATATGCACTACATTATCAAACGGATGGAGTATCTCTTACCCTCTCTCAACTCTCTAACGCACCACTCGGCCGTATCGGGGATCCTATATCTCTCTCAAACTTTATATCTCCCTTGGTCACACATACAAATATCTCGCTCGCAGAACATAAACCCATATGACACTCTCTGCCCTACTCTCTCTATTTTACACACCCCCCTAAGTACCATAATCTCTCACTCCATCATAGGAACATGCACTCCCCCCTAAGTATGACTATCTCTCACAATACATCGCGAACACAAGTATTTTATCCTTTAATCCCTACGTCTATCTCGATCTCTCGGGAGGTATCTTCTATTGCACACACACCTTATCCCTCGATCTCCCACCCATGTAGTCCCATCACGATCTCCAGGGGATCTCTCTCACAGACACACACACTCTCCTCCCCATGCCTGCATTTTCTCCATGTGTCTCTCTCGACGTCTCTCCCTAGTTTGCCAAAACTCTCTTGGCCACGTGCTAGGGGTCTTTATCTCTCAGTTGCAAACAACCACACGGTATCTCCTCACGTCGCTTCCGCTCTTGAAGATGCATCCGTGATATGTTTACATAAGACACACACTTTTTCTCTACTTTATCATGCGTTGTCCATGTCTCTTTCACACACACACGCACACACTTTTTTCACACTCACTCTCTCTTTTCTCTCTCTCTCTCTCTCTCTCTCTATTTAGGTACTCTCTCACGTCCATAACATATGTATGTTTTGAGAAGTCAAACCTCAGAAAAGTTTGACTAGGTATATGTGGAGAAAAACATTTACATATGGAATGATCAATAGATTCATCATAAGATGTACTTAGTTCATATCATTTATCTTTGGTATTGTAGATATAAGTAATTTCTTTATAAACTTGGTTAAAGTTTCAAAAGTTTGACTTTTCAAAAAATTATAGGCACTACATTATTGAACGGAGGGAGTAGCTCTTTCTCTCTCGCTTTACTGAGGGAGTATACGGTCACTGTGTTAGCTATAGCTCTGTATATTGTTTAGTTGACCGATCAACCAGTCTACATGTTGCTTTGTCAGCTCGTGTTCTCTATCTTCTTATGCTGGCGCATGTGGTAGTGGGTGAAAATAAATAAACTAGAGGCCCATCGGACAGGTGGTGAAGTAAACAAAGTTCAAACCACTCTTTGTAGCACCCAGCATGCTACTAAATTGAGGGCACACTTCTTCCACATGAAGGATGCACTCGCGCACACCTAGCACACAATACACACCAGCACACGCGTACACCAGTGTCACTGTCGGTTGAGATGGACGGTGACGCGTCTAAGAAGTGGAGGCAGCTCGAGCCAAAATAGCATCTGACAAGCCTGGATTTAATCAGCAGCCTCCCCGACGACATGTTCCTCATTATTATTGCCCTCCTCCCCAACAAATCTGCCATCTGGACCACCCTGCTCTCCCGGTGGTGGCATCCCCTCTGGTGCTGCGTCCCCCTCAATCTCACCTCGACAGCTTCCATGGCGAAGGGGATTGCAGACGCATGGCTGCAGTCTCCAATATCCTTGCATCGCACCCTGGGCCAGCCAGACGCCTCGATATCTGCATTTTAAGTACCAACTGCCAGGTCCAAGCCAAGTTCAACTGGTGGTTCTTATTCCTCTCCCTAAATCAGATCAAGGAGCTCAGGTTTGATGGACGATGTCACTCTTTGCCGCCGTTGACGCTCCGCTTCGAGCCAACGCTGCGCTGCTGGTGGTTCAGCTCCTCCTATTTTCCCCAGATTAATGTCGTGCATGCTCTTCTTCTCCCTGAACTAAAGTAGCTCAACCTCTTTGACATTGGCATCTCAAAGGAGGCTATCAAGCACCTACTCCATGGTTGTAATGCACTCGAGTTCCTTTGTCTTTGGCAGATCCATGGGTTCATTACCTTCCACATTGCCTCGACAAATATCTGATGGATTTATGTGTCTTGTTGGCCCCGCAACAAGACATTACTTGGGAAGAGATTAGTTGAGCTGTTTCACGCGATGGTCACTGAGAATACGCCTTTCCTCAGAGATTGCTTGTATCTGATCTAGAAGGTCCAACAAAAATAAGGGTCATTGACACACAACAATTGATAGCGTTGCCTACTCGTCTGCCAAATTCTCTGAACTTGTTATTGGATCCATAATCATTTAGGTACAACACTATTCTTCTTCTCCTTCTTCTTCTTGAAAATCACATTTTTTTAAAAAAAATCTTGATGTATGTTCGACTATCATCCAGAAAATGATTCCCACGAACTTGACCCAGTCTGTGCGCACAGTGAATATCTTGGCAATAAAATCTATCAGCCCCAATCTAGATCAAGTTGTTGGATTCCTTACATGCTTTCCGTGCACGGAGAAGCTACTCGTCGAGGTGAAACTCGTTTCCTATTAAATGTGAAACACAAGCTCAATTTTTTCGTAATTTCCCAAAGTTACAATGACTAGTGTAGTGTTCGAAACTGCATCTACGCACTATATACTGAAAGAAATGTTTTCACTATTTATTCTCATGTGATCACCTGCATCATTTTTTGGTTGCTGTAGCCAAGGCTAGTCATAGTGGGAAGTAACTTAGACTAGCAACCAAAATGTGCACTTTTGCTGCCTCTATAGCTTGCCTCTAAGCCTTTAGAGGCTTCCTCTATACATTGCATGGAGTTGCCTCTAGCAAAAAAAATCCTTGGCATCGCCTCTAAGCCAAGAGACTACCTCCAAGATTTTCTTTCAATTAAAACATTCATCTCTCCCTACATGTCATCCACTTTCTTGAGTCTCCCAACTGAAAAGTGAATCACATATCAACTTGATTATTGTTTTTGTGGGACCATTGTAGAGGCTGCACTCAAACGCCATACATTGCAGCATTTTTGACTAACCTTAGAGGCAGCAATGTGGACCCCAGCTTAGAGGCAATGCTCCCTCCAACCACTATGGATGCCCTAAGAGCATGTACTACCTTCATCTTGGCTTACTAGTCCCCTTGTTATTTTGTAGTATCAAATTTATACCATAGATTTAACTAACAAAAATGTTAATGCATGTCACTAAGAATTATATCATTGGATTCATATTTGGACACAATTTCTAATGGTATAATTTCTAGTGGCATTCCTTGACATTTTCTTACATAAATCTATGGTCAAAATTTTACACTAAATACAAAGGGGACCTATGAACTAGTAAGAAGGAGGTAGTACAATAGTGGGCTACAAGCCCTTTTTGTTGTTGTATCCAAAGCTAGCCATAGTGGGAAGTGGGCTATAAGAGCATCCACATGTATGTTTGCCTCTAACCTGGGACCCACTAACCTGCCTATAAGGTTATATCAAAGCTTCGCAGTGTGTTGCCTCTAGTATAGTTTTAAAGTTGGACCCACAAGGGAGTAAAATGAAGTGCTAGTACTAGAGTACTCCTTTCCTATGGCTTATTATACTAGCAACAAATGCTCACACTGTGGCCAACCTATTCATGTGCTCCCACGTAAAATGAGTAAATGAGAGGAAATTAAGAAAGGAGAGAGAGTGAAAAAATAGCACTAGCCTTAGAGGCAACACTATGGCCAACCATATCGTATGAGCGAATGATATTGGTAGCTCTTGATGACACGACAATCTTGTATAGCCAACTGCTCTAATATTTTCTCTTCTTTTGCAGATAAAAAGACCCGAAAGTGAAAAATGTGATGCAATATAACAATCTCATTGAACGCGTCGATCTCCATATTATGGAAATTGATTTGATCGACTACCGGGGCACCACATCTAGGATTAAATTGGCGAGGTGCTTTGTTCTGGAGGCAAGTGTGCTCAAGGTAATGAGGTTTGGCGTTCTCTGGTGCAACAATGGATGGTGTGCTGATCACCACAAGCGTCTAAGCCTAAATGACAAAGTCTCTATAGAAGCTAGATTTGCTTTTGAAACATCCAGCAGCAAGAGACTCAAAAATTTATGTGCACATTAGTGACTTGTCAGGGGGGTAGATTTTAGTTTGTACGATAATGCTACATCCAGCCAAAGTAACGAAAGTCTTACGTAAAGTTCCTAATAGCCGTCTTCATAGGTGCAGCATTACTACTAGCATTTGTAATATTAGCTTGAACCTTGTAATATTACAACTATCCAGGATGAGGTGCTATGTTACGATAGATGCTCGCGTGCATAGGTGCGGAAACGATATACCCATTAGTCGAGACAATATTTATTATTACTCGTGGCAACTCATAGGAAATTATCTAGAACACGACTAGTTGTAAGCAGGGTAGCTCTACAGCGATGATGATACTGATTGCACACGATGAGGCCGACTTTCGGTATGCCGAACACGCCGCCTACACTCAGGTGTCATCTCCGGTGCAGGGTCTTGTCACCTCACTGTGAGGAGGAGCACGTAATAATTTGACCAACGGGTAGTACAATATTACTACATTGGTAGTACTACTAGTACTACCACCATTTGGATTTAGTAGTACTACCACCTCCGTCTGCATTTTGTATTTGACTAAATATCTAGTAATGCATGTCAAAAAAATATACTACTCCCTCCATAAATAAATACATGGAGTATTGTTTTATTCAGTTATGAATGTAGTTTCTGATAATATTATACACTCTCCCTTCCGGTAGATGGCTCAAATTTGAAATATCATCAATTAGACTACTACTGTACTCCCTCCTTACTTGTGCACTAGTCACATTATGAAAACCAAATAATCCCAAAACGTTTTTAGGCGTGGTGCATTAACTACCCACCTCATTCCCCGTTTTTTTCCACAAAAAAGGAAATCAGGCAATAGGAGACATGGGGTGTGTATGCATTAAATGACTTGAGACCACTTAGCACAACATGTAGTGCTCAATTCTCTGCATGCAATGACATTAATTACCAAATAAACATCAAGTTCTCTCATTTTTCCCTGACTTGGTCTTGATGAGATGACTATACTACACTGATACAGAGGGAGTAAGGGCTGAGGAGTAGATGGCCAACACACACGTGAATCCAACGCAATATGCACTTCTCATATAAAGGCTCCCCGCCAATCCAATCCATCTACAAAATCCTATGAGTCTATGCACGCTAACCAAGGGCAAGAGTGATCACTCCAATCGCAAGATCAGTTGACCAGAAGCTAGACCCATGGAGGTGATGAGCGCGAGCATGAGCCGGATGTGCCAGGTGGTCCACGATGCTGGCCTGCGGCTCGACACTGAAGAATGTCTCCAGGTCGTGCTTGAGGCCGCAAGGGAGAGAGGCCTCTTGGACAACATCTTCGTCTCCTTGTTCGACGAGGCCCTCGTCGGCTTCCTCGACAAGTTCACCATCATCAAGAAGCTCGTGGATGACCTTGACGTACGCCTTCAGCCAAGCACCCAGGCTTTGCCACGCCCGCCACCCTCACCGGCCTCTATGGTGACAACCTCTTCGATGCACTAGTGGCCCTACGACCGCCCGCGGACAACGGAGAATATCGACCTCGAGGTCGCGCTCGCCACACAGCGCCTGGCGCAGGAAGACACCACCAACATAATCACCCACGTCTACGAGAAAATTATCCACAAGGAATACTACGTGCCAGAGGAGGATGATAGGACGTTGTCCTTCTTGGACCACATGGCAACCTTGGACGACATTGTTCAGAAGCATGTTGACCTTGCTGCCAACACCGCTGCTCCTCACCCGTTGATTGGTGAATCGGCGCACTACGGCGAGAGGATGTCGTTGATGGACCCATATACATATTTATTTTTGGGTCAAATCCATTTATACTATAATTTTCATACCTTTTGCGTCAACTTCATAACTTCTGTATGTACCATGCATGAAGTGCCCCACAGCAAAACTTCTTTTATATTAATATTGACGTGTAATGGGAATGTTTAGGTCCCAAGCAAGAAATGGGAATGCATTTCAAACTTCTTGGCATGCTGGTTCAATTTACGAAGGCGCGCACATAAACAACCAAAACAAAGTCATTTTTGGAACAAAGAGCTGCCACGTTACAATTGGAAATAGAAGTAGCATTGAAACTGTGGGCGTCCTACTAACCATTTAAGTGTTGCCACGCGTCCCTCTTTTAATTGGCTACTAGGAGGCATCGTGCGGGGTACTACCTCCATCCTGGTTTGTTGTTCCCCTTATTGTTTTGTGCCAAATTTTGACTATGAATTCAATTAAAAATATGTTAATGCATGTCACAAAAAATAGTATTATTGGAAACTATGTTCAAATATGAATCCAACCATATAAATGTTTATAACATGCATTAAAATATTGTCTATGAAATATGTGGTCCAAAATTGACACATAATACGAAAGGACCAACAAATCAGGACGGAGTCGTGTTAGCAGATTGCTGCGCAGGCTCATCCCAGATGGTCATTCCTGCCCGCCCCTCAACGCAAAGTGGCTAGGCACATCACTTACAGGTGGGATCGCATGTAAGGAAAGTGATGATGGCCAAAATTGGCAAAACTCTCCCTCTTATCATGCGAGAAAAGACCATCGCTAGCATTTTGAATCGTTATATCTATTTTTTGAGAGAAAATTGTTATTTCTATCTATCGGTCACGCCAGGAGCAGAACCAAGTGTTACAACTTACTAATAGTACAAGTTCAAAAGAAAAACCC
This sequence comes from Triticum dicoccoides, assembly GCF_002162155.2. Taxonomy (NCBI): domain Eukaryota; kingdom Viridiplantae; phylum Streptophyta; class Magnoliopsida; order Poales; family Poaceae; genus Triticum; species Triticum dicoccoides. The sequence goes on along the minus strand of NC_041387.1, from coordinate 245,712,992 downwards.
TATCGTGTTCACGTTGCATGCCCACATGGTTGGTCTGGCACACCGCTCAACGGGGTAACGCGTGTTGTCTCACATCTTAATTTACAAGTGGGACCATAGCTGACGAAACCGACTATCAGCAAACCCTTGCCCCGCCCGTCACATGATAGCTGAGTTAGAGAAACGAGCAAGGAGAAGAGATAGTTGTAGCACAGACTCAAAGAAATATGGTGTCAGATGGGAGTCATGTTCGTGGCGTGTTCCGTACTCCTGGACGCAAATGCTTGTTATGGCCCATGCCACCCTACTATATCGAGGATTCAAGGTGCTGGTTACGTACAGCGAACACGTTAACATATGGCCTACCTCACACTGTGGCCAAATTTTCTTGTAGTCCGTGGCAGGCTAAAAAGTGTTCTTTGGGAGGGTGGATGGTTGGTCTCAAGTTTAAAACTTGTTGTATTACATATACGTAGATGTAGAGATAGTGTAGTAGTTTTGAAAGTTTGAATCCAAACACCAAAATGCAGTTCATCCAACGACCTAGAATGATGGGATTCCGAGCTATAGTAAAAACACCCGCCCGCCGCGAGAAGCATGTGAAGCTAACTAGTAGTACTATTGTTGATTGGGCTCATCTGATAACATGTTGCAATGCACGGTCAATTATTTATTAAGTAAAAAACTGCCGCATCACAGCACACACTTTGAGAAGCGACTCGAAAGCCATTCATAAATTTAGTAAGTTAATTAGAGGCATATCATTTAGTATTGCATACAACAAGTCATCAACGCACAATGACAACAAGGATACATTATAAATACTAAAGTTTTTATCACGTGACAAATAACAAAGTGATGAAATAAACTTCAGGTCAACCAATCCTTGGCATTGGAAACACTTGCTTTGAACCATAAGTGATTCTCTGGGTAGGGCCAGTTGTTGTCAATATCAAGACCAGTGCAAGACTCGTCATCCAGGCTAAAGAGGCCTGTATTAGGTTGCATTTTGTGATAGCCAGGTAGGGAACCATAGCAATGTCTGTGGTATAGATACAATTTATTCTGATAAATGGTAACATTGTCCCAACAATAGCTAGATCGCCTTTCACCATCATTGGATAGTTTAGTCCAAGGAAGAGCGTGTTTTCTCCAAGACTATCAATATTGAACTAGGGAGAAGGTGCTGGCGCTAGCACACTAGTATCCATCCCGAATACCTGTGATGGATGTTGGAATAGGTCCGAAGAGCACGACCATGGGAGACAACACCTTCTTCCTTTATAACATCAGCAGTGCCCTGTATATAGACAAGAAGAGGTGATCCATCGGAATAAGTTGCCAGGCACCACTGAATATGTAGGTCCTGCTCGTGATCATCACCATCGTCATCTCCCCCTTGGATGTAAAATTTTCCAAGTAGCGGTGGGGGAATGTTGACAAGACCCTGGAAACACAAGATGGTTAATTACTATGGGGATACTAACTCACATGCATGGTGAATGAAACAATTATAATTACAGTGTAAGACAAACATACTGGAACAATAAGGATCCCATGCGAAAACAGTGCCAGAAGTGGTGGCCGCAAACACAAGACCCTCGTATTGAATTGCATCACAGTACACAGCCGTGTACCGAAGCTGATTTTTGAGCAATATCCATCGAGTCGAAGGACTAAGACGGCAACAAGCTTGTTGAAGATAGCAACAACACAAGCATTCCTATAATCCCAAGAGTGACTGGGAACTGGACAAATTGCTAGATGACAGTCACCATGATCATATTTGAACGTACATAGATCATCGGTGTGCTCAACCTTAGGGTTGTCTGACATTTTTGGAAGTGGAATCCGGTGATGAGTGTACAAATTCACGAGTTCCCACTCACAGTTGTACCCAATATAAACAACCCGATCTCCATTTGCGCGTGCCTAGGCCTTACCATTAAGCGATGGCATCTTAACATCACACGTATTATCATTATCAATCGGCATCAACTTTCACAAGGTGAGGCTTCTGTCGTCCCCATGCCAGCGAGCAGGGTTATGGCAACGAAGATAGGGTAGATCAAACTGCTCCTGAACCCTTGGGTTCTTTGTAATGATGTTATTTGTTGAGTCAAGAATGGTCTTGAACGAACCTGCCATGCTAGCTGTAGTGATGACATCGCACAGATCAATGAGTTAATCCACCACGTAATCTTTCATCCATTGAGAAGATGAACAATGGAAGAAGGAAGAGTCAAGGAAAATGGAGGGAGGAAGAGTGTGCGACAGCAGTTCCAAATCGAGAGGGAAAGGCGAAGAGGCGGTGGACTGTTGCCACGTTATGAGAAGAGGCTGGTGGGGAGCGGACGGTTGCCAAGGTATAGAAAGAGCCATCTTGGCCTACACATACGTCCATTCGTAAATTATACAGGAAGACTCGCTGTCGTCTCACTGACATGTTGGAACGGGACCACATGTCAACAAAACATGGTGTGTCATTTATCGTGCAAAATGTGTTCTGGCCGTGTTGGCCCGAGCTACCGCATTATTTCTCAACTTTATTTTTTTAATGTTGTGTCTTTTAGTTTTGAAGCACAACTAATTGGTACTGTATATAGAGAAAATATAAACTATTCTACCACTGCTCTACCTCTAGTACTAGTACTAGTAAGATATACAGGCTAGAGCTTCAGCACATGCTTGCTAAGGGCTGTCCACTTGCTACGCACACTATCACCCTCTCTCCAGATCTAGAAAAGATGGTGGTGGCCCCTCTCTCTCCCTCCTCACCGATGGTCACATATCCACAAGGATTCCATCCGCCGAGGAAGAAAAGGATGTGCAGCGTTGACGCACTCGTCAGAGGCGAGCGAGATCACACACTGATGACAAGGCCGTCCTCTCAGACCTAGCACCGATGCAAGATGGCCTTTGTCCCCAAGCTCGCTGCCCTAGTGTGTGCGGAGGTTGACGGCCATGAGTGAAGCCACTTCCCGCCGACCCTTAGGTATGCTACCTCTTTTCGAACCATACCCTTGTTCTATTGCCCCATCTGCCCCGTCGATGCATGTCGATCTTTTTCGACCCCCCCATCTCCCAATTTACTATCCTCTACTCCGCTGGTCACACAGAAGAAACATTGATTTGCACTATTAAAGGAAACCCTACTTCATGCAGAGTAATCCATGTCTGGGTTGAATAAGAAAAGAAAGGGGTAAAGTACTGTCGAAGAGACTAGGTATCGAAACTGCATCTTGGTTGAAAAGGGGAAAATAGTAGCTAAGGAACGAGTTTCTTGTCTCTTGGTTGAAAAAGGGTAGAAAGGCATCAGAATGCAATAGAGAATGACCAGGGAAACCACTCTACGTGTCCAGGCATCAGGTTTGTTGTCCTCACATAGGGAAAAGGCGGCTAAAGAGAAGAAAAATTGGAAGTAATCCACATGGTTGCCTGGATATTTGTTGCTCTGGGAAACCACTCTATGTGTCCGTGGAGGTACAACGTACTAGTGCGCCCACTATCCGAAAGGGCCTTCCCATGCTCTTATTGCCACTTTTTTAGTGTTAGTATAACGCCACTCATAAAATCAAGCAATGATACTACTAAAGTGATGCCACATTTAACTAATGCCGCAGTTAGTCTAATGCCACCTATAATTTTAAGCAATGCCAAGTAATGTCACTGGATTATTTCAAGGTTAGCTATTGATTGTGGATGTATTAGAGATTTTTGAGCTAAGGCGTTCTAATGTTGTTGCACGGCCAGTATACCAATGACGAAACTTGTTACTACCTTCAGATTTTTGCACTGTTAATGCTTATAGATTACATACCTCACTTCATGATGTAATGATAAGTAAAAAAATTGTACAGTGTCACCAAAATGCCAAGGTGGTGATGGCATTTTATTTAAGTTAAATTGCACAAAAAATATTAAGAGAAGGGGTAAGGTTAGGAGTGGGCACCTCCTCCTCCTCCTGTTGTTTTCTAGATTCATTTAATCAAGTTTTTATGTTTTATCAACTATCAAGATTGGGATAGCAATTTTTTAGGTCCCCTGGAGTACAAAATGATATTTACCTTGAAGGTACATGGTTTGTTATTTTTTTATACTATCATTAGTTAATAATGTTAGTTAGCTTTAGAATTTTGTATTTCGTCTAATGTTGTTGCACATCCAGTATACCAATCCTGAAACTTGTTACCTTTAGATTTTGTATAGTTAATGCTTATAGAAATCTTCAAGTGCTAGCTTATTGAAATTTGTTGAGTAAAACCATTGTACTGTACCCCGTAATAGATAGACGACTCTACTGTTGCACTAGCCACTGGATTACTGTATATTTGTACTATTTGAATGGTGTTGTGTTAGCGTATGGACATATATAAGGTGTGGCAAGCTTTCCCAGATATGCGCACAAGAAAACTACTACCTATTTTTCTAAATACTAGACGTTTCGGTACTTTTAATTGAACTACAAAAACGTCTCATATTAAGGAACAGAAGGTGTAGAACTCATTCAAATTATGCCGACAAAGCTTGTCACACCTTTGTTAAAAGTAATGTTCATTATGTTATCGGAGGAGGTTTGCATGTTTGTCTCTATTGCCTGTCAATTACATACCTGGCATCATGATGTAATTGTAAGTCATTTTTTGTACAGTGTCACCGAATTGTCAATGTGGTGATGGCATTTTATTTTAGTTGAGCTGCACAAAAATGCCTAAAAGAAGAGGAAAGGTCAGGAATGGTTCAATCTTTCACAAAATACTATGTATGCCTTCCTAACATCAGCGGTTCTTGCCTTATTTATTACTTCAAATAGGTGGTTAGTAACAGTCTTACTACATTTTCCCATTAAGAAATTGGAATGCTTATATTTATGAGCCTATGCTTCAACTTGTGGCACTTTTATAGTAATCGCACTTTCAATATCTGTGCAAATAGGGATGCTCGATTTTAGTGGAAGTGCACAAAATGTCCAAATGGTTCAACATTATGAGCATTTTTTCTTGTAAACAATTATATCCAATTGGTGGCACTATGAGCTGTTCATTACCAAGGTACACGGTTTGCTACTATCTACCTACTACTTTTTACTGTCATTAGATAGTAATATTAGTGGTTTACATGTAAATTTATTGGTAGGGTGGAACAACATTGGTGGTGTAGGACATGATTCAATGATTGGATGCTCAATTTCGGTCGTATCCATTTCACCTCTTCCGTCACTGCAAACAAGAATATGCTTGGTCTGATGAAGAATATGCGCTATATTTCTGCTCTATACCAGCAAATCAATTCAGTACCAAATTGTCTAGTGCAAAACATGACAATATCAAATTGTCCAGTGCAAAACATGACAGGTGCGAAACGGAAATGACTAGCAAAGACATGTTTAAACCAAAAATACAAGGTAGGTATATGTTAACTAGCTGCTTGATATTTGTGCAAATAGATGTCAGCCCGTTGCTATTTGGAAAACAAACAAATTGACCTCGATTTTTGTGGAACTACACAAGAGAATAGTAGTCACTACATGCAGTACCATTTGAAAATAGACACAGAAGGGTTGGATACTCACTTCATGGACTGCACAAAAGTAGTACTGTACTATTTATTGGCTACCACTAGGTGCTTCATTGCTTTGGTCTGATTATCCAATGGGCATCATTTTGCCAAAGTTGAAGTTGTATTTCGAAAATAGTCTCGCCGGGTGATCGACAGATGAACAACTCATATTTCAGTGGTTGTTCCTCCATCATGTGTGGTTTATTCTCATGGTTCTATCTATTGGTGAAACCACTTACGTTTGCATGAAATGTAGACTTCACAAACCAATTTGTCTTTCACTCTGTACTGAATTTTGGCCCAGAGAAGCATCCATCTTAATAGCAAGAACACATATTTTTTTCTTGATCTTTGCTTTAGGAGCTACATATTGTATATGATCTGTAAATCGTTCAAATTCATTAATATGTTGATCTTATGTATGGGAATCACACTACTTGGTTGTGAATTTGGGATATTAATGTGAACATATTACAAAGCAGTCCTATGAGTCTCCTATGAACATTTCGAATGGATCGGCTCTTACTACTGTGCACGGCATGATCCTTATTTTTGCGTGCTTGGTGTTTAAAAGTTACTAGCAGTTCCTTATTTCTATTTGCCCAGTGTTTATAAGTTCCTGATCGGTCACTAGCTAGCCTACTAATATGGTCCTGGCAGTTTTAGTTGTCACGCAAGATCCAAAAGTAGCAGTTTCTTGAATAAAAATGCCTACCTCTGAAGAAACTGAAATGTTATTCTGAAGAAAATGCCATGCGAAGCGGAAGAAACTGCCAGCAAAAACATTCGCACATGCCTTATTTTCCAGCGAACGTTCATCAGATATTACGATCCTACACATTAACTATCTAGCCAACTTGATCCTACACGACTAACAAGCAGATCACGCACGTACCTCATCCGGATGAATTGAGTGCACTCGTTTGACCGTCATGCCAATGTGCGACCCAACACGGACGAGACGCACCACTGATGGGATGGGACGGGATGGAACATTCATAATTTCAGTTTTCTAGTTTTCCACGGCAAGCTGGCGCACTAAGCCATGCCTGCTTATGCATTCAATTTCGATGACTGTCACATTTCCTTAACACTCTGGTTCACCTACCTTCCGCTTATAATTACTAGATCCTGGCATTCTCCAGCGGCACCATCACTCAACTTGCCCTATCCTCACAAGCCCCCATAGGCCAAATGTCGCTCAACACTTGCCCTCGCTCTCACCACGTCTGTCGTGCCCCTGCCCATCCATAATAGGCGATGCAAGAGGCGCTCACCGCTGGAGCCAGTGTTCGATTTTTCACTGGAAGGAAGACGGGGGAGGAGGCATTCTATTAGTCTTTAGATGGCAATGCAGAGTATGATGACATGTCGGAGTGCGACCGTGAGCGGGGCGTTGAGCAGCAGGGCACCACTGCTCTGAGTCGCGAGAAGAGTGCCCACAATTGGGCTGAACACATGGAGGCCGACGCCCGGCAAATATCCCTAGAGGTTGTCGGGCACGCATGCGTGCACGATGCAAAATTTTATTACCATCTTGTCAAGTGGGTTTCTCGCTTAGAAGCCGAAGCTTCGGTGGGCCACACCAACGTGGAAAGGGCCAACGTGCACGAACAACACGCCCTATCGCACCTCTGGCGAGTCAGATGCGAGGAGGAGGACATTGGTGTCGGTGTTTAGCGTCTACCGCAGATGGCAGCCGGCATCGTCTAGTCAACTATGAGTAAGATAGTACTTGTACCCTAGAGTATTAGTGGGATTAGATAGTTAAGTTGGCTATGATGGTTGTCAACATGGAAGTTTGGTACTCTATCTCTAGATTAGACCTGTTGCTTTGCTCTGAATGTTGAACTTTTCATCTAAACATATTGAATGGGTTGTTATTTTTTAAATGGGTTGTATTTGTCTGGCATAAGTTTAGAGGCTGACTTGTGGCCTACTATGTTGACGCGTACACAATCAGGAGGTGATTGTACATGGATAGGATGACAGCGGGGACCCACCAGGGTCATGGCAGTATGCAAGCAACCTCCTTATTTCAAGCCAAAACAATGGTTCCTCCTAATGGATTTCTGACATCTAGGTCCCATGCCATTGTCAACGTAGTCAATAAACGGGAGAATCGCACAATGAGCGGCTCACACCAGGGACCCAGCAGCTCGCCAATTGTTTTTGTTTTTGAGACAGAGCAGGGTATCAACTGGGTTGTGTGGGCCACTCTGCCTAGTCTAGCCAGCCTTTTATTTTCTGTTTACCACATGACTAGACAAGTTGTTTTTCTTTCTGAAAATGGCTAGCCCAGTTTTTTTGCAGAATACCCAATCGAGGCCCTGCTTTTGTCAGCCCTGCTGGGCTGCAAATCTTTCAGGACAAGGAGGGATGCATTTGGCTTGCCTAGAAAATGGGCTATCAGTAATGAGAATTAGGTCGTACAATTTAAAACAATGCAAACCGGCAATTAGTTTCATATTTCTTTCTTTCTTTGCATTTCAAGATTCTAAGTTTCATTGACTTTTATGTGGCGAAAATTATTTGGATTTTAAATTGATATAAAATTATTTTTCAAATTAGAAAGAATGTGACTCCACATTTCGGGATTAAAAACATTTCAGACTGCAACGAAATATGAAAATTTTCATTGAATTTTTTAACCATGGCCACAATATAGGCTATAATGCTAACAAAAATAATATGGGCTCCAAAAAATCCTTAATAATTAGCAAATAGGCTGTAATTGTTAGAAATAATGGCAGATTGGTTGTATGCTGTTTCCCACGGATTTGAGGCTGACTTGTGGGCCTACTAGGTTGACGTGTACTCCTTCCTAAAAAAGGTTGACGTGTATACAAGGCTATGTCAACTTATTCAACACACGAGAGCAGTGACTGTTGGATGTCCATCCAACGTCCATCGTGCTTCTTCAATCTCTGATCTTCCTACTCCAGCTGCCCAAACCAGTGCCGATGGGACTGCCTGCTCCCTCTCCCATGGCCGGTAGTGCTTCCACGTAGGCCTCACCAGCCCACCCTACTCCCACCGTTGGCGAGGCCATCCCTCTGCCACTCGCACCTCCTGTTATATTCCAGCAAAGCTAGCCTCACCCCGCAGCCAAACTAGTCACAGCCCTTGTACTCCTCTCAGCATGGGCATCCACTTCTATGGCTTTGCCGGCTCTTGGTTATTCCCTTCCCGGGCCTCGCCATCGTCGTCCGCATCGATGCTCTCGGTGTGGCGTGGTCAAAGTGGTTAACAAAATACAGCCATCGGAAGATGGATGTAAGTGGAGAGGCTGATAGTAGGGGCCCACATGGTCCATGGCCGTAGGCAAGCAAGTGCCTCCTTATTACGTGAATTGCTCCTCCTAACAACTGGAACCCACCAGTTGCATCTTCACACGCAAGGAAGTGTCTCCTTATTACACGAGAAAAAAAGTTTCCTCCACATGACAGTTGAGACCCACCAGCTACATTTTCGCACGCAAGGAAGTGCGTCTTTATTATGGACAAGAAAAATGATTCCTCCCGCTGCTAGCTGGGACCCACCAGATTTGGTGGCTGACTTGTGGGCCTACTAAGGTGACTCGTACACATGGCTTTGTCAACTTAGTCAACAAACGATTCCAGCAGTAGTGACAGTTGGATGTTAATCCAGCGGCCATGCTGGTTCTCCAACCTCTAATTTTCTTGCTCCAGCCGCTCAACCCAGCGCCGGCCGTACCGCCTGCTCTTGCATCCCGTGGCCGACCGTGCCGCCACGCAGGCCTCGCCGCCCCCACCCTACTCCCACCGCTGGCAATGCCTTCCCTGTACTCACGCACACCCCCTGATATTTTCTAGCGACGGCAGCCTCACACCGTAGCTGAAAAAGTCAACCCTCGTACTCCCCTCCACGTGGGCAACCACGACAAGTCTTCCCCAGCCCCGGGTCGTTCCCTTCCTAGTCCTCTTCGTCGTCCACCGCCTTGCTGCTGTGGGAGCGGCGTGGTCAACATGGTCAACAGACGATAGCCGTCGGAGGACGACTATATGTGGTGACACTGACAGCTGGACCAACCAGCTACATCTTTGGACGCAAAGAAGTGCCTCTGTATTAGTCTAAAGAATGATTCCTCCCCGTGATAGCTGGGACCCACCAGCTATATCTTCACATGGAACAAAGTGCACCCTTATATTCCCTGACTGCTGGGACCCACCCAGTTGAACCGTACGTAGAGTTGACTGTCTGGTCGCGAACATGTACATACATACTGGTTGATCAGTCTCTTTGCAAAGACGAACCCTGGCTGAGCAAGCAGTGGCACATGTCATAGTAGCACCCCGGACGTAGCAATTTAGGCAGTCTTGTCTAAACCATGTACATGTACGTACAACCATATGGCAAAAAATACGAGCACATATGTACATACAGGTGCGGTCTTGAACACATACACGCACATACATACGGCCAGGGCTCGTGTACATTGAGAGGCAACGGACGGCACCAATGGTGTCCTGTTTATTGGCAGCCAACCGGCTGGGTCGGAATGGAGAAACAACATCGTGTTCATCGGGAGGCAATGGAATGCTTCCTGTTCATCCGGAGCCAACCGGCTTCGATGGAACAACTGAAACAGGGTCTGGCATACGGCAAAACAGAGGAAACGACCTTCTGTTCGACCGCCTACGGACAAAACAGGATCATGTTCATCGGAGGGGTCTGCGGTACCACAAATAGGAGGAAACAAACTTCTGTTCGATCGCATACGGTCGAAACAGGGTCCTGTTGATCAGGAGGGGTTTGGCGTACCGCAAAACAGAGCAAACGAACTTCTGTTCGAGCGCGTACAGTCGAAATGGGGTCCTATTCATTTGGAGGGGTCTGGCATACCGCAAAATGGGACTCCACGGGCTACTGTTCATCCACCATCTACTGCTTCTCACTCTAGTCACCACGATGTACTGTTCATCCACCATCGTCCTCCAGGCTCCACCGGTTGCTGTTCACAGAGCCTCCACCGTCGCATTCAGGGCTCAAAAGACCCAAGAAATGTTCGAACTCTGGGGCGTGTGCAAAGAACTCAAGTTATCCAGCCTACCTGCTTGTCGCCCCACGGACTAGCTTGATTCACACGAACAAGGAAGAAGATGGGCACAACAGTTTACCCAGATTTGAGCCACCTTGCGGTGTACCCTACTACTCTTGCTTGGTGGTGGATTGGGCTCACGAGGGGTTGAGGATGTACTAGTACAAGGGATAAAGAACCTCGCGAGGTTCGTGGGTGAGAGAATGAGTCGGCCCCTTCTACTGTGGTGGCTAACCTATATTTATAGTGTCCTCAGTCCTCTTCCCCAAAAAGTAGGTGGGAAGGGATCCCATAGTGGCCAATTTGAAAGGGGACAGGTAATACATCTTATCCAGATGAAAGGTGGTCTTCGCCTGCAAAGCTTCTTGTCATGATGCAGCGGTGGGCTCGGCGATGACATCCGTCATGCCATGCTGGCGGCCTAGGTCTGGTTGCACCGGAATGGAAACCTTTGTTAGATTCCTCGGGAACCCACGCCTGCCATTGACTCCTTAGCACAAAAGAGGAAACTACCTCCTCTACGCCCGCTGGTGCCCACCTGCCTCGATCGTCATGGTTTGCGTCATGGTAGCCTCTTGAGGTTGGGTACCTGCATAGAAATCTCCGCTCCTCGGGTGGCTGCCTGGGGAGGCCGCTCCTTCGGGAGGTCTTGAGGTCCTCCGTCTCATGAGGCTTGGCCCCTCGAGAGGGTCTTGTCTTGGTGGTCTTGTAGATGGGTCGTACAAGGCCATCGATGGAGCCATGCCGTGGGCCGCAGGCAAACAAGTCTGGGTACCCTAGTTCCCAGAATGCCGACAGTAGCCCCCGGGCCCAAGGCGCTCTCGGACTTGGCTTCGAGACGAAGCCAAGGGGTAAGGGCGAAGCGCCGCAGGCCCCAAACGCCGATGGTCCAGGCTGATGCGTGGTGCTCGACGGGACGTGGGCGTCTGCGCTTCTCCACGTCGCCTCGACAACTGCCCGACTTGACAACTGCCTGGCGCATGCACCTGAGCCATCATTGCCTGCTACGCGCTTTCCTTCTGGTTCTTCTCCTCCTCGCGAACTTCCATCCTCTTTGACATATTCCACAAAAAATCCAATCCACCTTGCCTCCATGGCCCCCAGGAAGAAGAAGGTCAAGACCCCCGCGGTAGCGGAGCCCTCGTCGGGGCCGGAACCAGCAGGCCGGTCCACGGTGATCAACAAGGAGGGGCTGGATAAGGTCCGGCATGCCATCGCTGCTGATTCCAACGAGTGGAAGGCAACGAAGATCTGGCTTGCCTCCCTGGTTTTGGCTGACATGGACCGACCGAGATCCCTCTTCATATCCACGCCCTTCTTGCTGGCCTGCTGCCTCCGTTCTCTGATTTCTTCAACGTCGTGCTCTCGCACTACCAAATCCATGCGCTGCATCTAGATCCCGTATCCATCGTCCTCCTCTCCGCTTTCACATTTTTGTGGGAGGCCTTCGTGGGCATTGCCTCGTCCGTGGCAATGCTCCGCCACTTCTTCACACTCCAGTTGGTCGACAGCGAGCACCACTCAGGGTGCGAGTCGCTTCAAGCGGTGGCGGTGACCGCAGGTTCCAGCATCGACTCCATGCTCTGCCCAGACACGAGGGGGTTCTAGAAGCAGTGGGTGTTCGTAGATGCCGCAGTGTACAGCCCCCTGCTCCTGATCCCCTCTGCCCCTGTGAAGCCGAGCTCCGGGTGGGGGCACACGAGGCTGGCCGACCAGTGGCTTGCCCGAGTCATGACTAGGCTGGGCATCCTTAAGGATCTGGGGGTGATGATGGCGATGGTCGTGAGGGAGTTCACCCAGCGGCGTATCGCCCCGCTTCAGCGCCATTCCTGCCTGATGTAGGCTTTTACCGGCCCTGCGGATGATATGAGACTCCAGCAGCCTCCTCTTCCTTCTAGCACCCTGCGCGTAGTGCTCCGCCTCCTGACCGGCAAAGAACCTGCCGTGCTCCCTCTGGACGTATTCCCACTTTACGATCACCCGAAGGGGGAGCCTTCACCAAGAAGATGCCGCGCTTCGACGAGTGGGGGCTGATCCCCGAGGGCCATGAGGGCCCTCGCGACACCCCATCTTGGTGAATCCCGTGCACGTAGGCCCCGAGGTGCATGCTCCTAAGGTGATCGCATGGGAGCGGGCGCCACCCTGTGCTCCTGAGGTGGTAGCTGGGGAGCGGGCGCCACGATGCGCTCCTGAGGGGGTCGCTAAGGAGCAAGCGCCACCATGTGCTCCTGAGGCGTCCGCCCCTAGCCCCACGGGTGGCGAGGGAGGAGTCCCGCCCATGGATTCAGCTGTCGTCCCTGTCGTGGAGGGCTACACGCCAGCCCCCTAATGTTTCTTCTACGGATCGCGGGGCATCCCACAAGAGGAAAGAGCTCGGGAGCCGCCGCAATCCTGTCGCAAGGACCCTAAAGAGGAGGAAGTGGATCACTATGGATGAGTCAGTATCTTGCCCTCCTCTTCGACGAGTGGATGAGTAAGTACCTTGCCCCTCAGGATCCCTTCCGTCGAGGGGGCAAGCGCGTCACGAGCGCTATCTCTGGAGGGCACCGGTCCCGCCATGACTTAGGCCTCACAAGCCAGGTAGTCGCGCGTGAGGTGGCACCTGCTCCCGAGCTGAGGCCGTCCTTGGGGGGCCATGGGCCTGCGTTCCCGGTGTCCTTCTTCCAAAGTGATCTTTAGAGTGCGGGGCCATGCCAAGCACTCCCCCGCTGATCCTTGCTGGTAGCTGGGCACCGTGCGGGGCAGCGCCATCCCCAAACAACGGGGCAAGCCTGCGTTGGGCCCCATCTCAGGCCGTGGGAGCGGGCGAGGGAGCTCCAGCCCTCGGGCCCCTGCCGGAGGTGGGCGAGTCTTCGCGTGCCTCTCCAGCTGTTTGGGGCGCACAGGAAAGCCCTAGCCGGGTGTTGGAGCTTCCTGCAGGCGCAGCACCGTCCGACATGACCTTCCTCGGGAGGCATAGAGCATGCTGGGGTGCCTTGGAGAGGAACTTGATGATGTTGATGCCCGCCTTGAGGCGGAGCGCTGGCATCTGCTGCGCGAATGGCGCCAACTAGAAGTCGCCATCAACTTTGGTTGCCTTCAATGCGAGTATGCACGAGCAGAGGCAGAGGGGCCCCGGGCCACGGTGAGGGAGGCTCGCGATCGCACCCTAGAGGAGGCTCGAGCTGCGGATCATCGATGCGAGGCGGCGGAGGGGTGCAAGAGGGAGCTCCAAGCTTCAAATGCCGTTCTCGAGCGACAAGCTCAGGGGCGCTCGGCCACGCTCGCTGCCCCGGCGGTCGGGCTGCCCGCGAGCAAGGCGAGGCCCCGCACGCTCGAAGACACGTTGGTGCTGGAGGTGATGGAGCTAAGCCTGGAGCGCGAGCGACTGGAGCTGAAGGAGCGCCATGTGGCCACTGCCGAAGATGCCCTCGCCTCTCGGGAGGCGAAGATCCAACATTAGGTCCATGAGAAGGTGACAAGGATCCATAGGAACCTTGCCGAGGAATATCGCCGGAAGTTGAAGCTCTAGAGGCTCGCTTCTGCATGCGGCGCGACGAGCTGCAGGGGAAAGCCGACGCCCACAAGGAGAAGCTAGTTGCAGTGGAGCAGCACAAGAAGGCCGCTGGGGCAGGTCAGGCTACTGCTGAGGCCGAGCTGCCCTTCCTCCATCAGCAGGTAGAAGGCATTTCTTCCCTCGTAGAGAAAGCCTCCGACGAAGCAGGCCACCACCGAGTGTGCAGCATGAGCGCTCCTTGATGTTCGAGGCCCTCGGGGGCAGGGCCAACCAAGCCCTAAGCATCATTTGCGATGAGAACCTCTCCCGCCCGCTTGATGCCAATAATGTCGTCTACCTTTGCTTCTTCACCCAAGTCGTGGCTCTCCTTGAAGGCGGGGCCACGAGGGCACGCCGACTCATCGATGAGAGGAGTCGCGTGCTTCTTGGGCGCGCGTTCTCATGCGTCTTCAACCACCTTCTTCACTCTGATCCTGACTTTGATTTCGATGTCGCGATAGCCCCCATACCTGGAGCAATCCAAGGCGTGCTGGCAAGCTGGGTGGAAGATCACGTGCATGACCTGATCGCGGAACTTGCCCCTGCCGATGACATGGTCGCGCCTGAGGGAGTCCTGGACTAAGGGGTCCTTGGACAGCCGGACTATATACTTTGGTCGGACTGTTGGACTATGAAGATATAAGATAGAAGACTTCATCCCGTGTCCCGATGGGACTCTCCATTGCGTGGAAGGCAAGCTTGGCGATTCGGATACGTAGATTCCTTTCTCTGTAACTGACTTTGTACAACCCTAGTCCTCCCCGGTGTCTATATAAACCGGAGGGTTTAGACTTCTAGGGTTTAGCCACAACAATCATAACCTCATAGGCTGGACTTCAAGGGTTTTAGACATTACGATCTCGTGGTAGATCAACTCTTGTAATACTCATATTCATCAAGATCAATCAAGCAGGAAGTAGGGTATTACCTCCATAGAGAGGGCCCAAACTTGGGTAAACATTATGTCCCCCGCCTCCTGTTACCATTAGCCTTAGACGCATAGTCACGACACCCTACCCGAGATCCGCCAGTTTTGACACCGACAGTGGTGCTTTCACTGAGAGTCCCGCTACGTCGTCATTAGAAGGCTTGATGGCTCCATCAATCTTATACAAGAACGCAGTCCAGGGAGAGATTTTCCTCCCTGGACAGATCTTCATATTCGGCGGCTTCGCACTACGGGCCAACTCGCTTGGCCATCTAGAGCAGATCGATACCTACACCCCTGGCCATCAGGTCAGAATCAGAAGCCTGAATTTCGTGGCCGACATCCGCGCAGACTTGATCTTCGACGAGCTCGAGTCCATGATGGCTGTCCCCAGCCACTACGATGAACATGACCTAGATCTGTCATCGGGCCGCACGCAGGAGATAGGACATGTGACCGCCCTGCTGCTAGAGCTGGAGCGAAGTGCGTCGTCCAAAGACGGGAAGCTCAACCCCACCTCGGAGGCCAAAGACTCGGCGGCGTTCGAGCCGCACACAGACCCAACATCGAGCTGGGCTTGTGTCACCGGAACCTCGGACTCGTCTCCGGCCATGGGTTGCGGACTGCGTGCATCCGCGTCCATTGAACCTGGCTGGGCGCCGGTCTTGGAGTTCACCTCCGCGAACATCTTCCAACACTCGCCTCTTGGCGACGTGTTAGGCTCATTAAAATCCCTCTCCCATTCGGGAGACTCTCGGCCGAATTATGTTCGGCTCGAGTGGGAAGCGGACGACGAAGAACTTTGTTCCCCACCCACTTCATTGCCACTGTCGAGGACTTAACCGACACGCTCGATTACGGCTCCGAGGACATCGACGGGATGGACGACGATGCCGGAGAGGAGCAGGCACAAAAAACACCACCTTTAGGGCAGTGGACGGCAACATCGTCATACAATATATACATGGTGGACACACCAAAGGAGAATGAGGCCGACGGTGATGACAGCATGCCTGTCAATGAACCTCCTAAGCGCCGACCTTGATCCGGCAAAAATAAAAACAACAACATTGTCACGGACGATGGTGACAATCTGAAATAAGCCAAAGACCCCGCAGACCCAGCGTTGGAGTTGGGTGTGCGAGAGGATGGCAAACACAGTCCGAAGATGTTGTTCGACCACAGCGACGCCAAAGATAGCAATTATCAACCAGTCTCTGAAGAGGAGATTATCCTGGGCGACGATGAATTCGTCATCCCAGAGGCTTATGGCCACTGTAAGAAGCCTGAAGAAGCAGAAGCAGCAGCTTAAAGCCGCACAGGATGCGCTCAACGATAGATGGAACAAAGTGCTAGACGCTGAAGAGAAATATGGCGGTAACCTCCAAACAAAGAGCTATCCTAAACGTAAGCTGCTACCCGAATTCGACGATCAGGCTATTGTGCATATACTGCAAAAATACAATATGGACGACTGGTCAGACCGACCACCCCGTGGTCGAGACACAGCGGTTAGCAATGCCGTACACAAGCCCGGACCCCCTCCTCGTAAAGGAAGGAAGCTTGCGGCCCAGGACCAGAAACACGATCTAAATGAGGACCTGGACAAAAAGGCTGGCAAAACCAGGTCCATCTATGGATCCAGGGAACATGCTCCTACACGGGATCACAATTATCAAACAAAATACGCCGGCCTTGTACCAGCTTGGAACCAATACCAAACATTACAACCATCGGACCCAACCCACGACACAACCATCGGACCCAACCATCGGACCGATGTGGTGCTGGAACACGATTTTCCAGAAGGGTTCAAACCCGTAAACATCGAGGCATATGATGGAACGACGGACCCTGCGGTTTCGATTGAAGACTTTATTCTTCACACCCATATGGCTCACGGAGATGATCTCCACGCCATCAAATATTTACCCCTCAAGCTAAAAGGACCAGCTCGGCACTGGCTAAAAAGCCTCCCTGAAAATTCCATCAGAAGCTGGGAGGAACTTGAGGCTTTTCGGGCCAATTTCCTAGGGACCTATGTCCGGCCCCCAGATGCAGACGATTTAAGTCACATAATTCAACAACCCGGAGAATCAGCCCGTAAGCTGTGGAACCGGTTTCTCACTAAGAACCAAATTGTCGACTATCCGGACACCGAAGCCTTAGCGGCTTTCAAACATAGTGTCTGTGACGAATGGTTAGCCAGGCACCTTGGACAGGAGAGCCCAAGGACTATGGCTGCCTTAACCACACTCATGACCTGCTTTTGCGCGGGCAAAGACAGCTGGTTAGCCCATAGCAGCACCAGCGACCTCGGCACATCCGAAGTCAGGGATGGTAATGGAAAACCACGACGAAACAAAAAGAAACATCGGAACAATGAAGAAAGCCAATACAATACAGCGGTAAACGCAGGATTCCGGGGCTCTAGACCCGATCAACGGAAGAAGCCATTTAAAGGCAACAAAGATGGTCCTTCCAACTTGGACAAAATCCTAGACGGGCCCTGCCAGATCCACGGCACTCCCGATAAACCAACCAACCATACCAACAGAGAATGTTGGGTCTTCAAGCAGGCTAGCAAACTCAACTCCGAACACAAAGGGAAGGGACCTCAGAGCGAAGACAAGAACGAACCTCGCCAGCCGAACACGGGAGGACAGAAGAAATTTCCACCAGAGATCAAAACAGTAACATGATCTATGTCACTCATATCCCAAAGAGGGAGTGCAAACGTGCACTCCGATACGTCTATCTTGTCGAGCCCGTCACCCCAAAGTTCAACCCATGGTCGGCCTGTCCGACCACCTTTGATCGCAGGGATCATCCGACTAGTATCCGTCACGGGGGTTCGGCTGCCCTAGTGCTCGACCCAATAATCGACGGATAACACCTCACTCGAGTCCTTATTGACGGCGGCAGCAGTCTCAACCTGATATACGAGGACATTGTCCGCAAGATGGGGATAGACCCGTCAAGAATCAAGCCAAGCAGCACTACCTTTAAAGGAGTTATATCGGGCGTCGAAGCCCGCTGCACAAGCTCTCTAACATTGGATGTTGTGTTCGGCTCCCCCGACAACATTCGAAGCGAAGAACTAATCTTCGACATTGCTCTGTTCCGAAGTGGCTATCATGCACTACTCAGAAGAACGACATTCGCCCGTTTTAACGCAGTCCCGCATTATGCTTATCTAAAACTCAAAATGCCTGCACCACGCAGCGTCATCACGGTCAGCGAAATACGGAGCGCTCTCTTCGTACAGAAGAATACACGGCGGCTCTAGCAGTCAAAGTACAAAACGGCCTATTCAAGCCGAGTAGCTCCTCCGTCTTTAAGACCGTGGCCACATCTAAACATATCCGGCGCACACCTCAGTGCGGCAGCTCAGATAAACCTGAACTCAATTAGCAGCTACGCCCCCATCGGCCGCCCCATAAGGAGACCGCATATGTGCCACGTATACATAAATATACACTCAAAACACCTTGGGTGGCGAAGGAGGCACACTGCACACAAAAAGTCCATAGTTTAGCTCGACCCTATTCGGACTCGAGAAGCTATACTTCCCGGTTCATTAAAACGAACCAGCTTTACTTATAGCCACACAAGATTCTTTTTACCTGGTTTTTTCCTTTTCTATAGATGGCCATCATACTATACCCTTCAAGGACACTTCACAACAGAGACAAAGGCGCAGACGTGCAGCAGGGACCCACATTAAGGTTTATTTTTTAGATTAAGACCCTGTGTAAACCTTTTTTATCTCTTTTTGTTTCCTACTTTCCTGGCATGTAAAATGTCCAAGAAAGATATGGGCATTATCTGTAAACATACGGCTCGCCGTACTAAAGTGGATGTTATAGGAGCAGCCCGGTTCGTATTGTGTTTTGAGATTTATGCTCTCACCACCTGCGCTCTTTCCCCATGTCGGATTGCCATACGTGCCTTGATATCAGGGTCTATCACCAGGGGCTGCATTCGGCCCGGTGTATATTGAAAAGTCTGGACACCTGTAGGGAGTGTTCAGCGTCGCGAGTTTGGCCTTATATGCATCAGCTCTGAATCATGTCTTTGGTCAATAGTTGGGTTGCCAGGCTCCTGTGCTTACTACCTTATGTTCCGCTATATCGGCTAGGGTAGTAAAGGGAGAATTACTGCAATTGTGTCCTGGCTCGTCCGAATGAGCACCTCAGTAGAGAAAGCCGAAAACTGACTGTCATGATGCGGCGAGAGCTGGTCAACCACTCGATGACTCATCGGAATCTTCACGATTCCCTCCGTGTTAAACGAAGGACCGTCCTTCTGGTCACGAATGTACACGCACCGTATTCGGATAACCGCGGACATACTAGGGGCTATATAGTAGCCCCACCATCAAACTCCTATGGCTAAGTGAAAGTGTTAAAGCTCTATAGTCCGATTGCCTCGTTCGCCGCACTAACACCTCCTTCACGGACAAAGACGTTGGGTCAAGTGTGATCAAGTGCTTTTCCGAACACCCCCATGTTATACGCGAGGGGGCTGAAGCCGACGATTGCAAACTTTCAGATTGTATATATGAAAAATAGATGGCCGCACAGGAGGCACCAAAACTTTTCAGGAAAAGTATAAAAACATAGCCTTAAATATATCATAATATTGTTATTACAATTTTGATACACTTTACTCGAACATAATATTTTTCGAACACTGACCCTCTATTAAGCGGGAACCCTATAGGGCATCTTCAAAGTAATGTTCTGGCATGTTAAGGTCCTTGCCTTCGGGTGGACTCTGCGCTGCAATATCAGTGGCCTTCATCCTCGCCCAGTATATCTTGACACGGGCAAGGGCCATCCGTGCACCTTCTATGCATGTTGATAGCTTCACAGCGTCGATACGCGGCACCGCATTAACAAGTTGCCGCACCAAACCGACATAACTATTCGGAATGGTTCAGTTGGCCATAGCCAGGCTATGACGTTATTCATGGAAGTACCGAACATCTTGTGGAGCTCGGCCCACTGGGCCATCTGTTCGCTCAACAGTGGACGCTTCGACATGTCAAATTGCAACCAAAATAGCTTTTCCGCCGCATGTCCTTGTGCATGGAAAAACTGATTCGCATCGGCAACACTCTTCGGCAGGTCCATAAAGGTGTCTGGAGAATTTCACAGTTGATTAAGTGGCGCATACTTTGGATCACCAAATTTAGTTTGCAATAAAAAGGTGATAGAGGCAAATGTGTCCTGTCTTTCGATGAGATGATGGATATCGCTTTGGTGGAAGTCGACTTTGACGATCCGACTACGAACGTGCGAGGACGTCGCGCCTTAGCAATCGCTAAACCAACTCCGAGAGGTTATTGACCACGCCGGAGCACGATCAACCTGACCACGAGGGTCTGTTTCCTATGAGCAAACGAAGAACAAGAAAGAAACTGAGATTGCAATCTGGATATTGCAAATATAAGATGAAGGCTTTATTGATCAAGGTGGGGTTCTGTGACGCCTTTGTCTGGTCGTTGAACACAAACGAAGTATGCGAAGTTGCAGCTATGGCGAACTTTAATCTAAACAAAACCAAAGTCTAAATGGTTCCCTAAGGGGTGTATATATGGAGGAAGAGAGGGGGAATTTCGTGGCCCTTGGTGGAGGGGTCCGAAATCAACCCTATCTGTTGTTTCCCCACACATACGGACTCTAAAAATAGCCTATACTTATGTATTTCGAAATTACATGGGCCTGGCCCAATAAAAAGGTGAGGCAGCACCTATAATAGCCTCTGGACGAAATTTATGAAGTGACATCTTGTATATTTCGTCCAAGGCTTCATGCACTCGTTATGGTGGCTTCAAAGACCTGAAATCATCACTTGTAACTCCGTTCTTGTTCCCCTTGTGCATGCCATCATCTCCATGCTTGTTCTTGCTCCAATGTTCATCCTTCTCCAAGCTAGGCCCTTCATTTGTAAGCAAAACAAATGTATCCAATTTAGGCAGGATCATATTCTCATGAACATTAGAATCATTACCAAGAAACGAAAGTACCTGGTAATTTAGTTGGCGTGCGCGAGCTCTAGTAATTGGTCCAGTATGTATAGCAGCAGGGGCTATGGGTGTAACAATGGTATTGATGTCCTCATCATCCTCCCCTTCTTAAAATGAAGTTGTCCTGGACGGAAGCTCATCTTCCTCACCCAAATAAGGCTTCAAATCTGCAATGTTAAAAGTGGGACTAACCCCAAAATCTGCAGGCAGCTCAAGTTTATATGCATTATCATTTATTTTCTCTTACACCTTAAAGGGACCATCAGCACATGGCATGAGCTTTGATTTGCGCAAATCAGGAAATCTATCCTTACGCAAATGTAACCAAACAAGATCTCCAGGTGCAAACACAACATGTTTTCTACCCTTATCTCCAGCAAGTTTATATTTGGCATTCATACGCTCAATGTTTCCTTAGTTAACTCATGCATTTTTAAAATCAATTCAGCACGTTGTTTAGCATCAAAATTAACCTTCTCCGAAGATGGAAGAGGCAACAAATCAATAGGTGCACGAGGTAGGAAACCATACACAACTTCAAAAGGGCACATCTTAGTAGTAGAATGCAATGAACGATTATAAGCAAATTCAATATGAGGCAAGCATTCCTCCCACATTTTCTTATTACTCTTCAAAACAGCCCTAAGCATAGTAGACAATGTTCTATTGACTACTTCAGTGATAGAGGCAAAGGTGTCCCGTCTTTCGATGAGATGATGGATATCGCTTGGGTGGAAGTCGACTTTGACAATCCGACTACGAACGTGCGAGGACGTCGCGCCTTAGCAATCGCTAAACCAACTCTGAGAGGTTATTGACCACGCCGGAGCACGATCAACCTGACCACGAGGGTCTGTTTCCTGTGAGTAAACAAAGAACAAGCAAGAAATTGAGATTGCAATCCGGATATTGCGAATATAAGATGAAAGCTTTATTGATCAAGGTGGGGTTCTGTGACGCCTTTGTTTGGTCGTTGAACAAAACGAAGTACACGAAGTTGCAGCTATGGCGAACTTTAATCTAACCAAAACCCAAAGTCTAAACGGTGCCCTAAGGGCTGTATATATGGAGGAAGAGAGGGCGAATTTCGTGGCCCTTGGTGGAGGGGTCCGAAATCAACCCTATCTCTTGTTTCCCCACACATACGGACTCTAAAAATAGCCTATACTTATGTATTTCGAAATTACATGGGCCTGGCCCAATAAAAAGGTGACGCAGCACCTATAATAGCCTCTGGACGAAATTTATGAAGTGACATCTTGTATATTTCATCCAAGGCTTCATGCACTCGTTATGGTGGCATCAAAGACCTGAAATCATCACTTGTAACTCCGTTCTTGTTCCCCTTGCGCATGCCATCATCTCTATGCTTGTTCTTGCTCCAATGTTCATCCTTCTCCAAGCTAGGCCCTTCATTTGTAAGCAAAGCAAATGTATCCAATTTAGGCAGCATCATATTCTCATGAACATTAGAATCATTACCAAGAAACGAAAGTACCTAGTAATTTAGTTGGCGTGCGTGAGCTCTAGTAATTGGTCCAGTATGTATAGCAGCAGGGGCTGTGGGTGTAACAATGGTATTGATGTCCTCATCATCCTCCCCTTCTTGAAATGAAGTCGTCCTCGATGGAAGCTCATCTTCCTCACCCAAATAAGGCTTCAAATCTGCAATGTTAAAAGTGGGACTAACCCCAAAATCTGCAGGCAGCTCAAGTTTATATGCATTATCATTTATTTTCGCTAACACCTTAAAGGGACCATCAACACGTGGCATGAGCTTTGATTTGCGCAAATCAGGAAATCTATCCTTACGCAAATGTAACCAAACAAGATCTCCAGGTGCAAACACAACATGTTTTCTACCCTTATCTCCAGCAAGTTTATATTTGGCATTCATACGCTCAATGTTTTCCTTAGTTAACTCATGCATTTTTAAAATCAATTCAGCACGTTGTTTAGCATCAAAATTAACCTTCTCCGAAGATGGAAGAGGCAACAAATCAATAGGTGCACGAGGTAGGAAACCATACACAACTTCAAAAGGGCACATCTTAGTAGTAGAATGCAATGAACGATTAGAAGCAAATTCAATATGAGGCAAGCATTCTTCCCACATTTTCTTATTATTCTTCAAAACAGCTCCAAGCGTTGTAGACAATGTTATATTGACTACTTCAGTTTGTCCATCAATTTGGGGGTGACAAGTAGTACTAAAAAGCAGTTTAGTCCCCAACTTAGCCCATAAACATCTCCAAAAGTGGCTAAGAAATTTAGTATCACGATCTAAAACAATATTATTTGGCACACCATGCAACCGAATAATTTCACGAAAGAACAAATCAGCAACATTAACAGCATCATCGCTTTTATGACATGGTATAAAGTGTGCCATTTTTGAGAATCTATCCACGACAACAAATATGCTATCCCTCCCCTTATTTGTTCGAGGTAAACCTAAAACAAAGTCCATAGATATATCCTCCCAAGGAACACTAGGTACAGGCAAAGGCATATATAAACCATGAGGATTGAGTCGTGACTTAGCTTTTTGACATGTAGTGCAGCGAGCAATAAAACGCTCAACATCCCGTCTCATATTTGGCCAAAAGAAATGTGTAGCAAGTACGTCCTCCGTCTTCTTCACGCCAAAGTGTCCCATTAATCCTCCTCCATGCACCTCCTGCAACAACAAAAGACGAACGGAGCTAGCTGGAATGCATAGCTTGTTAGCACGAAACACAAATCCATCATTAACGACAAACTTGTTCCACATTCTTCCTTCTTTACAATTCTGCATTACATCTTTAAAATCAGCATCATGCACATATTGATCTTTGATGGTCTCCAAACCAAATATTTTGAAGTCAAGTTGTCAAAGCATAGTATAGCGACGAGACAATGCATCAGCAATAACATTTTCTTTTCCCTTCTTGTGTTTAATGACATAAGGGAAATCGCAATGAATTCAACCCATTTAGAATGTCTACGATTCAGTTTAGCTTGACTTTTAATATGTTTCAAAGATTCAGGATCAAAATGTATAACAAATTCTTTGGGCCATAAATAATGTTGCCATGTTTCTAAAGTCCGAACAAGAGCATATAATTCTTTATCATAAGTAGAATAATTCAGACTAGGCCCGCTCAATTTTTCAGAAAAGTATGCAACAGGTTTGCCATCTTGTAATAACACACCTCCTAATCCAATTCCACTAGCATCACATTCAAGCTCAAAAGTCTTATTAAAATCAGGAAGTTGGACTAAAGGAGCACGTGTCAACTTATCTTTCAATACCATGAAGGCTTCTTCCTGTGCGGTACCCCAGAGAAAAGGCACATCTTTCTTTGTAAGCTCATTGAGAGGTGCAGCAATGATGCTGAAATCTCTCACAAAACGCCTATAGAATCCAGCGAGGCCAAGAAAACTCCTCACTTGTGTGCCGTTTTGGGCTGCGGCCAACTCTCAATAGCTTCAATCTTGGCTTTATCAACTTCAATTCCCTGTGGAGTAACAACATAGCCAAGAAAAGATACTCGGTCGGTGCAAAAGGTGCACTTCCCAAGGTTACCAAACAAACGTGCATCACGTAGAGCAATAAAAACAGCACGTAAATGTTCCAAATGTTCTTCCAAAGATCTGCTATAAATCAATACGTCATCAAAGTAAACTACCACAAATCGTCCAATGAAAGCACATAAAACTTCGTTCATTAATCTCATGAAAGTACTAGGTGCATTAGTTAACCCAAAAGGCATGACTAACCACTCATATAATCCAAACTTAGTTTTAAATGATGTTTTCCATTCATATCCCAATTTCATACGAATTTGATGGTATCCACTACGCAAATCAACTTTGGAGAATATTGCAGAGCCACTCAATTCATCAAGCATATCATGTAGCCTAGGAATAGGATGACGAAAACGAATAGTAATATTATTAATGCCTCTACAATCAACACACATACGTGATGTACCATCCTTTTTCGGCACTAGAACAATAGGAACAGCACAAGGACTAAGGGATTCGCGTATATAACCTTTTTCGAGAAGCTCTTGTACTTGACGCATAATCTCCTTCGTCTCCTCTGGATTGAAATGGTATGGCGCACGGTTTGGCAGTGAAGCACAGGGAATTAAGTCAATCTGATGCTCAATCCCTCGAATAGGTGGTAATCCCGGTGGCACGTCCTCGAATGAAAATGTTAGTGACAACAGGAGGCAAAGAGGAAGGCACGTCCTCGAATGAAAATAATGCCTCTTTGCACACAAAAGCATAGCAAACAGATTTGCTGAAATCTAGCTCATCAATATCAGATTTGGTGGCAAATAAACATGCACTTTTCAATTTAATTTCAGAAGCAACACTAGATGGTTTATTATTAGGCTTCATTTGTTGCTCAAACTCTTTTGCCACAATCTGATTTTCACTCTTATTCTTCTCCTGTTTTGCTTTATTAGCTCTATTAATATCATCTTTCAAAATGGAATCAGGAGTCATAGGAAGCAAAGTAATATTTTTATCCTTATGAACAAGAGTATAGTGATTGTTTCTACCATGGTGTACAGAATTTTTATCAAATTGCCATGGTCTACCAAGTAATAAGGAACATGCTTGCATAGGTACCACATCACAATCAACATAATCAGCATATGTAGAGATACTAAAATGCACACAAACAGTATGTGTTACCTTAACCTTGCCACTGTTGTTGAACCATTGGATGTAGTAAGGATGTGGATGTGATCTTGTGGTGAGAGAAAGCTTCTCCACCATCTCCATGCTAGCCAAGTTGTTGCAGCTCCCTCTGTCTATGATGACGAACACAGAACGTTCCTTCACAACTCCCTTGGTATGGAACAAATTGTGCCTCTGATTTTGCTCAGCTTGTGTGAACTGCACACTCAAAACACGTTGAGCAACTAAACATTCATACCTGTCAGCGTCTTCAGGAGGCATGTATTGCGTTTCATGATCAGAATCATCTCCACCATGTTCTTCACGTGTAATAAGAGCCAAAGTCTCCTCATCATAGTCACTAGCGGACTCATACCCACCATCCTCGGTAGCAATCATCACACGCTGAGATTTGCATTCTCTCGCATAATGACCTCTTCCCTTACAACGACGACAAATAATATCACTTATGTGCCCTTTTGATCCCATGGAAGAAGAAGAGCTCTGTGCAGGCTCGATAGGTGCGCTCTTGGCAGATGATGGTGGTTGTGCCTGCTTTCTTGTATCATGGCTGGAGATGGCACCTGATGGAGTTGCTAGCGCAGTGGAAGTAGAAGATGCATGTGGTGTCCATGAGGAAGGTCGACCTGCAGAAAAGTTAGTGCACGCCATTGCTTGTCGATCCTGCACTTCACGTTCAGCTTTACAAGCAAGTTGGAATAAACGGGTGATATTGGTATACTCCTTATACTCTAGAATGGTCTGAATCTCTCTATTTAATCCACCCGTAAAACATGCAAGCATAGCTTCATTCTCCTCAACAATACCACATCTAATCATGCCAGTTTGTAATTCCTGATAATATTCTTCTACAGAATTTTTCCCTTGTCTTAAACGCTGCAATTTTTGAAGCAATTCACATTGATAATATGGTGGAACCCAACGAGTACGCATAGCAGTTTTCAAAGTAGCCCAAGTAGTTGGAATAGGATATAATCTACAATGTTCAGACCACCATACACATGCAAAACTAGTGAAAGCACAAACAGCAGTAGCAACCCGTCTCTCCTCGGGATATTGTAAACATGTAAAACATTGTTCAGTTTCTAACTCCCAAGTAAGATATATATCAGGAACATATCTACCCTCAAATGGTGGAATATTAAATTTCAGTTTAGGAATATGGACATCATCTCGTACCTGAGGTGGTGGTGCAGGCCTACCATTGCGAATATATACCTAAGGTCGACCTGCTGGTGGTGGTGCTGGTGGCTGCACGTAGTTCTGATTTTGATCAACCTCATCCTCATAATCGCCCGCATACTCATCATCCTCCGCATCAGCAGCAGGAGCCACATAAGTATCAACAGCAACACCAACAGTTTGGCTAGGCCAAAGAAGTACACGGCTCTCTCGGCGGAGGGCTGTTTCGCGACCTGGAGGTAATTGTTGTTGTTGTTGTTGCAGAGGTGCGGCAGGTGCAGCCGGTGGTGGAAGACGCGCAAGAAGTTCATTAAATCTGTTATCGAGCTTTGTTTCGAACGTCTTCTCAAGGCCAGCGATCTTCTCCATGGCCTCTTCAAAATTGTTCAGCACATCTAGCACCTGTTCATTCATCATTTGCTGAAACTTATCATGAAGCTCCTTGTTCGATAAGTTCTCCCAGTCAATCTCGTCGGCTTGTGATCCTGGCATGGTGAGAAGCAATAGAAACACACAAGAATATGATCCTACAGACTACAAACAAGTGGTGGTGGTGGGTGTCACAAATCCGTCAAGCAAAACTCAAATTCTTACCAGTTCTTACCCAGCAGCAGGCGGTGATCGGCAACCGTTGTAGTCAAAACTCGCAAAGCTTGGATAGAGCAATTACCAGGGAGAGTCAAACGCACGACGTAGATGTATGTGGAGCTGGGAAGCCTTATAATATGGTAGCAAAAGGGGTCAACAATAATCAATTTAGAGATGCAGAGTTGAATAAACGCTCAACGACGGTACTGTGCTGGTCCTAGGCTAGACCGTGCTAGAGACGCGAGCCTAGAACACTAACAAAATCACGGCGCTGCACGTAAACAAGGGAAAAGCACACTCTGGAATTTTTTTCGCTCTTTTTTTTGCGTTGTTTCTTTCTTTTGCGAAAAATCACTATAATGGCGAGTGTCTCAAAACTCTTCCCAGGTCAAATTGACAAGATTGGCACGAAATTTTTTCGACCAATTTTTTTTTCGACTGCCCGGACCCAAAAACTGGAAACGGGTCAAAAAAAACTTTCTATAACGGCGACTGTCTCAATACGCTTAGGAACACCTAAAAATAGGACAGCCATAATTTTTTTGTCAAGTGCGTTTTTGGAAAATTTTGGGCCTAAACGGAGGGTGGTTTTCGGACTCTATTTTTTTTCGAAACCTTCTCTGGCAAGGAAACACGAATCACAAACTAGATGGATCTCGAAAACAAACCTAATATGCAAGGAACTCGGATTGGTGGTGGATATATGGTGGTGGTATATGGCAGCGGTGGTGGTATATAGCAGCGGTAGTGGTAGCGGTGGTAGTATATGGATATGGATCGGTGGTGGTATATGGATACGGATTGGTGGTGGTATATGGATACGGATGCAGAGCGGTGGTGGTAGGTGACAGGGGCAATGATGATGGTGCGGTGGCGGCGTGACAACTTATGACCAGAACTCGAAACTCTAAATGACTAACGCTAAGACCAGCAACTAGACATGACGATGCAACCGCAAATTCAACAAAGCAAAACCCTAAAAAGATTATGCAAAGGCTCAGATTGGTTCGGATATGATGAACTAACCCTAAATTTTTTTGTGGCTTTTTCGTGGACTGTAGGTATGAAGAACAGACTCAATCTAAACTACGAAAAACTGTAAAATCTCACCGAGCAACCTGGAAATCTGATACCACTTGATAGAGGCAAAGGTGTCCTGTCTTCCGATGAGATGATGGATATCGTTTGGTGGAAGTCGACTTTGACGATCCGACTACGAACGTGCGAGGACGTCGCGCCTTAGAAATCACTAAACCAACTCCGAGAGGTTATTGACCATGCCAGAGCACGATCAATCTGACCACGAGGGTCTGTTTCCTGCGAGCAAACGAAGAACAAGCAAGAAACTGAGATTGCAATCTGTATATTGCGAATATAAGATGAATGCTTTATTGATCAAGGTGGGGTTCTGTGACGCCTTTGTTTGGTCGTTGAACAAAACGAAGTACACGAAGTTGCAGCTATGGCGAACTTTAATCTAACCAAAACCCAAAGTCTAAACGGTGCCCTAAGGGCTGTATATATGGAGGAAGAGAGGGCGAATTTCGTGGCCCTTGGTG
Source organism: Triticum dicoccoides (assembly GCF_002162155.2). Lineage (NCBI taxonomy): Eukaryota > Viridiplantae > Streptophyta > Magnoliopsida > Poales > Poaceae > Triticum > Triticum dicoccoides. The sequence continues at coordinate 245,683,868 of NC_041387.1, read as the reverse complement.
GAGGGGTCCGAAATCAACCCTATCTCTTGTTTCCCCACACATACGGACTCTAAAAATAGCCTATACTTATGTATTTCGAAATTACATGGGCCTGGCCCAATAAAAAGGTGACGCAGCACCTATAATAGCCTCTGGACGAAATTTATGAAGTGACATGTTGTATATTTCGTCCAAGGCTTCATGCACTCGTTATGGTGGCTTCAAAGACCGGAAATCATCACTTGTAACTCCATTCTTGTTCCCCTTGCGCATGCCATCATCTCTATGCTTTTTCTTGCTCCAATGTTCATCCTTCTTCAAGCTAGGCCCTTCATTTGTAAGCAAAACAAATGTATCCAATTTAGGCAGCATCATATTCTCATGAACATTAGAATCATTACCAAGAAACGAAAGTACCTGGTAATTTAGTTGGCGTGCGCGATCTCTAGTAATTGGTTCAGTATGTATAGCAGCAGGGGCTGTGGGTGTAACAATGGTATTGATGTCCTCATCATTCAGTTTGTCCATCAGTTTGGGGGTGACAAGTAGTACTAAAAAGCAGTTTAGTCCCCAACTTAGCCCATAAACATCTCCAAAAGTGGCTAAGAAATTTAGTATCACGATCTGAAACAATAGTATTTGGCACACCATGCAAGCGAATAATTTCACAAAAGAACAAATCAGCAACATTAACAGCATCATCGCTTTTATGACATGGTATAAAGTGTGCCATTTTCGAGAATCTATCCACGACAACAAATATGCTATCCCTCCCCTTCTTTGTTCGAGGTAAACCTAAAACAAAGTCCATAGATATATCCTCCCAAGGAACACTAGGTACAGGCAAAGGCATATATAAACCATGAGGATTGAGTTGTGGCTTAGCTTTTTGACATGTAGTGCAGCAAGCAATAAAACGCTCAACATCGCGTCTCATCTTTGGCCAAAAGAAATGTGTAGCAAGTACGTCCTCCGTCTTCTTCACGCCAAAGTGTCCCATTAATCCTCCTCCATGCGCCTCCTGCAACAACAATAGACGAATGGAGCTTGCTGGAATGCATAGCTTGTTAGCATGAAACACAAATCCATCGTTAACGACAAACTTGTTCCACATCTTCCTTCTTTACAATTCTTCATTACATATTTAAAATCAGCATCATGCACATATTGATCTTTGATGGTCTCCAAACCAAATATTTTGAAGTCAAGTTGTGAAAGCATAGTATAGCGATGAGACAATGCATCAGCAATAACATTTTCTTTTCCCTTCTTGTGTTTAATGACATAAGGGAAGGTCTCAATGAATTCAACCCATTTAGCATGTCTACGATTCAGTTTAGCCTGACTTTTAATATGTTTCAAAGATTCATGATCAGAATGTATAACAAATTCTTTGGGCCATAAATAATGTTGCCATGTTTCTAAAGTCCGAACAAGAGCATATAATTCTTTATCATAAGTAGAATAATTCAGACTAGGCCCACTCAATTTTTCAGAATGGTATGCAACAGGTTTGCCATCTTGTAATAACACACCTCCTAATCCAATTCCACTAGCATCACATTCAAGCTCAAAAGTCTTATTAAAATCAGGAAGTTGGAGTAAAGGACCATGTGTCAACTTATCTTTCAATACCGTGAAGGCTTCTTCCTGTGCGGTACCCCACAGAAAAGGCACATCTTTCTTTGTAAGCTCATTGAGAGGTGCAGCAATGGTGCTGAAATCTCTCACAAGACGCCTATAGAATCCAGCGAGGCCAAGAAAACTCCTCACTTGTGTGACCGTTTTGGGTTGTGGCCAACTCTCAATAGCGTCTATCTTGGCTTTATCAACTTCAATTCCCTGTGGAGTAACAACATAGCCAAGAAAAGATACTCGGTCGGTGCAAAAGGTGCACTTCCCAAGGTTACCAAACAAACGTGCATCACATAGAGCAATAAAAACAGCACGCAAATGTTCCAAATGTTCTTCCAAAGATCTGCTATAAATCAATATGTCCTCAAAGTAAACTACCACAAATCGTCCAATGAAAGCACGTAAAACTTCGTTCATTAATCTCATGAAAGTACTAGGTGCATTAGTTAACCCAAAAGGCATGACTAACCACTCATATAATCCAAACTTAGTTTTAAATGTTGTTTTCCATTCATCTCCTAATTTCATACGAATTTGATGGTATCCACTACACAAATCAACTTTGGAGAATATTGTAGATCCACTCAATTCATCAAGCATATCATCTAGCCTAGGAATAGGATGACGGTAACGAATAGTAATATTATTAATGCCTCTACAATCAACACACATACGTGATGTACCATCCTTTTTCGGCACTAGAATAATAGGAACAACACAAGGACTAAGGGATTCACGTATATAACCTTTGTCGAGAAGCTCATGTACTTGACGCATAATCTCCTTCGTCTCCTCTGGATTGGTACGGTATGGCGCACGGTTTGGCAGTGAAGCACCGGGAATTAAGTCAATCTGATGCTCAATCCCTCGAATAGGTGGTAATCCCGGTGGCACGTCTTGTGGAAAGACGTCAGGGAACTCCTGCAAAATGTTAGTGACAGCATGAGGCAAAGAGGAAGGCACGTCCTCGAATGAAAATAATGCCTCTTTGCACACAAAAGCATAGCAAACAGATTTGCTAAAATCTAGCTCATCAATATCAGATTTGGTGGCAAATAAACATGCACTTTTCAATTTAATTTCAGAAGCAACACAAGATGGTTTATTATTAGGCTTCATTTGTTGCTCAAATTCTTTTGCCACAATCTGATTTTCACTCTTATTCTTCTCCTGTTTTGCTTTATTAGCTCTATTAATATCATCTTTCAAAATGGAATCAGGAGTCATAGGAAGCATAGTAATATTTTTATCCTTATGAACAAGAGTATAGTGATTGTTTCTACCATGGTGTACAGAATTTTTATAAAATTGCCATGGTCTACCAAGTAATAAGGAACATGCTTGCATAGGTACCACATCACAATCAACATAATCAGCATATGTAGAGATACTAAAATGCACATGAACAGTACGTGTTACCTTAACCTTGCCGCTGTTGTTGAACCATTGGATGTAGTAAGGATGTGGATGTGATGTTGTGGTGAGAGAAAGCTTCTCCACCATCTCCATGTTAGCCAAGTTGTTGCAGCTCCCTCCGTCTATGATGACGCGCACAGAACGTTCCTTCACAACTCCCTTGGCATGGAACAAATTGTGCCTCTGATTTTGCTCAGCTTGTGTGACCAACACTCTCAAAACACGTTGAGCAACTAAACATTCATACCTGTCAGCGTCTTCAGGAGCCATGTATTGCATTTCATGATCAGAATCATCTCCACCATGTTCTTCACGTGTAATAAGAGCCAAAGTCTCCTCATCATAGTCACTAGCGGACTCATACCCACCATCCTCCGTAGCAATCATCACACACTGAGATTTGCATTCTCTCGCATAATGACCTCTTCCCTTACAACGACGACAAATAATATCACTTGTGTGCCCTGTTGATCCCATGGAAGAAGAAGAGCTCGATGCAGGCCCGGCAGGTGCGCTCTTGGCAGATGATGGTGGTTGTGCCTGCTTTCTTGTATCACGGCTGGAGATGGCACCTGATGGAGTTGCTGGTGTAGTGGAAGTAGAAGATGCACGCGGTGTCCATGAGGAAGGTCGACCTGCAGAAAAGTTAGTGCGCTCCATTGCTTGTCGATCCTGCATTTCACGTTCAGCTTTATAAGCAAGATGGAATAAACGAGTGATATTAGTATACTCCTTATAGTCTAGAATGGTCTGAATCTCTCTATTTAATCCACCCAGAAAATGTGCAGGCATAGCTTCATTCTCCTCAACAATACCACATCTAATCATGCCAGTTTGTAATTCCTGATAATATTCTTCTACAGAATTTTTCCCTTGTCTTAAACGCTGCAATTTTTGAAGCAATTCACGTTGATAATATGGTGGAACCCAACGTGTACGCATAGCAGTTTTCAAAGCAGCCCAAGTAGTTGGAATAGGATATAATCTACAATGTTCAGACCACCATACACATGCAAAACTAGGAAAGCACAAACAGCAGCAGCAACCCGTCTCTCCTCGGGATATTGTAAACATGTAAAACGTTGTTCAGTTTCTAACTCCCAAGTAAGATATATATCAGGAACATATCTGCCCTCAAATGGTGGAATATTCAATTTCAGTTTAGGAATATGGACATCATCTCGTACCTGAGGTGGTGGTGCAGGCCTACCATTGCGAATATATACCTGAGGTCGACCTGCTGGTGGTGGTGCTGGTGGCTTCACGTAGTTTTTATTTTGATCAACCTCATCTCATAATCGCCCGCATACTCATCATCCTCCGCATCAGCAGCAGGAGCCACATAAGTATCAACAGCAGCACCAACAGTTTGGCCAGGCCGAAGAAGTACACGGCTCGATCGGCGGAGGGCTGTTTCGCGACCTGGAGGTAATTGTTGTTGTTGTTGTTGCAGAGGTGCGGCAGGTGCAGCCGGTGGTGGAAGACGCGCAAGCAGTTCATTAAATCTGTTATCGAGCTTTGTTTTGAACGTCTTCTCAAGGCCAGTGATCTTCTCCATGGCCTCTTCAAAATTGTTCAGCACATCTTGCACCTGTTCATGCATCATTTGCTGAAACTTATCATGAAGCTCCTTGTTCGATAAGTTCTCCCAGTCAATCTCGTCGGCTTGTGATCCTGGCATGTGAGCAGCTATAGAAACACACAAGAATATGATCCTACAGACTACGAACAAGTGGTGGTGGTGGGTGTCACAAATCCGTCAAGCAAAACTCAAATTCTTACCAGTTCATACCCAGCAGCAGGCGGTGATCGGCAACCATTGTAGTCAAAACTCTCAAAGCTTGGATAGAGCGATTACCAGGGAGAGTCAAACGCACGACGTAGATGTATGTAGAGCTGGGAAGGCTTATAATATGGTAGCAAAAGGGGTCAGCAATAATCAATTCAGATATGCAAAGTTGAATAAACGCTCAACGACGGTATTGTGCTGGTCCTAGGCTAGAACGTGCTAGAGACGCGAGCCTAGAACACTAACAAAATCACGGCGCTGCACGTAAACAAGGGAAAAGCACACTCTGGAATTTTTTTTCGCTCTTTTTTTTGCGCTCCTTTTTTGCGAAAAATCACTATAATGGCGAGTGTCTCAAAACTCTTCCCAGGTCAAACTGACAGGATGGGCACGAAATTTTTTCGACCAATGTTTTTTTTTCTACTGCCCGGACCCAAAAACTGGAAACGGGTCAAAAAAAACTTTCTATAACGGCGACTGTCTCAATACGCTTAGAAACACCTAAAAATGGGATAGCCAGAATTTTTTTTGTCAAGTGCGTTTTTGGAAAATTTTGGGCCTAAACGGAGGGGGGTTTCCGGACTCTATTTTTTTTCCGAAACCTTCTCCGGCAAGGAAACACGAATCGCAAACTAGATGGATCTCGAAAACAAACCTAATATGCAAGGAACTCGGATTGGTGGTGGATATATGGTGGTGGTATATGGCAGCGGTGGTAGTAGCGGTGGTAGTATATGGATATGGATCGGTGGTGGTATATGGATACGGATTGGTGGTGGTATATGGATACGGATGCGGAGTGGTGGTGGTAGGTGACAGGGGCGATGATGATGGTGCGGTGGCGGCATGACAACTTATGACCAGAACTCAAAACTCTAAAAGACTAACGCTAAGACCAGCAACTAGACACGATGATGCAACCGCAAATTCAACAAAGCAAAACCCTAAAAAGATTATGCAAAGGCTCAGATTGGTTCGGATATGATGAACTAACCCTAAATTTTTTTGTGGCTTTTTCGGACTGGAGGTATGAAGAACAGACTCGATCTAAACTATGAAAAACTGTAAAATCTCACCGAGCAACCTGGAAATCTGATACCACTTGATAGAGGCAAAGGTGTCCCGTCTTTCGATGAGATGATGGATATTGCTTTGGTGGAAGTCGACTTTGACGATCCGACTACGAACATGCGAGGATGTCGCGCCTTAGCAATCGCTAAACCAACTCCGAGAGGTTATTGACCACACCGGAGCACGATCAACCTGACCACGAGGGTCTGTTTCCTGCGAACAAATGAAGAACAAGCAAGAAACTGAGATTGCAATCTGGATATTGCGAATATAAGATGAAGGCTTTATTGATCAAGGTGGGGTTCTGTGACGCCTTTGTCTGGTCGTTGAACACAAACGAAGTACGCGAAGTTGCAGCTATGGCGAACTTTAATCTAAACAAAACCCAAAGTCTAAACGGTGCCCTAAGGGCTGTATATATGGAGGAAGAGAGGGGGAATTTCGTGGCCCTTGGTGGAGGGGTCCGAAATCAACCCTATCTCTTGTTTCCCCACACATAAGGACTCTAAAAATAGCCTATACTTATGTATTTCGAAATTACATGGGCCTGGCCCAATAAAAAGGTGACGCAACACCTATAATAGCCTCTGGACGAAATTTATGAAGTGACATGTTGTATATTTCGTCCAAGGCTTCATGCACTCGTTATGGTGGCTTCAAAGACCTAAAATCATCAGTTGTAACTCCGTTCTTGTTCCCCTTGCGCATGCCATCATCTCCATGCTTGTTCTTGCTCCAATGTTCATCCTTCTTCAAGCTAGGCCCTTCATTTGTAAGCAAAACAAATGTATCCAATTTAGGCAGCATCATATTCTCATGAAGATTAGAATCATTACCAAGAAATGAAAGTACCTGGTAATTTAGTTGGCGTATGCGAGCTCTAGTAATTGGTCCAGTATGTATAGCAGCAGGGGCTGTGGGTGTAACAATGGTATTGATGTCCTCATCAAAATGGCTTACCAGCCGCGATCTCCCCAGCTTGACGGATCTCCTCCCGAGCTGCTCTAGACCTAGACCGAGCCTCCTTCGCCTCTTGTAAGGCCTTGTCAAGATAGGCTGCTTTGGCTTTGTTATCTTCCTCAAGAACTTAGCATCGGCTAGTGGCATTCTTCAGCTCAAGTGCCATGGTAGATATCCTCTCCTCGCACTGACGCCGAGTAGTCTGCTTGACTTTTAATTTGGCGGCTACCTTTTCGGCAGCCGCATTGCTCATCCTGGTTTGCTCCTTGGCCCGGGCAAGTTCCGCCCGAAGGGTTTCAATTGCGACGGCACTATATGCAGTTATGCATATACAAATAGTCAGTATCACACCCATTTTATAATACTAGCATGTACTGAAGCCCCAAAGGCATACCATGCGCCTCGTCGAGCCGCCTGTTAATAAGTGTGATGTCATCATCCGCCACATCAACCTTCTGCTTCAGATGTGCTACCTCGGTAGCTTGGGCAGTCGCCACGGATGTAACAACCTGTGCTTCAATTAGACAAATCATTTCCTGAGCATATATTTTTGATCCTCTGATCGCATCCCTTTGGATGTCAACCAGAGTCTCAGGGGCTACTATCTATACACAGGTGCAATTTGCATTTACAATATAATTGAAATTACACTACGTACCTCGAAGCCTCTTAGTAGGCTAGAAAAGGTTTCATTCAATCCGCTTTTCACGGACCAAATTCTTTCAAACACCGTACCCATCAAGGTACGATGATGCTCTGAGACAGAGGCATGTTGCAATATGTCCATTAATGTATCCGGCACCCCCGGATCCAGAATAGGTAGCGTTGTCTCTTGGACATTCGATAGTCCGAGACTTTTGTTGTTCCCTATAGGGGCCACACGCCACAGACCTTGGGCGGCCAAAGAATTACCTTCGGCCCCGGTCTTCACTGCCCCTTGCGCCACTCGCAGATCGGGAAAGATCCTCCGGGACAACACCTTGGTGTCGTCTGCCTTATCGGGCAGGGAGATCTATGGAGGCATCTCGCTCTCCATCATCTCCGGAAGTAGATCTCCCGAAGAGGAAGACTCTTGAGGAGGGCTGCGTGCCGCACTGCAAACATGTGTTTAAAATGTTACCCTTATAGACAGGAAAGAACGGGACATGTTTAAAATCACCCTATTTGACATATGATTCGGCTAAGGGCCTCTCTTTACGGGTTGACTGCATGTTAGCAGCATCCCCCGACTGGGATACCTTCCCCCGCTTAGAAGCTTCTCTTTCTGAGTCTTCGGATGCGTCCCTTTTCTTCCCACAGGAAGAAGGGATGTAAGTTCACCCTTCCCTTCCACTGTTGGAAGTGGAAGTTCTAATCTCCCCGGACAAATTGCCTGGTGTGCCTCCAGAGTGGAAGTCGCCTTGGGCCTCTTCGTCCTCCTCCTTATCTTCCCTCGCCGGCACTTGCTATGGCGCCGGAGCCAGCATCCTTGTTAATAACAGATCGACAGTGTCTTCGGGAAGTGGGGCCGAACACCTGATTCTCTCCGTGTTCTTTAGCCAGCGCTGGCCGAATAGAGTTTTATCAGCACAATGTCATGAATAATTTGACTAAGCCGTGTTCGGGGCCGAGTACTTACTGGAGTATCAGGATGGTTGCAGTCAAGACCAATGTCTTCTGTAGTATCTGGCCACTGTTTTCATGCGCCGAAGAACAATTTCCACATCTCTCTGAGCATCATGCCAGAGAGGTGCTAAAGGGTCCATGGACATTCCGGATTAAACTCACACATGCAGAGAGGGCATCACTAACAGGGTAGGATCCAACGGACTAGCATTACTTATATTACGTTGATGAGACCGGTGTCCTTCTCAATGAGGCTCCGAATATGGCTTTGCAGCGTCTGCACTTCATCAGTAGATCCCCAGTCCAGCCCCATGTTAATCCATGATGCAAGCTGTGGTGGAGGGTCGAACCGAAATGCAGGTGTGGATGCTCGCTTTTTACCGCGGGGTTCGGTGATCTAAAACCACTCCCGCTGCCATAAGTCAGAAGATTTTGCGAAGGAGCCCTTTGGCCAAGTGGAGTTGATAAGCTTGCTCATTGAAGCGCCTCCACACTCCGCTTGTTTCCCGTTGATTACCTTCGGTTTCATGTTAAAGGTCTTAAGCCATAAGACAAAGTGTGGGGAAATACGGAGGAAGGCCTCGCACGTGGTGATGAACGCCTTGGCGTGGAGGAAGGAGCCTGGGGCTTGATCGTGGAAATCTAGCCCGTACTAAAACATGACCCCTCGAACAAAGGGATGGAGAGCAAACCCAAGCCCTCGAAGGGTGAGAGATGAACACGACCCTCTCATTGGATCTGGGAGTAGGAATAACCTGCCCTTGAGCAGGAAGCCTGTGGTAGATTTCCGCAGTCAAGTATCTTGCCTCCCTGAGCTTCGAGATGTCTTCCTTTGTGACAGAACATGCCATCCACCGGCCCTGAAGGCCGGGTCCGGACATGGCTAGAAGCTCGAAGCGACTTGATTAACCCTTGGGTGTTGGAATTTGAGGTGGGGTGGAGGAAAGAACCAGCATGGAAGAAAAAGGACAGGCCTTAACCCCTTTATAAAGGCGACGAATATCAAGCGTCCCCTCGTGGCCTTAAAACATGCCTATTCCCAAGGAATCATGCCAATAGGACGGTTGGGTTACCCACGCCTGTGTTGATGAAAATCTCGCAATAAGGGGACACGATCTCTGCTTTGACAAGAGGTGCCGATAAAAACCGCCTCCTGAAACGTGGGGTAGCAGGCTAGAAAATAGTTTAAAATAATGGCCGGGTAATGACGTAATGCCGTGCTACCAAAATTGTCAGCAAATTGGACTCATAAATATTATACTCTCTATGGTGGTTTGTTGAACTTGTTTTGCAGAGCCAGACACGATTCTTGTGTTTGAGATCTACTTTGAAGTATTCGGAGAAGGGACCCGCCTTGCAATGTCGAAGACAATCTGCACGCCGGACTCATCGTCATTGAAGCCTGGTTCAGGGGCTACTGAGGGAGTCCTGGACTAAGGGGTCCTCGGACAGTCGGACTATATACTTTGGCCGAACTGTTGGACTATGAAGATACAAGATAGAATACTTCGTCCCGTGTCCGGATGGGACTCTCCATTGCTTGGCGATTCGGATATGTAGATTCCTTTCTCTGTAACTGACTTTGTACAACCCTAGTCCCCCCGGTGTCTATATAAACCGAAGGGTTTAGACTTCTAGGTTTAGCCACAACAATCATAACCTCATAGGCTAGACTTCTAGGGTTTTATCCATTACGATCTCGTGGTAGATCAACTCTTGTAATACTCATATTCATCAAGATCAATCAAGCAGGAAGTAGGGTATTACCTCCATAGAGAGGGCCCGAACCTGGGTAAACATTGTGTCCCCCGCCTCCTGTTACCATTAGCCTTAGACGCACAGTTCGGGACCCCCTACCCGAGATCCGCCGGTTTTGACACTGACAGCGCCCATGGTCGAAGAGGGCGGAACTGACGATGACAATGATGGCAACGAAGAGGATGATAACGCATCTCGCTAGGCTTGCATTTCCCTATTATCCTATAAAGACTTTGAATGTGACCCCACGGGGATGTGAAAGCATTTTTGGAAGAACTTTCTCTGTGATGTATTGAGTGGTATTTCCACTCCCTATGTCACCCCTCTTTTTACTTTTCGCGCAGTCGCGACCCCTTGGTAGGGGTGGCCGTCATTGTCATACCTGGTCGCGGTGCCTGATTCAATATCCAAAAGCGAGCACCTGTCGAGAGCCCCGGGCAGTGCATGCCTACCCGCTCGCTCGAGAGCGCCGCGCGAGGGCCTAGAGAGGTGTGCGCCTGGGCAAGGCCACTACTGTTGTGGACTGGGCCCTTAGGGCATCTTTAGCGCCGCCGGGCGACCCAAGCATATGCACCATGCCCAACCACCGCTCACAGGGTGCGATGGAGTGAGCCACAGGTGCAAAGACGGAAACCAGCGAAGGGAATACAGTTAGAAGAAAAAATAAAAACCAGGAACACCCCCCCTTTTCAACAAAACGCAAGGGCTGCAACTTTACTCCGAGCAGTAGCAAATTCTATTAAAAGAAAAAGCCAAGAATAGTCGCGATCGACACCTATGCTAGTCTTCTAATCTTCCAGGCAGCATGGAGCATGGGGCTTCCACTGGGTGTGGGCATAGTCATTGGGGGACTGTGTCGTCCGCCAGCGCGGAGCATGGGGCTTCCACTGAATGTGGGTATAGTCATTGGGGGACCGTGTCGTCCACCAGCGCGGAGCATCGGGCTTCCATTGGGATGTGGGTAGGAGCCCATGTGAGGCTCAGGGCCAGCGCTCAGGAGACTCCGGGGCATGTACAACCCCACTCATTATTACGTGAGAGTGTCACACGGGCGGAGACTTGGGTTGGCGTTAGGCAGTCGCCTGTTTCCCTGTCGGGGACCCCGAACCTTGCCCCGGGCCGTGCACCGGCGCGCCTGTGCGCCAGCAGCCCTAGGCAGGGCCCCCAAACTGGAAATCGTTAGCCGGCGGCATGATTCGCCACCATGTTGGTTGTGGCCACCCAGTCGGCTCGCAATGCCCGTTTTCAGGCTCCTCTTGAGCCCCTTTGGCATCCCGAGCCCTTGGGGCCCTTGTGAGGCTCCTGGGCTCATGGGCCCCTCGAGCCTTCGGGGCCCCTTCCTGGTCCGAGGTGCCACCTTGCTAGGTGTTCCCCCGCAAGCACAATCTTCCTCCTGTCACACGGGCATTATATCGGGCTCAAGTCTCCTACTCTAAAGTTAGGAAAAAGGACGTTCTGAAAGCATATGTCTCGGCGATTAAGGCCCTGCATGCAGCCCCCGGGCATCGATAGGCCTCTCGGTCGTGGGGGCCATACCAGTGATAGCTTGCTTTTCGCTGGCCCGCGGGCTCCTTAAACTTGATGGCCACCGCCTTGCCGTCGCGTCATGATGGCCAGGTGGCGGCCCGCCGCGACATGCTCCATAGGGGGCCGCTTATGCCGCCTGGCACTCGGGGGAGAACCTCACTCACCTTCTTTCCACTGACCGGCCCTCCGAGTGCTTTTCCTACAGAGACGTAGGAAGGGCACACCCGGGTCTGCAGCAAGGGTCGAGGTATAGGCGGTGGACAGGGGAGGCCCGCACCCCTGCAAGCAATGTCGTGAAGCTCAGTGACCCTGTCAATCCAAGCAGCACGATCACCCTCAGCAGGGCGGTAGTGCATTAATTCACGCACCGCGAGGAGTACGGCTCACACGCCTGTCAGCCTTCGGCGGGCGCGGTGGGGTGGCGATGAACCTCGTCATTGGCGATGGTGCGTCCGTGAAGACGGGGCACGACGAGGAACACCGCGGTGGGAAGGTGTCGTCCGATCGGAGTGCATAGCCCACCGCTCCGTGTGGGCCCATTCGGATCTCGTCATGGCCAAGCAAAGATGGAACGCGGTTGGTGGAGAGGCGGGGCTTCGATATGCCCCTACTTGACGTGCCAAATGTCGGATTCAAGGCTCCACAGACCCAAGAAAGGGTCGAACTCTGGGGCATGTGCGAAGAACTCAACCTATGCAGCCTACCAACTCTGGGGCTTAGCTCGATTCACATGAACAAGGAAGAAGATGGACACGGCAGTTTACCCAGGTTCGGGCCACCTAGCGGTGTAAGACCCTACTCCTGCTTTGTGGTGGATTGACCTCACGAGGGGCTGAGGATGAACTAGTACAAGGGATGAACAACCTCATGAGGGTCGGGGGTGAGAGAATGATTCGACCCCTTCTAAAGTGGTGGCTAACCTATATTTATAGTGGCCTCTGTCCTCTTCCCCAGAACGTAGGCGGGAAGGTATCTCACAGTGGCCAATTTTAAAGTGGCCAGGTAGTACATCTCACTACAAAAGAATACACTTCCGTGATGATACATGTTTGTCACAGTAGGTCACCTTTTTTGTCATGCATGTACATCCATGACGATTTTATGACAGAATCAAGATAGTCATACCTGTGTTGTCGTAGAAGTGTTCCATGACATTACAAAAATTATCATCACAGAAGCGTCCACTTCCATCACGATAAATCGTGCATCATAGATGTGATTTCGTCAAGGGTGACTGTCGGTGTCAAAACCGGCGGATCTCGGGTAGGGGGTCCCGAACTGTGCGTCTAAGGCTAATGGTAACAGGAGGCAGGGGACACGACGTTTTACCTAGGTTTGGGCCCTCTCGATGGAGGTAATACCCTACTTCCTACTTGATTGATCTTGATGATATGAGTATTACAAGAGTTGATCTACCACAAGATCGTAGCGGCTAAACCCTAGAAGCTAGCCTATGTTTATGATTGTCGTTGTCCTACGGACTAAACCCTCCGGTTTATATAGACACTGGAGGGGGCTAGGGTTACACAGAGTCGGTTACAGAGAAGGAAATCTACATATCTGAATTGCCAAGCTTGCCTTCCACGCAAAGGAGAGTCCCATCCGGACACGGGACGAAGTCTTCAATCTTGTATCTTCATAGTCCAACAGTTCGGCTAAAGTATATAGTCCGGCTATCCGAGGACTCCTTAATCCAGGACTCCCTCAGTAGCCCATGAACCAGGCTTCAATGACGATGAGTCTGGCGCGCAGATTGTCTTCGGCATTTCAAGGCGGGTTCCTTCTCCGAATACTCCATAGAAGATTTCTAACACAATAATCGTGTCCGGCTCTGCAAAACAAATTGCAGATACCATCGTAGAGAGCACAATATTCCACAAATCTAATTTTCTGACAACTTTTCACGGAGTGACGTCACACCATGTCCCTGTCTTTATTTGAGCCGTTTTTCACCACCAGCCGCTACACGTGCTGCGAGGCAGTTTTGTTGGCACGTCTTGTCGAAGGAGAGATCGTGTTCCCGTTATCATGGGATTCTCATCAATACAGGTGTGGGTAACCCAACCGTGTTTGTTTAATATGACTCCTCGATTTTAGGCAAGTCCCAAACAGTCACGCGGGGGACGCTTGATATTCGTCCTCTTTATATGGGGGCCAAGGCATGTCCTTTTCTTCCCATGCTCGATCCTCCTCCTCCCGCACCTCGAGTTCCAACACCCAAGGCTCAAGGTAGGCACTTCAAACCTTCAACATGTCCAGATCCAACCTTCAAGGCAGGTGGATGGCCTCCTCTGTCACATAGGAGGACATCAAGAAGCTTAGGGAGGCCAGGTATCTCACCGCCGAAATCCCGCATAAGCTGCCTGCTCAAGGGCAGGTCATCCCCACTCCCGAACCCAATGAGAGTGTTGTATTTATTTCCCACTTCCTCCGAGGGCTAGGTTTTAGTCTCAATCCCTTCGTGAGAGGGCTCATGTTCTACTACGGGCTAGATTTCCACGATCTAGCTCCGGACTCCATCCTTCACATCTCGTCGTTTATCTTCGTGTGTGAAGCCTTCCTCCGCATCACCCCCCACTTCGGCCTATGGCTCAAGACTTTCAATGTGAGGCCGAAGGTGATCGATGGGCGTCATGCGGAGTGCGAAGGCGCTATAATAAGCAAAGGCGCTGATGCCCCATGGCCAAAGGGTTCCTTCACAGAAACTTCTGATTTATGGCAACGGGAGTGGTTTTACATCACAGCTCCCCAAGGTACAAAGTGGGCAGCCGCTCCAGCGTTCCGCTCGGGCCCTCCGCTGCAGCTGGCATCATGGGTCAACAAGGGGCTGGACTGGGGGCCAGTTAATGACGTGCTGACATTGCAAAGCCGCATCCAAGACCTTCATAAGAAGGTTGTCAATCTTGTCAAGATAATGCAAGTAATGCTGGTTCGTCGGGTCCTGCCCTGCCAACGTCGGCCTCTTCGTATGTGGGTCCGCGAACCATTTGGGTCCTGCCTGCTCAAGGGGAACGACCGCGAACCATTCAAAAATTCTTCAGCATGATGCTCAAAGAGATGTATGGGTCCTTCTTCGGATCACGGATAAAGTGTCGGATACCACCGAGGACGTGGGTCTCAACTGCAACCGTCTGGATACCCAAGTAAGTAATTCCGCTATCGAACACACCATCCCTTATGTTTGTTATAACATCATTTTGAAAAATTCCTCTATGTCAGGACTAGATAAGGAAGCCGGAGAGGATCAGTTGTTCGGCCCCTCTTCCCGAAGGCTCGCCGGATCCTCTATTGATCAGGATGCTTGAGCGTGCACCATACCAGGTGCCATCAGGAGAAGATGAGGGGGGGCAATAGAGAAGCCACCGATGGGCTTCATACCTTACACATCCAAATCGGGGGAGTAAGTGCCTCCACGAAGGAGGATAATCGGGGAGGTTAATCTGAGACCCCCTCTCCTCATGGTAAGAAAAGGGCTTCCCCTGAAGACTTGGAAACAGAGGTTTCCAAGCGAGGGAAGAAACCCTCTCCAGGGGCCCCTGCCCCAGAGGGCGTACTTACTGTACAGCGCCCGCAAGGGGGCCAGCCCTCAACCGAGCTGTAAGTGAAAAAGGTACTTTGGTAAGTGTATCCTGTTTTGTCTCTGAGAATAATAACCGAGACATATTTGTTGCAGTCCGGCTCGTAGCCCTTCTCCACAAAGTTCATCTTCGGGGGATCTTCTTCCGGAGATGATGGAGAGTGAAACGTCTCCTCCTGCATCCCTGCCACATGGGGCGGACGACCCCGATGTGTCGTCACGGAGGATTTATCCCGATCCGCCATGGCCAGAAGTTGACACTTCGGCTACCCATAGTCTGAAATATTTGGGTCCCAAGGAGAGCTTCAGGAGGAGTCCGGGATTGTCCGGCACACAGTCGGACACACTGATGGGTGTTTTGGAGGGAGCGGCCATCTCAGAGACACATCATGCCTTAATGGGTACGGTGGTTGAGAGGATTTCATCCGCCAAAAGCAGTTTGAATGAAGCTTTTACGAGTCTGCTGAGAGGCTTTGAGGTACGCAAAAAATGTTTTTTTGACGGTACCGCACATGCTAGGTGTGCTCTGTATAGATAGTAGTCCCTGAGACTCTGGTTGCCATCCAAAGGTGGCAAACAGAGGGTCATAATCTCTGGTAATAATCATGCTGCTTTATGTGCAGGCGGCTGAGGGTCCGACGGCTGACCGAACTGCTGATTTTGCTGAACTGAAGCGGCAGCTTGACGTGGCTAATGCCGACATCACGCTTGTTAACAAGGAGCTTGACGAGGCCCAGGGTATGTATGTTTAACTTGTCAGCAAATACTTAATAGGAGCATGATGCTAGTATCTATAATATGCTGTGACTGCAGATGGAGCTGCTGCCGTGGAGACCCTTCGGGCGGAGCTTGCTCGAGCCAAGGAGCAAGCCTGAATAAGTGATGCGGCCACTCTGAAGGCGGTCGAAGAGTTAAGAGCCGAACAGGCTGCTCATCGCCAGAGCGAAGAAAAGATAGCACAGATGGTTGCTGAGTTGAAAGATGCCGCCGACCGCCATGAGCTCCTTGAAAAGGAAAACCAAGCAAAAGCGGCTGACCTGAGGAAGGCCCTGGAGGCAGCCAAGGAAACCCGGTCTGAAATGAGAGGGATAAGGGAGGAGCTTCGTGAGGCCGGAGATATCACTGCTGGGAGGCCCTATTTGTTGCGGATGAAGTTCGGAGATCCGAAGTATGCCCCTCTAGATCAGTTGTGGAGTGTTGTGGACGAGTATGCAGACCTGGCAAAGAGTGCTGCTGACGCGACCGAGTTTTACAAAGATCGGAAAGACCATAAGGTTGAAAGGTTATTCTGGTCGCAGTTCAGTGCCCCGACGCGTCCGCTGCCATTGAATGAAAGGACGGCTGCATGGGCCGAGCTCCATAGGTTGTCCGGACTTGCTATGAGGTCTGTTGTGGATCATCTTTGGCCATGGGGACCAAGGCCGGACAATTATTTTGGATTAGTGCAACAATTCCTTGGTGCTGTGTCGCATATCGATGCCGTGAAGAGGTCGGCGTGCATAGAGGGTGCGCGGACGACTCTTGCCCGTGTTAAAACATACTGGGCAGGGATGGAAACCACCACTATTGCAACCCGGGGTCCGGCGGGAGGCCAGGACCCAGCCGAGCACTATTTTGAAGAAGTCCTAGAAGGCGCCCGTTTAATAGAGGCCCAGTGCTCGAAGAGTGCCATGTTCGAGTGACATGTATCTCCATTGTAAAAACAATGCTATTTTGATTATAAAGGCTGTGTTCAGACTTTTGCATGAAAGTATTATAGTGCCTCCTGTGCGGCCGTTTATGTATGTATATAACCTAAATGTTTGCAGTCGACAGCTTCAGCCCCCACACATATAATGCGGGGGTGTTCGAGAAAATGCATAGTCACACTTGATCCAACGTCTTGGTCCGTTAAGGAGGTGATAGCACGGCGAACCAGGCAATCGTACTATATAGCTTTAACACTTTCACTTAGCCATAGGAGTTTGACGGTGGGGCTACTATATAGCCCCTGGTACTTCCGCGTTCATCAGAATATGGTGCGCGTATGTACATGACCGGGAAACCGGTCCTTCGTTAATGTAGAGGAATCACAAAGATTCCGCTGAGTCATCGAGTGGTTGACCAGTCTCGCGCTGTATCATGACAGTCAGTTTTCGGCTTTCTCTACCGAGGTGCTCATCCAGATGAACCAGGGCACAATCGCAGTAGTTCTCTCGGTACCGCCTGAGCCGATAGAGCAGAACGTAAGGTAGCAAAACATGGGAGTCGAGAAAACCCAACATTTGACCAAAGACATGATTCGGAGCTGATGCATATAAGGCCAAACTCGCGACGCCGAACACTCCCTAAGGTATTCAGACTTCACAACATATACTGGGCTGAATAATGCCCTCGATAATGAGCCATGTGTTTCTAGGTACATGCATTAGTCTGGCGTGACAAAGTGTCAAGAATGCCAGTATCGCTCCTCGTTGTGTTAAGTGTCCGGAGGGGAGGAAGCAACAAGAGACATTAAAAAAGGTTTACGCAGGGTCTTAATCTAAAGAGAAACCTTTGAGCGGGGCCCTGCTGCACGTCTGTGCCTTTATCTCCGTTGTGCCGTATCCTGGAAGGGTGTAGCACGATGATCATCTGTAAAAAGGGGGAAACCCAGGTGAAAGACTTCGTGCGAAGAGTTGGTTAATCTGAATGAAAATGCAATATGCTATTATACTAATAGGGTCGAGCCAAACTATGGGCTTCCTTTTTTTGCGAGCAACCCTAGCACCACTTATGGGGGTATCCCCAGCTCAGGTTTATCTGGGATGTTATATCTGGTGGAGCGTCAGACTCGTCTAACCGTGTTCGTTGTCTTGACAATCGTTTATTCTTGTAGGAGGGGACACTCAGTGTTCGGCTGCTAGAGCCGCCACATATACTTCCGCGCATAAAGAACGCTCTGTATTTCCGCTAACTGTGATGACGCCGCGTGGACCGGGCATCTTAAGTTTAAGGTAGGCGTAGTGCGGTACTGCATTAAAACGAGCAAAGGACGTTCTTCCGAGTAGTGCGTGATAGCCGCTTCGGAATGGAGCGATGTCGAAGATTAGTTCTTCGCTTCTGAAGTTGTCGGGAGAACCGAATACAACCTCTAGTACTAGAGAACCCGTACAGCGGGCCTCGACGCCTGGTATCACTCCTTTAAAGGTAGTATTGCTTTGGCTGACTCTTGACGGGTCTATCCCCATTTTGCGGATAGTGTCCTGATATATCAGGTTTAGACTACTGTCGCGGTCCATAAGGACTCGGCTGAGATGGTATCCATCAATTATTGGGTCAAGCACCAAGGCAGCCGATCCTCCGTATCGGATACTAGTCGGATGATCCCTGCGATCAAAGGTGATCGGGCAGGCCGACTAGGGATTGAATTTGGGGGCGACGGGCAACACGCACTCCGAGTTGCATAGATCATATTCACTGTTTTGACTTCTGGTGGGAATTTTTTTTGTCCCCCAGTGTTCGGCTGGCGAGGCTCATCCTCGTCTCCGCTTGGCGTCTCCCGTCCCTTGTGTTCGGCATTTAGCTTGCCGGCCTGCTTGAAAACCCAGCATTCTCTATGAGTGTGATTTGCAGGTTTTTCGGGGGTGCCATGAATCTGACATAATTTGTCTAGAATCTTGTTTAGTTTGGATGGTCCATCTCTGCTGCCTTTAAAGGGCTTCTTCCGTTGACTGGGCTGAGAACCCCTAAATCCGGCGTTGACTGGGGTGTGTTCATTGTTTTGACGCTTACTTTTATTGCGTCGTGGCTTCCAATTGCCATCCCTAACTTCGGATGTACTTGGGTCGCTGGTGCCGCTATGGGCCAGCCAACTGTCCTCGCCCATGCAAAAGCGAGTCATAAGGCTTGTTAAGGCTGCCATTGTTCTCGGTTTTTCCTGGCCTAGGTGTCTGGCAAGCCATTCGTCCCGGATACTGTGCTTGAAGGCCGCTAAGGCTTCGGCGTCCGGGCAGTGGATGATTTGATTCTTCTTAGTAAGAAATTTGTTCCAAAGTTTTCGGGCTAACTCTCCGAGCTGTTGAATTGTGTGACTTAAGTCGTCTACATCCGGAGGTCGGACATAGGTCCCTTGAAAATTGGCCCTAAAAGCATCCTCAAGTTCTTCCCAACTTCTTATTGAGTTTTCAGGAAGGCTTTTCAACCAGTGCCGAGCTGGTCCTTTCAACTTGAGGAGTAGGTATTTAATGGCATGGAGATCATCTCCGCGAGCCATGTGGGTGTGAAGGCTGAAGTCCTCAATCTAGACCCTAGGGCCTGTCGTTCCGTCGTATGCCTCTATATTCACGGGTTTAAATCCTTCCGGAAATTCATGGTCCAACACCTCGTCGGTGAAGCACAGGGGGTGTGCGGCACCCCTGTATTTGGACATGTCGTGGCATGCTGTCGATAGTTGTTGTGTTCGGTGCTGATTCCTAGCTGGTATTCGATCAATGTGATCATTTTGGTAGCTCTGGTCCTGTGCTGAAGCGCGCTTCCTAGATCCGTAGATGGATCTGGCCATACCAGACTTTTTGTCCAGGAGCTCACGTAAATCGTGTGCTGACTTGTGTGCGGCATCATTAGGCGTCTTGTCGCAGCCACGGGGTGGTCGGTCCGGCTGATCGATCGTTTTCGGCTGAATGGGCTCTATGGCCTCATCGTCGAATTTAGGCAGCAGCTTGCGCTTTGGATAGCTCTTTGTGTGGCAATCGGCACTGTATTTCTCTTCAGTGTCGAGCAATTTGTTCCACCTGTGGTTGAGCGTATCCTGCATGGCTTTAAGCCTTTACTTCTGCTTCTTTAGGCTCCTCGCAGTGGCAATAAGCCTTCTGTGGAGGTTCTCTTGTTCCAAGTGTTTTCTGGGATGATGAGTGCATCATCGTCCGGACTGTTCTCCTCTCCAGAGGCAAGTTGGTGAATTTTACCCTCGGGATCGGCATCATCTGACATCGGTTCCGGACTATGTTCACCGTCCCCTGGCTCATCCTGCTCCATCGCAGGGTTCATGGGGTCGTTGTTTTCTTTGAAGTCGACCGGGTTATTATTCTTTCTTGTGCTGTTGTCGCTGTTTTTGCTGTGGCGGGATTTAGAGCGGCGCCTACGGCGCTGCTTTGGTGGCTTAACGAGGGGATTATCCTTCGTTGCATCATCACCATTGCCTTCTTTTGGTGTGTTCATCATATATATATATATATATATATAGATATATATATATATATCATATGATGAGGTGGCAGTCCAGCGCCCAGTGGGCGGTGGTTCCCGTTCTACTCCTGCATCGTCGTAAATACTGTCAATGTCTCCGGAGTCGAATCAAGCGTGTCGGTTAAGTCATCGACATTGGCTATGAAGTGGGTGGTGGGTGGGGAACTAATTTCTTCGTCGTCCACGTCCCACTCGACCCAGACATAGTTCGGCCAAGAGTCTCCTGACAAGGAAAGAGACTTGAATGAATTTAGCACATCACCCAAGGGCGAGTGCTGAAAAATATCCGCGGAGGTGAACTCCATGACCGGTGCCCAATCAGATTCGACAGGCATGGGCGTACGCGGTTCGGATCCTGTAGCCGGAGGCGAGTCCAAGGGTCCGATGACACCATCCTCATAGGAGATGGGATCAGTGCTCAGCTCCAACGCCGCTGAGTGTGCAGCCTCGGTGGCGGGGTCCATCCACCCATCCTCGGAGGGCGCGATCTGCTCTGGATTGATTCCTGGGGCCGCCGCCGGTGCGATCTCCCAAACACTGTCTGATGGCAGATCTAAGTCATGCTCGTCGTGGCTGTTCGGCGTACCTGACATGGGCTCGAATCCGTCGAAGATCAAGTCTCCGCGGATATCGGCAGTATAGTTCAAGCTTCCAAACCTGACCTGATGACCAGGGGCATAGCTATCGATCTACTCCAGGTGGCCAAGCGAATTGGCCCGTAGTGCAAAGCCGCCGAATACGAAGATCTGTCCGGGAAGGAAAACCTCCCCCTGGACTGCGTCGCTGAGGATTTATTGAAGGAGCCATCAAGCCTTATCACGATGACACAGTGGAACTCTCAATGAAAGCACCAATGTCGGTGTCAAAACCAGTGGATCTCAGGTAGGGGGTCCCGAACTGTGCGTCTAAGGCTAATGGTAACAGGAGGCAGGGGAAACGCTGTTTTACCCAGGTTCGGGCCCTCTCGATGGAGGTAATACCCTACTTCCTGCTTGATTGATCTTAATGATATGAGTATTACAAGAGTTGATCTACCACGAGATCGTAGAGGCTAAACCCTAGAAGCTAGCCTATGTTTATGATTGTCATTGTCCTACGGACTAAACCCTCTGGTTTATATAGACACTGGAGGGGGCTAGGGTTACACCGAGTCGGTTACAAAGAAGGAAATCTACATATCCGAATTGCCAAGCTTGCCTCCACGCAAAGGAGAGTCCCATCCGGACACGGGACGAAGTCTTCAATCTTGTATCTTCATAGTCCAACAGTCCGGCTAAAGTATATAGTCCGGCTGTCCGAGGACCCCTTAATCCAGGACTCCCTCAGTGACCAACATGTGGCATCAACTATAACGGGTCGCCGTTAAGCTATCGGGTTCCAGTTTGGATCTGATAACCCGTTAACAGCCCCGACCAATGGGGATTTTCACGTGTAAAATTCTCATTCCCCGGATAATGCACATGTCAGCTCATCGTTGGGACAAATGTCATCCCTACAATGGACGAAAGACGCCTATGATATGTTGACACGTGGCATAGCCCAACAGTGGCCCATTTAAGGTAAAAAAAGTCGGCCCAGCTAAAGGCCCACCATATTTTCAGACACTAGTTGGTTGGCCCGTTAAAAGCCTGCGATGTTTTGGGTCAAATTGAGGCTCATATTAGATCAGCCCCATACACAGCGTGCCGTGTTTTAGGTCAAATTACGGCCCATATCGGATCAGGCTCGTTAACAGGCCTCTATTCCTTTGGGCCCATTCTAAGCTAGGGTTGTATTTCAGCCTGTTAAATGCCTGTTTACCAGTTCGGCTCGATAATAGTTTTGGCCTGTGAGCGGCCCCTGGTGCATCTGGGACGTTGTCGACCCGGTTTAACTTTAGGCCATTTAACGACCCATGCAGAAACTATGCTATTTCTAGTCTGAAGTAACTTTAGGCCTATTAACGGCCCGTAGTCTTCGTGGATAAATTTCAGCCCAACTGGCCTGTCGGCCTGTTAATGGCCCGTGTAATAGTTAGGCCTAATTACAGCCCGCATTGAATCCGGCCTGCTTACAGCCTATCTGATAATGGCCTGTGACACTGTTGGGCCTACGGCCCGAGTTGATACCGGCCTGCTTAAAGCCCATAATTTTATTCAGCCAAACAGGGACCGAGATATATTTTGTCTTGTTAACGGATCGTCCTATTTGGGGGAAACATGGTCCTTAGCCAGTTTTGGACCGTATTGGCCCGTGAACTTTTCAGCTCAACGCTAGCCCATTCTAGTTTTTAGCCTGTTAAAAGTCCATGGTATTCTCTAGCCTAGCTGGTCAGAACTTTACTCGGCCTGTTCAAGGCGGAAAACTACTATATGTTTAGACCTGCTAATGGCCCAAGATGATTATAGGCCCACGTTTTGGCCCATATGAGTAATGGGCCGGCCTGAAGACCGACAACATTGAGATCCATTGAACCTTCCAGCCTAAATTACAGCATACCGACCAAGAATATACCTAGACTATACAATAATGAAATTACAGTATATTACACCCACTAGGAATCAAAGTTCGCCGCCGGTGATAATAAAGCGCAACATGACTATGGATTACATACACTGGGCATCAAAGGTCTCCACCAATGCATATAAATGCGCCAACAAAAGAATATACAAAACTAAGAGCACTTCAGAAGGAATTAGGCCTGGCCGGGACGGGCACCGCAAGCAGCCGAACAAGCTGATGAGACCTCAGTTGTGTCAATGATAGATGCTCCATCCCTAGATGTATAGAACCAAAGCGCGCAAGGCAGTCCTCTGAGATCTTCACTGCATCATTGACATCATCGGAGCTTAGCTGAAGCAAGCCTTTCCGCTTTAAGTTGAGACTGAAGAAGTCAAATTGATTGAGGCAGCGACCGCACAGAGGTTGTCTCACAGCTGCAGGTGAGTAGCTTCAACTCACTATCTTCATCAAGACTGGACCTTGGGGTCATCTCGCTCTCTTCAAGGTGGTTTGTCTCACTATCTTCCCTAATGGTCTGCCTGTCATCAGAGATACGACTCTGCAAGAGAACAAGCAGATAGGTAACAGGTTTCACAATTATATAAGATATGTTCACCATAAGGAACATGTTTTTACAACTACAATTTAAAACTGGTAGTGGTTGCAAACATCCAGTCAGATGTAAGCAGCAAAGTAAACAACAGTGGAGGAAATGATGCCTATCCAAATCTATACTAGAACAAAGTTTAAAGGCGAGAAGGATGAACTTACATTACATGTTAACACGGGCTGGATAAAGCCCTTCTCCATGTTGATGGAAGGATAATTCAATAAATTCCCCAGAGAAACTTCTTTATAAGCATTGCCATTATTCTATTTTTGCAAAGAGTAAATATAGATCAAATAATGTTGGAAGAAATAAAGGATAATGAAGCTCAGGTGCAGACTGATGATACATAATAAAATAGCAATTAATTAAGTACAGTGTTGCAAGGCAAAAGGTACTGACAAGAGGAATGCAAACATCAACGTGTGTAGTGGCATTGGCTTTATTCATCATTTTGGTAAGAGTAAATGTAGATCTGATAATTTGGAGGAAGTGGAGGGCAGGGCGGACAAGATTCAGAGTAATGCTAGACAACAACTATCTCTCGATGCAAGTATAGTAATACCACCATCGTCGGTTATTACTTGTCGCTCAAATGGATGTATCTAGCACTATTAAGTTCTAAATACATCCAATTGATCAACAATTAATTCGATACAGAGGGAGTACATGACACCAGGTACTTACATGAGCAATACAAAACTTCATAACCATTGTGTTAATTTTACATTTATCTAAGAGTAAATATAGATCTTATAATTTCGAGCAAAGGGAGGATAAAGAAGCGAACATTTACAACGATTCTACATAATCAAACAGCAATGAGTGTAAGTATGCTGACAAAGGGTAGAGGTACTGATAAGAGCAATGCAGTGCCTAGTATTCTTGCGAGATCCTATGATCCTTTGAGCAAGGAGATTCATCTGAAATTAGTTTTCATACAAGAGAGAAGGTAAGGCACATGCAGAAATTTAGGAGTTCACGTATAGAATTGATATCATAGACAGTACCTGACGCTGGGCTCTTTGCAGTTCTAATAGGGGTTTGGCCAGTGGAGTAGGGGTAAAGTGTGGTACAGTTGGGCCTGTGTTTTCTATGGCTGCTTATCTATCTGATTTAGCTGGTATCACTACCTTTTCCAAATACCTAGTATGTACTCCTTGAGGATTTGCACTCACTGTCGGTGTCAAAACCGGGCGGATCTCGAGTAGGGGGTCCCGAACTGTGCGTCTAAGGTTGATGGTAACAGGATACAGGGGACACGATGTTTACCTAGGTTCGGGCCCTCTCTATGGAGGTAATACCCTACTTCCTGCTTGATTGATCTTGATGAATATGAGTATTACAATTGATCTACCACGAGATCGTAATGGCCAAAACCCTAGAAGTCTAGCCTATATTATTATGATTGCCTATACGGACTAAACCCTCCGGTTTATATAGGTACCGGAGGGGACTAGGCTTATACAAAGTCGGTCACAGAGAAAGGAATCTACATATCCGAATCTCCAAGCTTGCCATCCACGCAAAGGAGAGTCCCATCCGGACACAGGAAGAAGTCTTTTGTCTTGTATCTTCATAGCCCAATAGTCCGGCCCATATTAATAATTCAGCTGTCCGAGGACCCCTTAATCCAGGACTCCCTCAGTAGCCCCTAAACCAGGCTTCAATGATGAGGTGTCCGGTGCTCAGATTGTCTTTGGCATTGCAAGGCAAGTTCCTTCCCTGATTACTTCAAAGTACCTGACTTAAAGAGCAGTATCCGGCTTTTCATTGAATGTCGCGCTCATCGGCTTCTGCACCTTTATGATTTTAGATTCCATGTGTCGAGCGAATACGAGAGATTGGGGCATTTTTGCACATACCACCCTGGCCATGTAAGAAAGTTGTCTATTTAAAGAGATGGGGATCTTCAGATCCAATCCACACCAAGCGAGGAATCCTCAAAGCTTGCCAGCAGAAACCACCCCCACATGGCTAACGCTCCTAGCTCTTCCTCCCGCCCCCACGGCCCCAATAAAGGCGGTTGGCGAAAGTGTTCTGTATCCCACAATCAGCTAGTGAAGCTGCAGACACAGGGATTTCTTTCCCCCGCATATCTAGTCCCCATTCGAGCCGGATTGGCTTCCTTCGAAGATGGGGCGCAAGCGGAGAATTTCCCCAACCCATCCAGGCGGAACGAGCATGCTTTGTTCCCTACTTGTTGAGAGGTGTCGGATTTCCAATCCATCCATTCCTCCGAGGGCTTCTGGAGTATTACTGTAACGCCCCTGATCCGATGCGCCAGGTGTCTGCCTGTTATTCGTCGTTGTTGCCATGTCATTTGCTTGCGTGTTGCATTTTGCCATGTCATCATATGCATCTCATTTTGCATACGTGTTCGTCTCATGCATCCGAGCATTTTCCCCGTTGTCCGTTTTGCAATCCGGCGCTCCTATGTCCTCCGGTGTTCCCCTTTTGTCTCTCATTGTGAGCGGGTGTTAAACGTTCTCGGAATGGACCGAGCCTTGCCAAGCGGCCTTGGTATACCACCGGTAGACCGCCTGTCCAGTTTCGTGCCATTCGGAGGTCGTTTGGTACTCCAACGGTTAACCGGGTAACCGCAAAAGCCTCCTTCTCTTTGCAGCCCAACACCTCTCCAAAGTGGCCCAAAACCCATCTAAACTCCCCTCCATGCTCTCGGTCGTTCGATCATGATCGTGTGGCGGAAAACCGATCCTCATTTGGACTCTCCTAGCTCCCTACGCCTATAAAAACGTCCTCTCGTCCATTTTTGCAGACGAAACCCTAGCCCCGCTCCCCTCGCGCGCCGGACATGTCCCGCCCCGCCGGACATGTCCAGCCTCCACATCACCCCGGCCAATCGCAACCCGCCACCTCAGCACCGCCGCCTCCGCGCCCAATCCCGCAGCGCCACCTCGCCCGCGCCCTCCCTCTCTCTCCTCGCGCCCGCCGCCGGCCCGCGGGGCCTAGGGCAGGCCCGCCCGAGCCCACGCTCGCCGTCCCGCGCCCC
>NC_041387.1:245635841-245656792 GCF_002162155.2 Triticum dicoccoides | reverse complement strand
CGTCCCCGTCGCCTTCCGCGCCCGCCGTCGGCCGGATCCGGTCCAGGGCCGCATCCCCGCGCCTCCCCGCGCTTCCCCGCGCCTCCCTCGACTCCGGCCGCCTCCCCTCGCGAGCTCCGGCGACTACCCCGGCCATCTTTGAAAACCGTGCAGATCCAAAACGGAGGTTGACTTTCCCCCCTTTGTTTTTCTCTGTCCCTGATTTTTTACATTATCATGCCATGTTCATCGTGCTATATCTCTGCATCCGTAGCTCCGTTTTGTGCGTGTAATGTGTCAAATTGTTCGCCTCGACGAGTACATCATTTCATTCCATTGCATCATATTCATTTGAGCTCATCTTTATGCCTGAATCATCGTTGCAAGAGTGCTTCATAATGTTTTCTGCTGTCTGTTAACAGAACATGCTCTTTTGTCATTTTTGCCATGATTGATGTGTGCATCCTATGAGGTTGATGTCTACATGTGTTTTGAACTATGCCATGTCTTCTTTACAGAGGTGCTTACAATATATTTTTGTGATCAATGTGGTGACTAGCACAAGCATGCAAACTAGGCATCGTGATGTTACTGATTTCAGTCCATGTTCTGCTGTTATTTTGATGCCATGTAAACTTGATGCTACAGAGAGATCCATGCATATTTTGAGATACTTTAGTAAGGACGTTTTGAACATATGGTTATTGTCTATCCATTCATGCCCCTGGTTGCAATTATGGAGTAGTCTAGCATGTCATGTCCGTGCTCTACTTTTGCTTCAAAATGTTTCCTGGAAGATTGTTTACTTGTAGTTCAATGTTCCCATGATTGTTGTTAGTTATCCATGCACCCTATGACCTTGCTATTGCCATGCTTAGCTTCACAAACATGGCTTCTTACTGTTGGTTGCCTTTCCATGCCATATAGTTCTCTGTGGTGAGTGGTACAAGCTGACCAACATGCTTTCATAATTCTGTTCCTGCCATGTATGAATCTATAATATAACTTGCTATGTTTACATGGGTGCCATCATATTTTCTTATCCTTTTTGGCTTATGGTCACTAAGGGACTTTTGTTCTATGCTTTGAGTAGAACCATGCCATGTCTTGTTTTGCTATGTTAAGTTCCTGTAACATGTTGTTTGATAGCTCTAAACGTTGCAACCTGATGTTATTTTCTGCAAAGTCTGAATTGTTATTGTTTGCAATCTTACCATGTGTGTTTGAGCATGTTCTAGTGATTTCTGGAGATATCTCAGTGTTCATGTTTTGTTGTGCTTTACCTGTAAATCATGTCCATGTCTTTTGTTTTCATGTTGAGGTCCTGTAGTATATTGTTTTGATGCTTGCAATATGCCTAGTTGCTGTTTTGGACAGCTTGTCCTTTAAACTTGTATAGAGTGTATGCGTTGAACCGTTGCTCCGTTTTGAGTGTGCTCTATATGAAACTTGCTTAGTTTTGCATGTAGTTTCATATTATCATGTTGCATCAATGTTTTGAGGTGTTTGCTTGATGTTTGTATGCATTTTGCATCAATGCCATGTTTAACTTGTTTTGCTCATATCTTCTAGGCCGTAGCTCCAAACTAAATGAACTTTATATGTAACTTGACTAGAATTTCGTGTAGATCATCTTGTTGCATCTTAACTTGCTGTTTAACAACTTGAACATAAGGTTTATTCAGATCTGTACCAATTTCGAAATATGCATATGAGGACTTACCGGAATTGTTATATGTTGTTCCCGGCCTCATTTAAACTTGCTTTGATGTGTTGCTCTTGTTTTGCATCATCTCTTGCCATGAGTAGCTTCATGTAGCTTTGTCATGCATCATGCTTGTGTGTGCATCATGCCTTGTTCATGTGTGGTGTGTTTACTATGTTGTGTGCTTCTTATCGATAGTTCCCGTTCCGTTGCGATCGTGAGGATTCGTTCGTCTACACTTGGTTCGGCTTCATCCATTCGTCTTCTTCATGGACTCGTTCTTATTCCTTGCGGGATTTCAAGCAAGATGACCGCTACCCTGGATCTCACTACTATCATTGATATGCTAGTTGCTTCATTCTATCGCTTTGCTGCGTTACCTATCGTATGCTCTTCAAGCCTCCCATATTGCCATGAACCTCTAACCTTTGACACCTTTCCTATGCAAACCATTGCTTGGCTATGTTACCGCTTTGCTCAGCCCCTCTTATAGCGTTGCTAGTTGCAGGTGAAGTTGAAGATTGCTCCATGGTGGACACGATTTTGGTTGGGATATCACAATATCTCTTATATTATTAATGCATCTATATACTTGGTAAAGGGTGGAAGACTCGGCCTTTTGCCTGGTGTTTTGTTCCACTCTTGCCGCCCTAGTTTCCGTCATACCGGTGTTATGTTCCCGGATTTTGCGTTCCTTACGCGGTCGGGTGATTTATGGGACCCCCTTGACAGTTCGCTTTGAATAAAACTCCTCCAGCAAGGCCCAACCTTGGTTTTACCATTTGCCTCACCACCACCTATACCCTTCCCTTGGGTCGGCCAACCCGAGGGTCATCTTTATTTTAGCCCCCCCCGGGCCAGTGCTTGTCTAAGTGTTGGTCCGAACTGAGCTGCCTGCGGGGCCACCTCGGGGCAACTTGAGGGTTGGTTTTACTCGTAGCTAGTCTCATCCGGTGTTGCCCTGAGAACGAGATATGTGCAGCTCCTATCGGGATTTGTCGGCGCATTGGGCGGCTTTGATGGTCTTGTTTTACCATTGTCGAAATGCCTTGTAAACCGGGATTCCGAGTCTGACCGGGTCTTCCTGAGAGAAGGTTTATCCTTCGTTGATCGCGAGAGCTTATCATGGGCTAAGTTGGGACACCCCTGCAGGGTATAATCTTTCGAAAGTCGTGCCTGCGGTTATAGGCAGATGGGAATTTGTTAATGTACAATTGTAGATAACTTGACACCAGATCCGAATTAAAACGCATCAACCGCGTGTGTAGCCGTGACAGTCTCTTCTCGGCGGAGTCTGGGAAGTGAACACTTCTTGGGTTATGTTTGACGTAAGTAGGAGTTCAGTATCACTTCTTGATCATTACTAGTTTCACGATCGTTCCTTTGCTCTCTTCTCGCTCTTATTTGCGTATGTTAGCCACCATATATGCTTAGTCGCTGCCGCAGCCTCACCACTTTACCCCTTCCTTTCCCTTTAAGCTTTGCTAGTCTTGATACCCATGGTAATGGGATTGCTGAGTCCTCGTGGCTCACAGATTACTACAACAACAGTTGCAGGTACAGGTTATGCGTTGATCATGACGCAAGAGTTATGGTGTAACAAAGTAGAAGTAATTAAAGAGGTCATATGCAAAATATGTGCAACCAATACAACCTTGCCAAGTTAGAGCAAGCACCTTGATGGGTGAATAAGATAGGCCATCCTCCACAATGCCAAGTTTGTTAGCCAGTGGATTGTTCCGCAATATTCCTCTCGTGCACCCATTCTCATATTCATTTTGATCATGTTCAATACCTGACATGCATGAAAACATAAAAAAAGTGAGATTATCTTTCTAATGCAGAAGTGATTTTAATCCAATATTGCATCCCTGTAAACCCCTTTGTGCTATCTCTGTAATTCTTCTAAGAGATGCCATGCGTACTGTAATTTGGTGTGTGCATTAATATAATGTGGCCTACTACTCAAAATATGAGAGCTCCAGAAGTTATGATACTTCGCAGATGACAGCTTCAACATATAGTTAAGAAGAACAAGCCGACCTGGCCTGACAGATTCAAAATATACTAAGGGAGAACAACTCGACCTAACCAATCAACCGCAAATGTCTCCTCTACTCTTCTTGACAAGGAACATACTTATTAAAGAAGAGAAGAGGATCATGTTAAAGAAGAGCAGAAGAGCAAGCAAATTGAAGCTATTACAAGGTTTTCCAAACAATGTTTGTTGCCGACCCATGATGAACCAGAGCGCACAGAGAAATACTATTCCTTCCAGTCTCTCCATATGTGGCTCACATGCATTTCGAAACTGAAGTATGAACACTTAGCTGACCAATTAAACATGTCTCAGCTTTACTAATATCAGCATAATATCACATTCAAATTTTTACAACTAAATTGTTTAGCTCGATGGGCGGAGCAGTGCTATTATGACACGAACCATGTAGGTTGATCGTGCTCATCATAAAAATGGGGAAACCGTAAGCATGATGAGTATAGTGTTGACCATGGCAGTGGGATAGCAGGTCCGATGCTGCCAATTGCGCAAAGGGTAGTTAGCAACCGATGTTTGCTTTGAAATAACAACTAAGATTTGGTATGGACAAGAAAGTACAGTCAACAAGTGACAAAGAAATGCAATTCTCTTGTCTCTCTATATGTCGCGGCATGCATTTGGAAACTCAAGTGGGGCCTTTAGTTAACCAATTAAATGTGTCTGTTAATTAATATTAGTATCATATCACAATCATATTTTAAAACTAAGCTTTGGAATTATGAGTGATGTGTTGTTTAAGAAGATATGAAAGAGTACCACCTCTCTTGCGACGCCGTGCAGACCCCTGCTGATACTATGAGGGTGCTGCGGGTGCGATGGCTATCGACGGTGCGAAAGAAGATTTTAGACAATAGACGGCTGTGGTGGGGGATAAGTCCTATTGCAGTGGGCGAGGCGGTCGTAGGAGCGACAACGACAAGGTGGACGATGGCTCCGATGAAGCGAGAGGACGCAACGAAAGGATAGTCGTTCGGCGCCATGGATGACAGATGTCCATCTCTTGCAGTGGACGGCGAGGTAGGGGTAGCGGCCCCGGCAAGGTGGAGGATGGGGTGGCGGACGGAGGAGGCTAGCCGCGGTGAGGAGGTTGTTGTGGCGCCGATGGTGTATGAATGGGGAAATGGAGGGGAGGGGGGGTCTCAAACTTTGGGACGCGCTTGTCTGAAATGTGGGAAAGTTACGAACTTACCCCCCGTTTAAAATTTTGGAAATCACGTCGGTTGGGGATAGGACTGTAATATCGCATCTCCTCAATATTTGCCGGTAGCGATTTCAGGAGAGCAGAGTGTGTTTTGCCACCCACGGTTGGCGCCCACAGTGTATGAACGGCGCTGACAGGTAGGGTGGTTGTGTCACATCTGAGGGAAGTTACACATCTGCCCCTATTTAAAATATTTTCCTACATCGATTTCGGACGAGGAGAGTTTGTTTTGCCGCCCATCGTGTATGAATGGGGAAATGGAGGGAGAGACACATGTCTTCTAGATGACCTTGAATCAAATGTGTTTTGTCGCCCAGGTTAGGCACCCACCGTGTTTGAATGGGCTCAGAGGCAATCGTGTCACGTCTGATTAAAGTTACTAGTCTACCCATATCAATAGCAGTGGAAATCAGGTCGATCAGGATGTGAGGTGTCAGGGGTAGACGGTAATTTCCATCTCGCAAACACTTTCTTCAGGCAGCCGGCAAATGATAGCGGGTGATTTGCCGCTTCATTCGAAATTTGGGAGAATTAGCATTCACGTTTACCCTGGGCCCTAGCAACTAAATTCAAATCCAATTTGTATTCGATTATGAATATCCATACATCATTCTATGTTTTGTTATTTATTTCTTCAAAACCACGACAAAGATTTATTCCACTTTTATATATGATTATGATTTAGAAATGTCGTGATCTTCGAATTCAGTAGGTTGGATACACTTTGAGTTAAACAGTTATTTCATCCAATACAATATGCTCACATGAAAAATAGTTCACCTTATGTCAATCATACAAGTACTAAGCATTACCTCGCATAAAAAATTCAGATCATTACAACACATGGACAACATAAGGGGTCTTACAACATAATCCATTCAGAGACATGACAACATGCAAGTATAATAATCGAATGAAAATTTCAACTAGTATCTAAAGAAGAACTACGATTACCCTGGGCTTCAGATAGTAGAAGCAGTAGGACCTCCTCTGTCTTCAAGTGAAACATTCTTACTTCTTCCAATTCTTGGGTTGCTTGCATAATGCGTGCAGCTAATTGCATAATTTCCAGCCTCGAGATCAAGATTACCTCATTCATGGTAGCCACACCATCTATTTCTGCCTCTAGTAGAGCCTCAAGAACTATAATATCTGTGCTCGGACTGCTCCAGTGGTGTTGCCTCTAAAATGCTACCATCTGGCAACATGGATGGTGCCCTGCTTCCATGAATAGATTCTGGGGTTGTACATTGTGTCCTAGTGTGAACGGCATCCTGAAAGGTTTCCGCTGGACATAAGTAAGAGATAGTTATCGCATGATCCAGGTAGTAAGTGATGAGGACATCAATACAATTGTTACACCCACAGCCCCTGCTGGTATACATACTGGACCAATTACTAGAGCTCACGCACGCCAACTAAATTACCAGGTACTTTCGTTTCTTGGTATTGATTCTAATGTTCATGAGAATATGATGCTGCCTAAATTGGATACATTTGTTTTGCTTACAAATGAAGGGCCTAGCTTGCAGAAGGATGAACATTGGAGCAAGAACAAGCATGGAGATGATGGCATGCGCAAGGGGAAAAAGAACGGAGTTACAAGTGATGATTTCAGGACTTTGAAGCCACCATAATGGGTGCATGAAGTCTTGGACGAAATATACAAGATGCCACTTCATAAATTTTGTCCCGAGGTTATTCTAGGTGTTGCGTCACCTTATTATTGGCCCGGCCCATGTAATTTCGAAATACATAAGTATAGGCTATTTTTAGAGTCCGTATGTGTGGGGAAACAAGAGATAGGGTTGATTTCGGACCCCTCCACCAAGGGCCACGAAATTCCCCCCTCTTCCTCCATATATACAGCCCTTAGGGCGTCGCTTAGACTTTGGGGTTTTGTTTAGATTAAAGTTCGCCATAGATGCAACTTCGCGTACTTCGTTTGTGTTCAACGACCAGACAAAGGCGTCATAGAACCCCACCTTGATCAATAAAGCTTTCATCTTATATTCGCAATATCCAGATTGCAATCTCAGTTTCTTGCTTGTTCTTCGTTTGCTCGCAGGAAACAGACCCTCGTGGTCAGGCTGATCGTGCCCCGGCGTGGTCAATAACCTCTCGGAGTTGGTTTAGCGATTGCTAAGGCGTGACGTCCTCCCACGTTCGTAGTTGGATCGTCAAAGTTGAATTCCACCAAAGCAAAATCCATCATCTCATCGAAAGACGGGACACCTTTGCCTCTATCAAGTGGTATCAGATTTCCAGGTTGCTCGGTGAGATTTTACAGTTTTTCGTAGTTTAGATCGAGTCTATTTCATACCTATAGTCCATGAAAAAGCCACAAAAAAATTAGGGTTAGTTCATCATATCCGAACCAATCTGAGCCTTTGCATAATCTTTTTAGGGTTTTGCTTTGTTGAATTTGCGGTTGCATCGTCGTGTCTAGTTGCTGGTCTTAGCGTCTAGTCTTTTAGAGTTTCGAGTTCTGGTCATAAGTTGTCACGCCGCCACCGCACCATCATCATCGCCCCTGTCACCTACCACCACCGCTCTGAATCCGTATCCATATACCACCACCAATCCATGTCCATATACCACCACCGATCCATATCCATATACTACCACCGCTACCACCACCGCTGCCATATACCACCACCATATATCCACCACCAATCCGAGTTCCTTGCATATTAGATTTGTTTTCGAGATTCATCTAGTTTCCGATTCGTGTTTCCTTGCCGGAGTAGGTTTCGAAAAAAAAAAGAGTCTGGAAACCACCCTCCGTTTAGGCCCAAAATTTTCTAAAAACGCACTTGACAAAAAAAAATTGGTATCCTATTTTTAGGTGTTTCTAAGCGTATTGATGAGGACATGACTACCTTGGATACGACCAAAATATTGCATACATGTATATTTGTGAGGTGATTTCTACTGCAAACTATGCAATAATTTATTTATGTCATCCCGGACAAAAATACTTCACAAACTTTTGTGCCATGTCTAGTTGCAGGTGTATGGGACATTTGTTCAATCCACATATGAAGATAAGGGAGAAAGATGAATTTATTTGCTGTTCAAAAAGTTCTCTCACGTCACTTTTGGCCCAAGAGA
This sequence comes from Triticum dicoccoides, assembly GCF_002162155.2. Lineage (NCBI taxonomy): Eukaryota > Viridiplantae > Streptophyta > Magnoliopsida > Poales > Poaceae > Triticum > Triticum dicoccoides. Next base: position 245,648,734 of record NC_041387.1, on the reverse strand, counting down.
AGATAGAGTCCAAGTTTCTCATGTTCTGGATTCAGATTCGGACTGCACAGACATACCTGACTCAAAACGCCAACAACTTTTTCATACGGACTCCAAATTGGGTGATTCTTTTTTTCTTGGAAACTAGATTTCGTGCACTTTCCAACCCAATTGGATTCACCTTCAAATTCGTCTGGAGCGTTGAGTTATGGATGAAACAATCTGATGCTGCGGCAGAATCCCAGTCAAACTGCAAGTCCAAAGGTGTTACATCACCTCCACTTGGGCCCATAGACCTTGTACGACCTAGGGTTAGTTTTAGGCTGCCTTGGGACGTCCTCCCACCTCCTTGGCTACCACACCTTGCTCCTATATAAGTAGATCCATCTAGTAGCTTTTTCCTTGGGATTTTTTTAGTTAAAAGTTAGCCATTGCAACTTCGTGTACTTCGTTTGTGTCCAATGACCAAACCAAGACTGCTTGCGGATCCCCACCTTTATCAATACTTCATATATACTCGCAATATTCAGATTGCTTTTATCATATTCTTGCTTGTTCTTCGACTGCTTGCAGGAATAGACCTTCGTGGTCAAGTTGATTGTGCTCCGGTGTGGTCAATAACCTCTCGGAGTTGGTTTAGCGATTGCTAAGGCGCAACGTCGTGCACGTTTGTAGTCGGATCGTCAAAGTCGTCTCCACCAAATCGATAGTTATCATCTCATCGAAAGATCAGGACACCCCACCTCTATCAAGTGGTATCAGTTTTCAGGTTGCTCGGTGAGAATTTCCAGTCATCCCTAGATTAGATTTATTTTCTTACCTATTGTCCAAGAAAAAATCACAAAAAAAAATTTAGATATATTCATCCTTTGTCCTAGCCAGTCTGAGCCTTTGCGATTATCTTTTCATTGTTTGCATTATTGAATTATCAGATACATCATCGTGTCGAGTTGCTGGTCTTAGTGTCTAGTTCCTTTAGAGTTCCGAGTTCCGTTCACATTAGTCACGCCGCCGCTGCATCATTATCCCTTCAGCTGTCCACCATCCCATCCATCAATTTCCACCATATGCTACGCATTGTTCATTGTCATAATCATAGTTGAGGTCATTCACATCTTCGCCTGATCCAATCTGCATCTTATCTAGTTTGTCTTGGAAAGAGGGAGAAAAAAAGTGTGAGGAAAAAAAGAGAGAAAAAAAACAAAGCTCGGATCTATCTAGACTGAATCTCGTAGCAGAATTCGGATTGGAATCTGTTTTGTGCACTGCTCAGTAAAATAGGCATAACTTCCTCATGCGAAGTCCGTTTTGGCTCCACGAGTACTCAAATTATAGCTAGAGACGAGCCGCATGTAAATAGTTGTAGAAGCTAGTTCAATATTTAGCACCTCAAAAACAGCTTTTAAATAGGTCTTTGTGCCCTCCGAAGTTCGCGAACACAACTTATTTCAGTTTTTCAAGCCAGTTTTAGAATTTTTTGACTCCTCATATCAACTCCGAATTGAGTGATTCGTTTTGCATTGGAAATCTTGAGTTAGTAGCATTATTTGAAAAAATTAATCAGAAAATTGGCTGAAACTTTCCAAGAGGAAAGTTGGAGAGAGAGTTGTTGTATATCCTGCTTGGCAGTTGTTTTTCATCATTATCTTTAATGTCGTTGTGATCTTCACTTATATCTTGTTGTAAAGAGCTACTTAGTATCCTTCATTGATGCTAGTTGTGCTACGCCGTGACCTCATTAGTGTTCTAGGCTCGCGTCTCTAGTCCGGTCTAGCCTAGGACCAACACAGTACCGTTGTTGAGCATTTATTCCACATTGCATCTTTGAATTGATTATTGCTGATCTTTTGCTACCATATATAGCCAACCCAGCTCCACATATTTCTACACTGTGTATACGTACGTTCCCCTGGCAATCGCTTTACATAATCTTTGGAGTTATTTGACACTGCTGGTTGCCTGTCACCACCTGCCGCATGGTAAGAACTTGTAAGATATTGATATTTGCTTTACTGTCAGCACTTTACAACCACATCCTAGTAGTTCATAGGAACATTATTCTCGAATTTTGTTTCTTGTTTCTACTAATCATGACAGGTTTCGGAGATAGAAGTTCTTGGACGACGGACACATCTTCACCATCACGAGAGTTGGGACAACACACACAAGCACATGGCCAGGTTATCTCTTTACCATCATTTGAGGATAGATTTAATCCTGCTATTTATCTAGCTTGGGAGCTTGAAGTAGAACATGTTTTTAGTCACCATGAATTTTCTGAACTTGAGAGAGTATGAGCTGCCACTTTAGCATTTACTGGTTTTACTTCTGTTTGGTGGAGTGTGCATTGTAAGAAAAACATTGATAACTAACCCACAACTTGGAAACATTTGAAAGATGTAATGAGACAACAATTTTTCCCTCCTTACTATCGTCGTGAATTGCTTCGCAAATTTGAACAATTTAAACAAGGCAACAACACTGTTCATGCTTCCTACCAAGAGCTCAACTCTTATATGCATCATTGTGACATAGAAGAATCTGAGGATGATACAATGAATAGATTTTTTGGTGGTTTGAACCATGATATTCAGGCAAGATTTCATTATATTCCTCGTTGCATTACTGGTATGTATGTTCGTGCTTGTACCTTTGAGAGACAGCTACAGGAGGATGCATTGGGTGACTACAACAACTACTATTCCAGTTCATACTCACCACCGCCGGTTGGTTCCTCCGCTGTTGCACCTACTAGAGCAGCCCCACCTTGGATTGTGAGCGCGACATCATCTCAAGAGTTTGGTGCATTATCAACATCCGTACCTACATCAGCTACGTCTTTGTGACAAGGTAACAGTAATGGTATTGATGATATAACTTCACATAAGAATGATGCATCCCTAGTTAACTTGAATACATCATGCATTGAGTTACCTGTTGATTTGAGCACGCCACCTAGTTTAGAGAATCTTGATACTGTCATGGATGAGTCATGTGATCAAACAACCGAAATACCAACAACTTTGAGTTCACCCATTGAATTAACTGTTGATGCAAAAGAATCAATGTTTAATCTTTTTGATATGACCTCTAATCTTGGTGATGATTCTTTGTCGAATGACTTACTGCATGTTTGCTTATTTAAGCATTGTGTAGGATGTAAATTTGATGCAAGTAAGGTTTATTCACCAATGTTGGGATGGTTTAATGATGAACATTGTCAATCTTTTGAAATGAATAAGAGCTTCACTTATATGTGCAAACTGAGTTGCAATATTTTCATGCCTTCTACTTCTTGTGACAATGTTTTGGCTTTAGATTTTATGAACTATGCAAGTTACTCATCTATTCATGTGTCATATGTGCAAAAATCAAGGGAAGTAAAAATGGATGACATATACATATACAACATATACACCTTGTCTCTTTTGATAGCCACATTTCAGATTAAGCAACGCCGAGGACGGCTTTGTTTTCAAGAAGGGGAGGATTATGAGGACATGACTACCTTGGATACATGTATATTTGTGAGGTGATTTCTAATGCAAACTATGCAATAATTTATTTATGTCATCCCGGACAAAAATACTTCACAAACTTTTGTGCCATGTCTAGTTGCAGGTGTATGGGACATTTGTTCAATCCACATATGAAGATAAGGGAGAAAGAGGAATTTATTTGCTGTTCAAAAAGTTCTCTCACATCACTTTTGGCCCAAGAGAAGATAGAGTCCAAGTTTCTCGCGTTCTGGATTCAGATTCGGACTGCACAGACATACCTGACTCAGAACGCCAACAACTTTTTCATACAGACTCCAAATTGGGTGATTCTTTTTTTTTTGGAAACTAGATTTCGTGCACTTTCCAACCAAATTGGATTCACCTTCAAATTCGTACGGAGCGTTGAGTTATGGACGAAACAATCTGATGCCGCGGCAGAATCCGTGTCAAACTACAAGTCCAAAGGTGTTACATCACCTCCACTTGGGGCCATTGACCTTGTATGACCTAGGGTTAGTTTTAGGATGCCTTGGGACGTCCTCCCACCTCCTTGGCTGCCACCCCTTGCTCCTATATAAGTAGATCCATCTAGTAGCTTTTTCCTTGGGATTTGTTTAGTTAAAAGTTAGCCACTGCAACTTCGTGTACTTCGTTTGTGTCCAATGACCAGACCAAGACCGCTTGCGGATCCCCACCTTTATCAATACTTCATATATACTCGCAATATTCAGATTGCTTTTATCATATTCTTGCTTGTTATTTGATTGCTTCCAGGAATAGACCTTCGTGGTCAGGTTGATTGTGCTCCGGCGTGGTCAATAACCTCTCACAGTTGGTTTATCGATTGCTAAGGCGCAACGTCGTGCACGTTTGTAGTCGGATCGGCAAAGTCGTCTCCACCAAATCGATAGTTATCATCTCATCGGAAGATCAGGACACCCCGCCTATATCAAAGTTTAATTAATTGCTCGCGCGTTTTCCACAACCACCGCCGGCTGCACCTATCGCACCTCTGCAACAACAACAACAATGCCTCCTTCCGAATCAGTATGGACGAGCGAAGCGTGTGCCTATTGTGGATGGCCAAACTTCTGGTGCTGTTATTCCAGTTGTTGATGCTTCCTTGGCTCCTTCTACTGCTGCTGCTGGTACCCAGGAGGATGATGAGTATGCGGGCGATTATGAGGATGAGGTTGATCAAAATCAGAACTACGTGTAGCCACGAGCACCACCACCAGCAGGTCGACCTCAGGTATATATTCGTAATGGTAGGCCTGCACCACCACCTCAGGTACGAGATGATGTCCATATTCCTAAACTGAAATTCAATATTCCACCATTTGAGGGTAGATATGTTCCTGATATATATCTTACTTGGGAGTTAGAAACTGAACAACGTTTTACATGTTTACAATATCCCGAGGAGAGACGGGTTGCTGCTGCTGTTTGTGCTTTCACTAGTTTTGCATGTGTATGGTGGTCTGAACATTGTAGATTATATCCTATTCCAGCTACTTGGGCTACTTTGAAAACTGCTATGCGTACTCATTGGGTTCCACCATATTATCAACGTGAATTGCTTCAAAAATTGCAGCGTGTAAGACAACGAAAAAATTCTGTAAAAGAATATTATCAGAAATTACAAACTGGCATGATTAGATGTGGTATTGTTGAGGAGAATGAAGCTATGCTTGCACGTTTTACGGGTGGATTAAATAGAGAGATTCAGACCATTCTAGAGTATAAGGAGTATACTAATATCACTCGTTTATTCCATCTTGCTTGTAAAGCTGAACGTGAAGTGCAGGATCGAGAAGCAATGGCGCGCACTAATTTTTCTGCAGGTCGACCTTCATCATGGACACCGCGTGCATCTTCTACTTCAACTGCACCAGCACCTCCATCAGGTGCCACCTCCAGCCGTGATACAAGAAAGCAGGCACAACCACCATTATTTGCCAAGAGCGAACCTGCCGGGCCTCCATAGAGTTCTTCTTCCATGACATCAATAGGGCACACAAGTGATATTATTTGTCGTCGTTGTAAGGGAAGAGGTCATTATGCGAGACAATGCAAATCTCAGCGTGTGATGATTGCTATTGAGGATGGTGGGTATGAGTCCGCTAGTGACTATGATGAGGAGACTTTGGCTCTTATTACACGTGCAGAACATGGTGGAGATGATTCTGATCATGAGACACAATACATGGCTCCTGAAGACGCTGACAGGTATGAATGTTTAATTGCTCAACGTGTTTTGAGTGTGCAGGTCACACAAGCTGAGCAAAATCAGAGGCACAATTTGTTCCATACCAAGGGAGTTGTGAAGGAACGTTCTGTGCGCGTTATCATAGACGGAGGGAGCTGCAACAACTTGGCTAGCATGGAGATGGTGGAGAAGCTTTCTCTCACCACAAGACCACATCCACATCCTTACTACATCTAATGGTTCAACAACAGCGGCAAGGTTAAGGTAACACGTATTGTTCGTGTTCATTTTAGTATCTCCACATATGCTGATTATGTTGATTGTGATGTGGTAACTATGCAAGCATGTTCCTTATTACTTGGTAGACCATGGCAATTTGATAAAAATTCTATACACCATGGTAGAAACAATCAGTATACTCTTGTTCATAAGGATAAAAATATTACTTTGCTTCCTATGACTCCTGATTCTATTTTGAAAGATGATATTAATAGAGCTAATAAAGCAAAACAGGAGAAGAATAAGAGTGAAAATCAGATTGTGGCAAAAGAATTTGAGCAACAAATGAAGCCTAATAATAAACCATCTAGTGTTGCTTCTGAAATTAAATTGAAAAGTGCATGTTTATTTGCCACCAAATCTGATATTGATGAGCTAGATTTCAGCAAATCTGTTTGCTATGCTTTTGTGTGCAAAGAGGCATTATTTTCATTCGAGGGCGTGCCTTCCTCTTTGCCTCCTGCTGTCACTAACATTTTGCAGGAGTTCGCTGACATCTTTCCACAAGACGTGCCACCGGGATTACCGCCTATTCGAGGGATTGAGCATCAGATTGACTTAATTCCCGGTGCTTCACTGCCAAACCGTGCGCCATACCGTACCAATCCAGAGGAGACGAAGGAGATTATGCGTCAAGTACAAGAGCTTCTCGACAAAGGTTATATACGTGAATCCCTTAGTCCTTGTGTTGTTCCTATTATTCTAGTGCCGAAAAAGGATGGTACATCATGTATGTGTGTTGATTGTAGAGGCATTAATAATATTACTATTCGTTATCGTCATCCTATTCCTAGCCTAGATGATATGCTTGATGAATTGAGTGGCTCTACAATATTCTCCAAAGTTGATTTGTGTAGTGGATACCATCAAATTCGTATGAAATTGGGAGATGAATGAAAAACAGCATTTCAAACTAAGTTTGGATTATATGAGTGGTTAGTCATGCCTTTTGGGTTAACTAATGCACCTAGTACTTTCATGAGATTAATGAACGAAGTTTTACGTGCTTTCATTGGACGATTTGTGGTAGTTTACTTTGATGACATATTGATTTATAGCAGATCTTTGGAAGAACATTTGGAACATTCACGTGTTGTTTTTATTGCTCTACATGATGCACGTTTGTTTGGTAACCTTGGGAAGTGCACCTTTTGCACCGACCGAGTATCTTTTCTTGGCCATGTTGTTAGTCCACAGGAAATTGAAGTTGATAAAGCCAAGATTGAAGCTATTGAGAGTTGGCCGGAGCCCAAAACGGTCACACAAGTGAGGAGTTTTCTTGGCCTCGCTGGATTCTATAGGCGTTTTGTGAGAGATTTCAGCACCATTGCTGCACCTCTCAATGAGCTTACAAAGAAATATGTGCCTTTTCTTTGGGGTACCGCACAGGAAGAAGCCTTCACGGTATTGAAAGATAAGTTGACATATGCTCCTTTACTCCAACTTCATGATTTTAATAAGACTTTTGAGCTTGAATGTGATGCTAGTGGAATTGGATTAGGAGGTGTGTTATTACAAGATGGCAAACCTATTGCATATTTTTCTGAAAAATTGAGTGGGCCTAGTATGAATTATTCTACTTATGATAAATAATTATATGCTCTTGTTCGGACTTTAGAAACATGGCAACATTATTTATGGCCCAAAGAATTTGTTATACATTCTGATCATGAATCTTTGAAACATATTAAAAGTCAAGCTAAACTGAATCGTAGACATGCTAAATGGGTTGAATTCATTGAGACTTTCCCTTATGTCATTAAACACAAGAAGGGAAAAGAAAATGTTATTGCTGATGCATTGTCTCATCGCTATACTATGCTTTCACAACTTGACTTCAAAATATTTGGTTTGGAGACCATCAAAGATCAACATGTGCATGATGCTGATTTTAAAGATGTAATGCAGAATTGTAAAGAAGGAAGAATGTGGAACAAGTTCGTCGTTAATGATGGATTTGTGTTTCGTGCTAACAAGCTATGCATTCCAGCTAGCTATGTTCGTCTTTTGTTGTTGCAGGAGGCGCATGGAGGAGGATTAATGGGACACTTTGGCGTGAAGAAGATGGAGGACGTACTTGCTACACATTTCTTTTAGCCAAAGATGAGACGGGATGTTGATCGTTTTATTGCTCGCTGCACTACATGTCAAAAAGCTAAGTCACGACTCAATCCTCATGGTTTATATATGCCTTTGCATGTACCTAGTGTTCCTTGGGAGGATATATCTATGGACTTTGTTTTAGGTTTACCTCGAACAAAGAAGGGGAGGGATAGCATATTTGTTGTCGTGGATAGATTCTCGAAAATGGCACACTTTATACCATGTCACAAAAGCGATGATGCTGTTAATGTTGCTGATTTGTTCTTTCGTGAAATTATTCGCTTGCATGGTGTGCCAAATACTATTGTTTCAGATCGTGATACTAAATTTCTTAGCCACTTTTGGAGATGTTTATGGGCTAAGTTGGGGACTAAACTGCTTTTTAGTACTACTTGTCACCCCCAAACTGATGGACAAACTGAAGTAGTCAATAGAACATTGTCTACTATGCTTAGGGCTGTTTTGAAAAAAAATAAGAAAATGTGGGAGGAATGCTTGCCTCATATTGAATTTGCTTATAATCGTTCATTGCATTCTACTACTAAGATGTACCCTTTTGAAGTTGTGTATGGTTTCCTACCTCGTGCACCTATTGATTTGTTGCCTCTTCCATCTTCGGAGAAGGTTAATTTTGATACTAAACAACGTGCTGAATTGATTTTAAAAATGCATGAGTTAACTAAGGAAAACATTGAGCGTATGAATGCTAAATATAAACTTGCTGGAGATAAGGGTAGAGAACATGTTTTGTTTGCACCTGGAGATCTTGCTTGGTTACATTTGCGTAAGGATAGATTTCCTGATTTACGCAAATCAAAGCTAATGCCACGTGATGATGGTCCCTTTAAGGTATTGGAGAAAATAAATGATAATGCATATAAACTTGACCTGCCTGCAGATTTTGGAGTTAGTCCCACTTTTAACATTGCAGATTTGAAGCCTTATTTGGGTGAGGAAGATGAACTTCCGTCGAGGACGACTTCATTTCAAGAAGGGGAGGATGATGAGGACATCAATACAATTGTTACACCCACAGCCCCTGCTGCTATACATACTGGACCAATTACTAGAGCTCGCGCACGCCAACTAAATTACCAGGTACTTTCGTTTCTTGGTAATGATTCTAATGTTCATGAGAATATGATGCTGCCTAAATTGGATACATTTGTTTTGCTTACAAATGAAGGGCCTAGCTTGGAGAAGGATGAACATTGGAGCAAGAACAAGCATGGAGATGATGGCATGCGCAGGGGGAACAAGAACGGAGTTACAAGTGATGATTTCAGTACTTTGAAGCCACCATAATGGGTGCATGAAGCCTTGGACGAAATATACAAAATGCCACTTCATAAATTTTGTCCCGAGGCTATTCTAGGTGCCGCGTCACCTTATTATTGGGCCAGGCCCATGTAATTTCGAAATACATAAGTATAGGCTATTTTTAGAGTCCGTATGTGTGGGGAAACAAGAGATAGGGTTGATTTCGGACCCCTCCAACAAGGGCCACGAAATTCCCCCCTCTTCCTCCATATATACAGCCCTTAGGGCATCGTTTAGACTTTGGGGTTTTGTTTAGATTAAAGTTCGCCATAGCTGCAACTTCGCGTACTTCATTTGTGTTCAACGACCAGACAAAGGCATCACAGAACCCCACCTTGATCAATAAAGCTTTCATCTTATATTCGCAATATCCTGATTGTAATCTCAGTTTCTTGCTTGTTCTTCATTTGCTCGCAGGAAACAGACCCTCGTGGTTAGGTTGATCGTGCTTCGGCGTGGTCAATAACCTCTCGGAGTTGGTTTAGCGATTGCTAAGGCGCGACGTCCTCCCACGTTTGTAGTCGGATCATCAAAGTCGACTTCCACCAAAGCGAAATCCATCATCTCATCGAAAGACGGGACACCTTTGCCTCTATCAGTAAGCTTTCATGTTAAATAACATACGAACTATTGCCGAGCATGGCAAGCTATATTTAAATGGTTTGAAGCAGCATCAACCGAAAACAACTTAAAATGGTAGGATGAAACTAGGGATGTAAGTGGAAAATAAATGGCATCCGTCAGTCCCATCTAGTTAGTTTTGCTAGGTCCCTAGTTTATTTTCCTCAAAAAACGAAAACTCTTTTGAACTATCATACCACTAGTGGACTTTAATCGGGATTAAACGGGACTCAGTTGACATCCCTAGTTGAAAGGGAGTGTACCACCGCTATATTTAAGTTGGCAAGGCATCTAAGCAGTTGAACTAGGCCAGTCTTGTGATGAAGTTCATAGGAAAAGTTAAGGAGTCAAATGAACTAGGCATGCATTTCTTTACGATAGTACAGCAGGCACTAATGACATATTGGCCAACTCAGGTATAGCCTAACAAGTAACAAACAAGCATTCAAATGAAGCAATACAGCAAATCAGATAACTGAACTATTTGTAATTCTGTAGGATTACAGGTTGAGGGCACAAGCCAAGAAAGCATCCCACATGCATTACATTTCACATGTACTAAAACACAGTGGCTTACCATATGTTGTTGTGAAGCCTCGTTGCTATTGCAATGTTTTTTGATGATATCGTCAGCATCCCATGGTTGCAAATCTAGTTGTTGTAGTTTATTCTACACCCTCTATTTAGATAAATTTAATTTTAGTCGCATGCACTGGTTCGATTGATCATCAATGGTCCATCTAAACTAATGAAAGAAGGGTGTGTGCTTACAGGACAATATATGTGATTAACTCTATTTTTATGCTTATTCGAGGTGCCAGCCCCAAAAGAACAAATATTTTGCTTGATGGGGTTAGCAGCTCCATAATTAATAGAAGCATCAAATTATTCATGCAACTTGGAAAGATCAAGAATGCACAAAAAGGTAGGATCTATTTGGTTGGAGACTAGCGTGGCCAAGCCAATGTATGGCCAGCCACACAAGTATGGAAAGCCACACAAGTGTGGCTGAGAAATTGGACGCCAAATTTGGAAAAAGTTGGCTAAAAATTGTCTCGATGATAAGTGGGCCATAGGGGGCATAAAGTGTGGCAAAAACCAAACACATGCCAACCAAACTGTGGCTGCCAAACTTTGGCTTGGCAAACTGTGGCTAGGAACCAAACAGCCCCGTAATGAATAGAGGCTCGGAGTAGTGATGTAATAGGTAGCATCAGAAAATGTAGGGTAAAACAAACAAAAAGCGGTGGAACCACATGCTAGTTTGCTGATGTGTAGTTAAGCATAGAGAACATGAAGCAGTCTGATGGAACCAACAGGTGGCATCAGAACAACACCATTATCATAAATATAGCATGCAAGAAGTAAAATAGGAGGCAGTGATGTCTAGGAAGTACAATAATACTTAGGACAAAACTAAAGCATTGTAACTATATGTGCACTGGTTTGTAAGTTAGCACATGTAATATGTTCACTACCAGAAGTATGGCCCTACAGGTGCAAGCAGAATAATGCATCTCATGAAAAATTGAATGATGCCCTCATGAAATTCAAAGGTGCGGTGCTTATGCTAAGAAAGTGAATGTAGGCGCCGGCCGTTGGATAATAGTACCTGATTCTCGGTGGCGTGTGGGTATCATTGTCATACTTGATAGATAAGGATCGTCGATGGTGCCTGTGTTGCAGTTGAGTTTGGGCTGGCTGTCACCGTTGCTGAAGTGGCTCTGGTGCTTCGGTTGTCGCGCGTGTCGACATACAAGAAAGCTCATCTCTGGTAAGTGAACAGTTCCACGATAAAGAAGAGAAAAACCAAAGGTGTATAGATTGAGGCTGCGGCGTCAGTAAAGCAGGGCCGGTGGACTTGAATATGGCGTCCGTGGAGCGGGTCCAGTGCAGTGGATGAAGGCGTCGGCGAAGCACATCCAGTGTGTTGTATAGTGCTTTTGGTGAGGTTGATGTGTTGCAGCAGATGAGGTATTGTATGATGGGCCGGCGATGGGGTGGACGAGGGAGTCAGTGAAGGGTGCACACTGTGGTGGACGAGGGCGCCGGTGAAGCAAATCTGGTGCGGTGGACCATGATTGCGGTCAAGGAGATCTGGAGCGGTGGACAAGCCAGTTGCTTAAGCGGCTCCGGTGAAGTGGTGAGTTGGCAGTTGGGGGTTCCAAGGTGCGGAAGGTAGATCCAGTGGGGTGTGAGGTCCACCACTGCGGTGGAGGACTAGATTCGGCGGCTTGGCGTGGTTGGGGGTCGGGGAGGGGCAGGGGGTCTGGGGAAGAATGTTGGGGGCAAATAGGGGAAAACAATGGAGTTACCAAAGCACCCCTTTTCTGTTCATGTGGCACGGGTAAAATAGGAATATTGCAGGAATGAACTTTCGAGCACGAGATATTTCGATGTGAGCAGGCAATTTGAAAGCTTTCGGCGCCTGAAATTAAGTGTTCTGCTCTTGTACGGCCGACTATGATATCATGGCCGGGAATTTATTTATGTGTATGTGTATGAATAAAGAGGGTGATTATAAAGTTTGAACATGCCCGTATGTGTACATCTTTAGGTTTGATATATGAATACGAAATCACGAAATCCCGGCTTAAAAAATGTACCTCCGTTTAAATGAATTACAAAAGCTAATGATGGAGTCGAATTTCAAAATTCCACTATTAGGTTTGTAATTCAGGTACTTCAAAGTATATCATGCATGTTTAAAAGTATCGTTATCTCATAGTCCAAACTTTGAAACAAATTGATCAACCATGAGTGCACACACTATTGACCATATGTATCTCAATTACGCTGAAGTCTCTCAAATATAGACACCTCATTCTTTATCTGAAGCCACTACCCCCCCCCCCACACACACACAAGTCGTTCTCTCCCCC
>NC_041387.1:245539509-245635720 GCF_002162155.2 Triticum dicoccoides | reverse complement strand
CTTCTAAAGACCGGACCCCAATATAGGTCTCTATCAGTTTGTCTCTCGGGCATGCACACATCTTTTCCCACACTCTCTAGGTCTCTCGGCATCTCTCTTTCCCAAGCACACACATTATATAGAGTGTATCTTTCCCATACACACAAAACGTCACCCCCAAATGTCTATCTCCCTAGTTATGTGGTTATCGCACACTCACCTCACACACAAACCCCACTACAAACAAGCATACTTTGTCTCCTTGTGCACCACTCTCCTCTTTCTATCTCTCCCACATGCAGACCTACCCCAGCTCCTTCCCTATATACATATATGTCGTGACTCTTTCCATAGCTCCCTAATGTATCATCGTTCTCAATCTCGCACGTTGTTCTCTACACCATCTATTCTAGATCTCTCATGAAGTCCCTATCACACACACAATGACTTGCTTCCCTTGCGTCTCCGTACATAGGCCACTTTCAAACAACATCAACATTGTCCCCCTATCTATACGCCACTTTTGCACATAAACGACCCCTCTCTCTCCCCCTCTCTTCCTCTCTCTGTCTCTCTCCCTCGCTAGATCTCTCTCTCTCTCTCTCTGTCTCTCGCTCTCTCGCTCTCACACCCCTCTCCCACCCACACTCGATGTCTCTTCCAAATAGTCTGCTCCCCTCCCGCACCCATGCTATCCCGCTACTACACATGCCTTTGTCTCTCTGTGACACACATGTCATACCATCCCTCCTTCCCTATACTAGGTTTACATCATTAGTGGTATCTCTTTTCCACATACACACACTCCCTCACACACACACACGCGCGCACAAACACACAGAGACACACGCAAACACCCATCTATCTGGATCCTTCTTTTAAGACACACACCCTTGCATATTCTCTCTAGCTCTAGGTATGTATATATCCCCCCTCTCTCTAGCTCATATGCACACCAAAATTCTCTGTCTCTCTAACTCACACATCTCTCCCCATGTCCGCATGTGTATCTCACACACTTCACTCTATGATTATGTCTATGTGTCTCCACGTTACACAACACCAAGCCCCATGCACATGTCTCTTTCTATCCTCCACACACAGAGACACAAAGAATATCTTAGCATTGCCTCAGTCTCTACACATATCACACACACACACGCTCTCTCTCTCTCTCTCTCTCTCTCTCTCTATATATATATATATATATATATATATATATATATATATATATATATCGCACACTCACGCTCAACAAAGGTTTTCCCGTGAATAACTTACCATCTATTCATCAACAGTCGTGGTAGTACGGCGAACATGAGACATGAAAAAGAATAAATCAACACATGCGTAGACCAGGTAGAGTTACTACTAGGACTAGAGCAAGCCGAAAGCGTGCCGCTGTTACCCCCTCCTTATCGGTGATGGGAAAACCTTTTGTTTTACATAGTCGAGAAGTCATCTTGCTATGACCCCACATGCTCAGCTGTTGAATAGAATGTAGATCCATGTTTATGGAAACAAGTATCGATAATACATTTGTATCTCCATACATATATCTCTTCTCTTATAAAAAAAACTAGTTGGTGATGATGGTATGCCTGCCATCTTGCAATGTAGACCGTCCGATCTATATCTGACGGATAGAAATTAAACTAAAAGATACCCGCACCTTCTCTCCACATTTGCAGACAAGGCCTTCCCTCATTCATCCTTATCTCCCACAACCTCGTTGTTGAGCAATTAAAAAAGGAAGCCTCTGGAACAAACTGGCATGGTGGTCGCTGCCAGCGACGTCCATCCCCATGCCTTCGCTCAGTCCGACCACTAATCACCACCACACCCCACTCCTCATCACCTTATCTCTCCTCTTTCTCGAGATACCATTAGTTTTTACACATGGGATTACTCCCGCATGGGTCAATCACAACAGGTGTTTTTATAAAAAAAAATGCATCTTGATGTTCCATGCGATGCACGGACATCTTGCTAGTACTCCTACAGAAGACTTAGTTGGTGATGATGGTGTGTCTGCCATCCGTCATTTCTGACCATTAGATCTAAATCTAACGAATGTGAGGTAAGTTGTAGCCTTTTCTCAACAACATCCCATTGCCCTACCAATTTGCAGAAAAACCCTTAATTAGTATCTTAAAACCAACCACATCCCTCCCTCACCTGACGAAAGCAGCCCAAGGAATATATTCTGATTGAAACATAATATATCTCTAGTGATATATGTATATCAAAATTAGAGTGTTTTATATCAAGTTTGTGAATAAGTATTATTCTAATTATGATCCGTTGCAACGCATGTGAACATTGCTAGTATTTCCAACCATGCAAAAAATGCTAGTATTTATATAGTTTCGAGTTTTCCATCAATATATTAGCCACTCATGGTTGATATTTAGTTTGAATTATGTACACATAGGCACTATGTAACTAGCCATGCTTATTGGCTTCCAAATCTTAACTTCCACTCCTACTTACAGCATGTAGTGTATTTAACAAAAAACTACCACTTTCTACCAGCCCTAGGGAGAAACTATTGTGCAAAAAATAGCAAAAACATACCCAAAATTTCTTAACCGCGCCAAAAAACTACTACCTAGTGCCGATTAGGCTCGTTTAAACCCGATTATGACAGGGATGGCCCACACGTCTATGTTGACGAGGCAGCTTAAACCAACACATTTTGTTTGACTATTGACACGAGGGACCCATATCTGACCTTCTATCATGTTCTTCCTCCTCCAATGTCACACCCTAATTTTCATGGCACAACACTTAAGATGATAAATCATGATAAAATGTGGTTTGACAAAAACTTTTGAGTGTTTTAGACTTTGCCTTGATTGGATTTTGTCTGTTGTTTGCAAGTGCTCTAGAAATCAAACAAATCCTCCAACTCCTATACTTCATCTCCTAGATCCAAACTCTTGTTATAATGACCATGCCATGCGTATAGTAAATTATAGACTTTTCTTACAAAAATAATTTGGCCAAAAAGTATTTTCTAAATTTAGTTTTCCAAAAAACCCTGAATTGAGGTTTGCACTACAAGTACTTGATTTGGGGTATGAAAAATCTTTCAAAGAATATGTTTGACTCCTATTAGGTATAAGACTCCCATAAACCACAAAAATATAATTTTAAAAGTTATTTTGCTATTTTATTTAAAGGCATTTTCTTTAGGCCAGAAATGGTCTTTAATAGGTTAAAATTATTTTTATGCTTTAAAAATATTTGTGAAAATATAGGGAAACTCAGTGGACATATATTTTCCATATATGAGAGTTTCAACACATGGTCATGTTCAAAATATTGGTCAAATCCCTCAAAAACCCTTTCTGGATATTTCAAGCTTTTGAAATATTTACAAAGGAGATATTCTCTAAAAAATCCAATAAAATTCTAGCAAGTCACACATGCCTAAAGTGATGATCTTGCACGGTTTAATCCTAATACAAATAGTTTTGGTTCACGAAAGTGCCCCAAAACTCTCTTTGTCTAGAATCATGTTTGAACAACTTTACATTGTCAACTTTCTCCTTTTGCTCTCAACCTTTGTGGGCATGATATAAACCCTAAATTATGACACTACACCAAGTGGTGCATCAAGGAGAATAGATTTTCATGACTAGATCTTGGAAAACTCATTTCTGTTGATTTCTAGGGTTTACAAAAGTTGCATTGGCAACTTTGCCCAAATGAACTAAATCTTTGTGGAACCTCTTACTTTCTCATGCCATTTGACCCTGTCAAGCCTGATGACAAGAGGAGTTCGTCTTCTTGCCCAAACCAGCAACAAACACCTTCTGCCATTTTACCAAAACCCCTGCTTTGACCCCTTCCACTATTCTCCATGAGCTCAAGTTTTTACCATAGTCGAGCCTGATCATCTTCTACCTCCAGTAATTCTTTCAAGGTCATGGATCAATGATTGAGGGGTGAAAACCCTCACTTTACCCCTCTGGACAGCCACTGTTCACCTCTCTCTCCACCTCCCCTCTCATCCAGTGGTTAATAAGGCATCCAATGCCCCTTTCCTATAGTTTACTACCCCCTAGGGTTGTTGGACATGACCAGGACGCAAAAGACACGCCCATGCCAGCCAGTGTCGCGCTCTGGAGCGCGCTACAGTGCGCCAGGGCACTGTAGCTTGGCCCTCCCAAGGCAACCAGGCGGCATTGGGCAGAGCAAGCGTGTCCGTCGAGGCCGCCTCGACGTCCGTAGCACGCCAAGATGTCGGGCCCCTCCTAAACCTCTCTCCTCTCCCCTCTGCAAGTTCGCTCGTGCGCATCCGTGGACGCTGCCCATGATGCACTGTAGCTACACCAATATAAGGCCACCCGAGCACCACTCTAGCCTCTCCCCGCTCTATCTCTCCCCTTGAAACCTCCCGGACAAGCTCTCTCTCACCCTCGTGCTATCCTTGCCTCTCCATCGCCGCCATGGTCGCCGTCGGCCTCCACTCGGCTCTGGCAAACCAGGGCCTCCCTGCCCCTCCTTTGGCCACCAGTAGAACTGCAGATGACCGGTGGAGCTCTCCCCCCTCTTTTTCTCCTGCTCTGGTGCCCCATGGCGCTGCAACCATCTTCCCCCAAAGCCCCGTCCACCGGCGTCAAGGCCACCATTGTCTCGGTCCTCCCCAGCCCGTGTGAGTCCCATGGATGGGTGCGGCTCGGCCTCCCGAGTCCGTCGGTATGCCGAACATCGCCAGGGACGACCGGAGTCACCGGGAAGAGCGCCGGCGCTGTTGGGCCTCACTCCCTCTATCTCCCGACGCACCGCACGGGAGGTTGGAGATGGACCTGCAGGCGGGCCCTGCTCGTCAGTGGCCCAGCCTCCAGGTCACGCTGGCAAGTGGAGGCGTATTCTAGTAAAACCGCCTCTGATGTGGCCCTTGCGCTCGTGCGGCCGAGCCGCTGGGCCGGCCCAGTGGCGCCCTACTGCTAAACGTCGCCCAGTGCGCGCCGCCGCCGCCCAGATCCGTCCCGTTTCAGTAAATCCTTTGTCTTTTTCTTTTTCAGTGAACTTCAAAAATCCATAAATAATTCAAATTAACTCCAAACTTGATGATTCAAATTTCTACTAGCTCATAAATTCATTCTCTATCATATGGTGTAATTTGCACATTTTACCAGAAACTTTTTATTAACAAATAATTATCAAATTCCATTTTTTCCATTTCTGTGGTAAACTTTAGAAAATCACAGAGAGCCCATTTTTTTATCCAAATGCCATGATTTAAATTCCTAGATACTTATAAGTTCGAAACTTAGTTTTTGAACATTTTTACCAATGCTTTCAACGACCCATGAAATATTGGTCAATTTCTCTATCCAATGCCAACTTTACAAATTCATAGAAAATCATTTGAACACCAAATCAAGTGAAACCAACTCCTAGCTGCTTCTAAAATCATTCCTTGTTAAATGGGTGCCTTTTCTAATTTTTCAAAATAATACTTCTGTACACTTCCTGCAAATCCACAAATCTCTTGATTCCATCATATTGAAATGCTCAGAAATATCCACTGATCCAATCCCAATAAAACAACTCTGGTTATTTTTCATATAACCAGAGATGTCCTAGAAAAGTAAAAATCCTACTTTTAGAGCACTTTTATTTTTGCCATGTTGTGTTGCTTATTGTGATTGTTTCCGGCGTTAGTTGACGAATTAGACGGAGTACTTGTAGAAGGACCAGAAGATTTCAAGACTCTGATGAACCAGGCAAGCAGCCCTTTGATCATGATGAACCCTTTTTAATCATAATACCATTTCTTTCCGTTATTGTTGAATGCATGGCAACCTTGCTAGGCTACCTTCGTTGCATACCCCATTGACACTTGCATTATCATGACTCTATCCTTGTTCGGAGTTGTGTTGGTGGGTTGTGGGACATGCTATAGTAGTTGGCTATGCAAAATAGGTCAGGGTTATGCATGAATAGAAACAAGTGTGGTTTGACATACTTGCAAATAGCTCCAGTGGGTGCCACTAATGCCCCTGGGAAATGATGATGAACTAGGTCACTACTTGGTGGAGAAGTGGTGTACCGAAGCAAGTGAATAAGTGTTGTTTACAAAGACGGATTACATTTAAGATTTGTTGACCGTCCCAACCAAACATGCGCAACCACTCTACCCTTATATGGGAAAGGGCATTATTGATTACCTAGGCCAATACTAGCTTGGAGCCCGCATTACTAGTGACGGGGGAGAGTTGGTGCTCTCTCTCGGGATGGGGTCATGCCAGGTAGGGTGGCCATGACTGTTTTTATAGGGCACCTAACACACCGTTGGTACCCCGTGCCAGTGGTATGTGATGAATATGGGAGCGAGGCTCCACAATTTTAAGATGTGAAATGTTGGGCACGGGGGTTACTACCAATCGAGTGGACTCTATGTTAGTGTCGTCTAGGGAAAGTGATAGAGGCAAAGGTGCCCCGTCTTTCGATGAGATGATGGATATCGATTTGGTGGAAGTCGACTTTGACGATCCGACTACGAACGTGTGAGGATGTCGCGCCTTAGCAATCGCTAAACCAATTCCGAGAGGTTATTGACCACGCCGGAGCACGATCAACCTGACCACGAGGGTCTGTTTCCTGCGAGCAAACGAAGAACAAGCAAGAAACTGAGATTGCAATCTGGATATTGCGAATATAAGATGAAAGCTTTATTGATCAAGGTGGGGTTCTGTGACGCCTTTGTCTGGTCATTGAACACAAACGAAGTACGCGAAGTTGCAGCTATGGTGAACTTTAATCTAAACAAAACCCAAAGTCTAAACGATGCCCTAAGGGCTGTATATATGGAGGAAGAGGGGGGGGGGGAATTTCGTGGCCCTTAGTGGAGGGGTCTGAAATCAACCCTATCTCTTGTTTCCCCACACATACGGACTCTAAAAATAGCCTATACTTATGTATTTCGAAATTACATGGGCCTGGCCCAATAATAAGGTGACGCAGCACCTAGAATAGCCTCGGGACAAAATTTATGAAGTGGCATCTTGTATATTTCGTCCAAGGCTTCATGCATCCATTATGGTGGCTTCAAAGTCCTGAAATCATCACTTGTAACTCCGTTCTTGTTCCCCTTGCGCATACCATCATCTCCATGCTTGTTCTTGCTCCAATGTTCATCCTTCTCCAAGCTAGGCCCTTCATTTGTAAGCAAAACAAATGTATCCAATTTAGGCAGCATCATATTCTCATGAACATTAGAATCATTACCAAGAAACGAAAGTACCTGGTAATTTAGTTGGCGTGCGCGAGCTCTAGTAATTGGTCCAGTATGTATAGCAGCAGGGGCTGTGGGTGTAACAATTGTATTGATGTCCTCATCATCCTCCCCTTCTTGAAATGAAGTCGTCCTCGACGGAAGTTCATCTTCCTCACCCAAATAAGGCTTCAAATCTGCAATGTTAAAAGTGGGACTAACTCCAAAATCTGCTGGCAGGTCACGTTTATATGCATTATCATTTATTTTCTCCAACACCTTAAAGGGACCATCAGCACATGGCATTAGCTTTGGTTTGCGCAAATCAGGAAATCTATCCTTACGCAAATGTAACCAAGCAAGATCTCTAGGTGCAAATACAACATGTTTTCTACTCTTATATCCAGCAAGTTTATATTTAGCATTCATACGCTCAATGTTTTCCTTAGTTGATAGAGGCAAAAGTGTCCCGTCTTTCGATGAGATGATGGATTTCGCTTTGGTGGAAGTCGACTTTGACAATCCGACTACGAACGTTCGAGGACGTCGCGCCTTAGCAATCGCTAAACCAACTCCGAGAGGTTATTGACCACGCCGAAGCACGATCAACCTGAACACGAGGGTCTGTTTCCTGCGAGCAAACGAAGAACAAGCAAGAAACTAAGATTGCAATCTGGATATTGCGAATATAAGATGAAAGCTTTATTGATCAAGGTGGGGATCTGTGACGCCTTTGTCTGGTCATTGAACACAAACAAAGTACGCGAAGTTGCAGCTATGGCGAACTTTAATCTAAACAAAAGCCAAAGTCTAAACGATGCCCTAAGGGTTGCATATATGGAGGAAGAGAGGGAATTTCGTGGCCCTTGGTGGAGGGGTCCGAAATCAACCCTATCTCTTGTTTCCCCACACATATGGACTCTAAAAATAGCCTATACTTATGTATTTCGAAATTACATGGGCCTGGCCCAATAAAAAGGTGACGCAGCACCCTAGAATAGCCTCGGGACGAAATTTATGAAGTGGCATCTTGTATATTTCGTCCAAGGCTTCATGCACCCATTATGGTGGCTTCAAAGTCCTGAAATCATCACTTGTAACTCCGTTCTTGTTGCCCTTGTGCATGCCATCATCTCCATGCTTGTTCTTGCTCCAATGTTCATCCTTCTCCAAGCTAGGCCCTTCATTTGTAAGCAAAACAAATGTATCCAATTTAGGCAGCATCATATTCTCATGAACATTAGAATCATTACCAAGAAACGAAAGTACCTGGTAATTTAGTTGGCGTGCGCGAGCTCTAGTAATTGGTCCAGTATGTATAGCAGCAGGGGTTGTGGGTGTAACAATTGTATTGATGTCCTCGTCAGAAAGATAGTGATCGGGTGCTTACCCTGGGTATTTGAGGTACCGCGGGTCGTAGATGACACGGAAGTTCCCCGGATATTGTGGGTAAAGTGTGCAACCTTTGTAGAGTGTAAAACTATTCGAATAGCCGTGTCCACGGTCAAGGACAGTTGGGTGGTGCTGCTTAGACTATTTCCATATGTTTCTGACAAACAACATGGTTTGGTAATATTGATGATATGATTCATGAGGATGTCACGAAGAGCATGAGCATGAGTTGTTTATAACTCTTTCTCAATGTTGGTGTCTGTAACCTCCTCATACTTGTTGCAGAAGAAGTCATGTCCTTGATAAATGTTGATCATACTTGCATGAGAAAAACTAGCTTTCCGCAAAAATGCCAATTTAGCGGTAGAACCTTGCATAATTATTCTGTTATCACTCTCGGGTTGCTTGCGAGTACATTCACAATACTCACTGGCTTGCCACTGGTTATTTTATTGGCCAGGCATGAAAGAACATGATATGATGAAGAATATTTTGGTGACGAGCATGTGAGCTAGGACGCTTCCTAGTCAGAATGCATGTAGGGTTAAGGCAGATGGCATGGGTACAAGTTGTTAACAAAGATTTCTGCTGCGATGATATTCTCAAGACTTGACCACAATGTTCCTACTTGTGTAAGACGGTATGTATGGATGTAAGACTCTTGTTACACAGCTTCTGTGTGTTCAGTGAGCATTGATCTCTGGGATCACTGTACACATGCATTCGGTGATCACGATTTATGAGTGGGGTTCCCCACAGAGCTGGTATCAGAGCCATCCTGACTGTACGAAGCCTTAATTAGCATGGTCATTAGTTAGGGTAGGACTATTTTCAAAACTATTACTAATTTGCAAAAAGTTGTCTATACTTCTCTTTCCCTTCTCCGTTTTTAAAAACTAAGATATACTTTCCTTATTGATCTCTTCCCCTTCAAAATTTTAAATCGTCGCTAGAGTCCGTATGCCCCTGACCACGGGATTCATTGTGATCCTCGTGGATAATCTAGAAGGAAGACGCCTTGCCAGACAATCACCCACCTCTTCTGGACACGAGATTGGTGACACCAGAACAAGACGATGCCAACAGAAGATGCATCCTCAAGGAATGAGGACATCAAGACCCAGAAGATGGTGACACCCTCGACGTTTCCCCATGATGATGCAATCTTGTCCTAAGACGATCAGGGTGTAAGATATGCAAGATCATGATATACATCGCTAATAGAGCAACCATGTCCTTACCGTTGTTGTATCGGCAACCACCGATGGATGAAAACCTCGCCATTAGGTCTGCCTCACTATAGTGACCAGGAAAACGGTTTTCTTCATCCCTCGCTCTTGGTGTTGATGTTATCATCAACGAAACCGACATGTTGGACCTCTAATATGCTTTGTTAATGTCATTGCATAAATGATTGCTTACCCGGAACCCTTGACGCCTTAAAAGGAAAAAGGGATCGTCATGATTAGGAAGACAATAGAAGACCAAGTCAATGCTAGCTACGAGGAGCCACCTTCACCCCATTACTTCAACATGCGGGAAATTATTGAAGACTCTTCAGGCTCAACCCAGATTGTTTCATCGAACAACTACAAGAAATGTAGCGACACCTGAGGAAAACCCCAAAAGACTACACAAGGCACGAAGCAAGCACGACTACTGAGTCCGAGAACCTCTAGGGTAGGATGAGTCGTGTACCCCTATGTGCAGTCGAGTCCGTATGATGGTTCAAATAGAACCATGATTGTGTGTTGCTTGTTTTTATTTGTTTGTGTTTTGATATAGGTTGCCCTTTTGCCCTAGGCAATAAATACGCGGCTATATCGCCTTCCTTATCTTAATGCTTGTGTTTGGCCCTTTTGGCACTTGTTTGTTTGCACTTACACTATAGAACCCCCTTTAGGCATCCCACCACTTCTATGCTACTTTTCCCTCTCATCTCTCTCCTCAACTGAAGACCGGCAAGACAAGTTACACCAAGGATTTTGCCTCGGCAACCAACAAGCAATGAAGACTTTTGCCACCGCCTCCTCGACCAGGTGTAACCCCACAGAGTTATGTTTAACCCTCCAGACTAGAAACCCATCCCTAGACCCTTCGAGACTTCACGAGATACTCCAGCTCGAATCCTTAACCATGTGCTTAACCCATAGAATCGCAAGAGAACCAGTTAAACATTCGTAACCTTGCTCAGCACTGGGTTCATTATGGAACTAGTGGACATAGTGAACGAGCACATTATCATCCTGAGATAGCACCAAAACTGGCGATGCCATCAGGAAGGAGAATTTGAAGATATAGGAATAGAGGACAATTGACTTGATGAGTTTATATCAGTGATCTTGAGGAATTATCTGAGACTCTTTGGTGGATTATGAGGTTTTCTGTTGGGGAACGTAGTAATTTCAAAAAATTTCCTACGCACACGCAAGATCCTGGTGATGATATAGCAATGAGGGGAGAGTGTTGTCTACGTACCCTCGTAGACCGAAGCGGAAGCGTTGACGCAACGTAGAGGAAGTAGTCGTACGTCCTCCGGTTCAACCGATCCAAGTACCGTTACTCCGGCACCTCCGAGTTCTTGACACGCGTACAGCTCGATGACGCACCCTCGATCTCTGATCCAGCAGAGGCGCCGAGGGGGAGTTCCGTCAGCACGACGGCGTGGTGACGATCTTGATGTTCTCCTGTTGCAGGGCTTCGCCTAAGCACCGCTACAATATGACCGAGGTGTAATATCATGGAGGGGGGCACCGCACACGGCTAAGGAACGATCAATGATCAACTTGTGTGTTCTAGGGTGCCCCCCTACCCCCGTATATAAAGGAGGGAGGGAGGAGGTGGCCGGCCCTAGGGGGGGCGCGCCATGAGGAGGGGGAAACCTACTCCAAGTAGGTTTCCCTCTCTTTTCCTTATCTTATTTGGAGGGGGAAGGAAAGAGTACTAGTATTGGGAAGTAGTACTAGTAGTAGTAATAGGAAGAGGGGGAAGGAGAAAGGAAAGGGGGGGCCGGCCCCCCTCCCCAATTCGGATTGGGCTTGGGGGGGCGCGCCCCCCCTCCCTTGCTCCTTCTCTTTTCCTCCTACATGGGCCCAATAAGGCCCATATACCTCCCGGGGGGTTCTGGTAACCTCCCGGGGCTCCAAACTTCTCCGGAACCTTTCCGGTGTCCAAATATATCCGTCCAATATAACAATCTTTATGTCTCGACCATTTCGAGACTCCTCGTCATGTCCGTAATCATATCCGGGACTCCGAACAACCTTCGGTACATCAAAATACATAAACTCATAATATAACTGTCATCGAAACCTTAAGCGTGCGGACCCTACGGTTCGAGAACGATGTAGACATGACTGAGACACATCTCTGGTCAATAACCAATAGCGGGACCTGGATGCCCATATTGGTTCCTACATATTCTACGAAGATCTTTATCGGTCAAACCGCATAACAACATACGTTGTTCCCTTTGTCATCGGTATGTTACTTGTCCGAGATTCGATCGTCGGTATCCAATACCTAGTTCAATCTCGTTATCGACAAGTCTCTTTACTCGTTTTGTAATACTTCATCTTATAACTAACTCATTAGTTACATGCTTGCAAGGCTTAGGTGATGAGCATTGCCGAGAGGGCCCAGAGATACCTCTCTGACAATCGGATTGAAAAAACCTAATCTCGAATTATGCTAACTCAACATGTACCTTCAGAGACACCTGTAGTACTCCTTTATAATCACCCAGTTACGTTGTGACGTTTGGTAGTACCCAAAGTGTTCCTCCGGTAAACGGGAGTTACACAATTCTCATAGTTACAGGAACATGTATAAGTCATGAAGGAAGCAATAGCAGAATACTAAACGATCAAGTGCTAAGCTAACGGGATGGGTCATGTCAATCACCTCATTCTCCTAATGATGTGATCCCATTAATCAAATGACAACACATGTCAATGGTTAGGAAACATAACCATCTTTGATTAATGAGCTAGTCAAGTAGAGGCATACTAGTGACTATATGTTTGTCTATGTATTCACACATGTATCATGTTTCCGGTTAATACAATTCTAGCATGAATAATAAACATTTATCATGATATGAGGAAATAAATAATAACTTTATTATTGCCTCTAGGGCATATTTCCTTCAGTATCCCACTTGCACTAGAGTCAATAATCTAGATTACATAGTAATGATTCTAACACCCATGGAGTCTTGGTGCTGATCATGTTTTGCTCGTGAGAGAGGCTTAGTCAACGGGTCTGCAATATTCAGATCCGTATGTATCTTGCAAATCTCTATGTCTCCCACTTGGACTTGGTCCCGAATGGAATTGAAGCGTCTCTTGATGTGCTTGGTCCTCTTGTGAAATCTGGATTCCTTTGCCAAGGCAATTGCACCAGTATTGTCACAGAAGATCTTCATTGGTCCCGATGCACTAGGTATGACACCTAGATCGGAAATGAACTCCTTCATCCAGACTCCTTCATTTGCTGCTTCAGAAGCAGCTATGTACTCCGCTTCACATGTAGATCCTTCCACGATGCTTTGTTTAGAACTGCACCAACTTACAGCTCCACCGTTTAATAAAAACACGTATCCGGTCTGCGATTTAGAATCGTCCGGATCAGTGTCAAAGCTTGCATCGACGTAACCATTTACGACTAGCTCTTTGTCACCTCCATATACGAGAAATATATCCTTAGTCTTTTTCAGGTATTTCAGGATGTTCTTGACCGCTGTCCAGTGATCCACTCCTGGATTACTTTGGTACCTACCTGCCAAGCTTATTGCTAAGCATACGTCAGGTCTGGTACACAGCATTGCATACATGATAGAGCCTATGGCTGAAGCATAGGGAACATCTTTCATTTTCTCTCTATCTTCTGCTGTGGTCGGGCATTGAGTTTGACTCAACTTTACACCTTGTAGCACAGGCAAGAATCCTTTCTTTGCCTGATCCATTTTGAACTTTTTCAAAATTTTGTCAAGGTATGTACTTTGTGAAAGTCCTATTAAGCGTCTTGATCTATCTCTATAGATCTTGATGCCCAATATGTAAGCAGCTTCACCGAGGTCTTTCATAGAAAAACTTTTATTCAAGTATCCCTTTATGCTATCCAGAAATTCTATATCATTTCCAATTAATAATATGTCATCAACATATAAAACTAGAAATGCTACAGAGCTCCCACTCACTTTCTTGTAAATACAGGCTTCTCCAAAAGTCTGTATAAAACCATATGCTTTGATCACACTATCAAAACGTTTATTCCAACTCCGAGATGCTTGCACCAGTCCATAAATGGAACGTTGGAGCTTGCACACTTTGTCAGCACTTTTTGGATCAACAAAACCTTCAGGTTGCATCATATACAACTCTTCTTCTAGAAATCCATTCAAGAATGCAGTCTTGACATCCATTTGCCAAATTTCATAATCATGAAATGCAGCAATAGCCAACATGATTCGGACAGACTTTAAGCATCGCTACGGGTGAGAAAGTCTCATCGTAGTCAACCCCTTGAACTTGTCGAAAACCTTTTGCAACAAGTCGAGCTTTGTAGACAGTAACATTACCATCAGCGTCAGTCTTCTTCTTAAAGATCCATTTATTCTCAATGGCTTGCCGATCATCGGGCAAGTCAACCAAAGTCCATACTTTGTTTTCATACATGGATCCTATCTCAGATTTCATGGCCTCTAGCCATTTTGCGGAATCTGGGCTCATCATCGCTTCCTCATAGTTCGTAGGTTCATCATGGTCTAGTAACATGACTTCCAGAATAGGATTTCCGTACCAATCTGGTGCGGATCTTACTCTGGTAGACCTACGAGGTTCAGTAGAAACTTGATCTGAAGTTTCATGATCAATATCATTAGCTTCCTCACTAATTGGTGTAGTTGTCACAGGAACCGGTTCTTGTGATGAACTACTTTCCAATAAGGGAGTAGATACAGTTATCTCATCAAGTTCTACTTTCCTCCCACTCACTTCTTTCGAGAGAAACTCCTTCTCTAGAAAGGATCCGATTTTAGCAACGAAAATCTTGCCTTCAGATCTGTGATAGAAGGTGTACCCAATTATCTCCTTTGGGTATCCTATGAAGATACATTTCTCCGATTTGGGTTCGAGCTTATCTGGTTGAAGTTTCTTCACATAAGCATCGTAGCCCCAAACTTTGAGAAACGACAACTTTGGTTTCTTGCCAAACCACAGTTCATAAGGCGTCGTCTCAACGGATTTTGATGGTGCCCTATTTAACGTGAATGCGGTCGTCTCTAAAGCATAACCCCAAAACGATAGCGGTAAATCGGTAAGAGACATCATAGATCGCACCATATCAAGTAAAGTACGATTACGACGTTCGGACACACCATTTCGCTGTGGTGTTCTAGGTGGAGTGAGTTGCGAAACTATTCCACATTGTTTCAAATGTAAACCAAACTCGTAACTTAAATATTCTCCTCCACGATCAGATCGTAGAAACTTTATTTTCTTGTTACGATGATTTTCTACTTCACTCTGAAATTCTTTGAACTTTTCAAATGTTTCAGACTTGTGCTTCATCAAGTAGATATACCCATATCTGCTCAAATCATCTGTGAAGGTGAGGAAATAACGATATCCGCCACGAGCCTCAACATTCATTGGACCACATACATCTGTATGTATGATTTCCAACAAATCTGTTGCTCTCTCCATAGATCCGGAGAACGGTGTTTTGGTCATCTTGCCCATGAGGCACGGTTCGCAAGTACCAAGTGATTCATAATCAAGTGATTCCATAAGTCCATCAGTATGGAGTTTCTTCATGCGTTTTACACCGATATGACCTAAACGGCAGTGCCACAAATATGTTGCACTATCATTATCAACTCTGCATCTTTTGACTTCAACATTATGAATATGTGTATCACTACTATCGAGATTTAATAAAAATAGACCACTCTTCAAGGGTGCATGACCATAAAAGATATTAATCATATAAATAGAACAACCATTATTCTCTGATTTAAATGAATAACCGTCTCGCATCAAACAAGATCCAGATATAATGTTCATGCTCAACGCAGGCACCAAATAACAATTATTTAGGTCTAAAACTAATCCCGATGGTAGATGTAGAGGTAGCGTGCCGACCACGATCACATCGACTTTGGAACCATTTCCCACGCGCATCGTCACCTCGTCCTTAGCTAATCTTCGCTTAATCCGTAGTCCCTGTTTCGAGTTGCAAATGTTAGCAACAGAACCAGTATCAAATACCCAGGTGCTACTGCGAGCATTAGTAAGGTACACATCAATAACATGTATATCACATATACCTTTGTTCACTTTGCCATCCTTCTTATCCGCCAAATACTTGGGGCAGTTCCGCTTCCAGTGTCCAGTCTGCTTGCAGTAGAAGCACTCAGTTTCAGGCTTAGGTCCAAACTTGGGTTTCTTCACTTGAGCAGCAACTTGTTTGCCGTTCCTTTTGAAGTTCCCCTTCTTCTTCCCTTTGCCCCTTTTCTTGAAACCAGTGGTCTTGTTGACCATCAACACTTGATGCTCCTTTTTGATTTCTACCTCCGTGGCTTTCAGCATCGCGAAGAGCTCGGGAATAGTCTTGTTCATCCCTTGCATATTTTAGTTCATCACAAAGCTCTTGTAGCTTGGTGGCAGTGATTGGAGAATTCTGTCAATGACGCTATCATCCGGAAGATTAACTCCCAGTTGAATCAAGTGATTATTATACCCAGACATTTTGAGTATATGTTCACTGACAGAACTGTTCTCCTCCATCTTGCAGCTGTAGAACTTATTGGAGACTTCATATCTCTCAATCCGGGCATTTGCTTGAAATATTAACTTCAACTCCTGGAACATCTCATATGCCCCATGACGTTCAAAATGTCGTTGAAGACCCGGTTCTAAGCCGTAAAGCATGGCACACTGAACTATAGAGTAGTCATCAGCTTTGCTCTGCCAGACGTTCTTAACGTCGTCAGTTGCATCAGCAGCAGGCCTGGCACCCAGCGGTGCTTCCAGGACGTAACTCTTCTGTCCAGCAA
This sequence comes from Triticum dicoccoides, assembly GCF_002162155.2. Taxonomy (NCBI): domain Eukaryota; kingdom Viridiplantae; phylum Streptophyta; class Magnoliopsida; order Poales; family Poaceae; genus Triticum; species Triticum dicoccoides. The sequence goes on along the minus strand of NC_041387.1, from coordinate 245,619,059 downwards.
TGAGGATAATCCTCAGGTTACGGACCCAGTCCGTGGAATTGCTACCATCATCTTTCAACTTTGCTTTCTCAAGGAACGCATTAAAATTCAACGGAACAATAGCACGAGCCATCTATCTACAAATAAACATAGACAAGCAAAATACTATCAGGTACTAAGTTCATGATAAATTTAAGTTCAATTAATCATATTACTAAAGAACTCCCACTTAGACAGACATCTCTCTAGTCATCTAAGTGATTACGTGATCCAAATCAACTAAACCATGTCCGATCATCACGTGAGATGGAGTAGTTTCAATGGTGAACATCTCTATGTTGATCATATCTACTATATGATTCACGCTCGACCTTTCGGTCCCCGTGTTCCGAGGCCATATCTGTATATGCTAGGCTCGTCAAGTATAACCTGAGTATTCTGCATGCGCAACTGTTTTGCACCCGTTGTATTTGAACGTAGAGCCTATCACACCCAACCATCACGTGGTGTCTCAGCACGAAGAACTTTCGCAACGGTGTATACTCAGGGAGAACACTTCTTGATAATTAGTGAGAGATCATCTTAAAATGCTACCGTCAATCAAAGCAAGATAAGATGCATAAAGGATAAACATCACATGCAATCAATATAAGTGATATGATATGGCCATCATCATCTTGTGCTTGTGATCTCCATCTTCGAAGCACCGTCGTGATCGCCATCGTCACCGGTGCGACACCTTGATCTTCATCGTAGCATCGTTGTCGTTATGCCATCTATTGCTTCTACGACTATCGCTATCGCTTAGTGATAAAGTAAAGCAATTACAGGGCGTTTGCATTTCATACAATAAAGCGACCATATGGCTCCTTCCAGTTGCCGATAACTTCGGTTACAAAACATGATCATCTCATACAATAAAATATAGCTTCATGTCTTGGCCATATCACATCACAACATGCCCTGCAAAAACAAGTTAGACGTCCTCTACTTTGTTGTTGCAAACTTTACGTGGCTGCTACGGGCTTAAGCAAGAACCAATCTCACCTACGCATCAAAACCACAACGATAGTTTGTCAAATAGACTCCGTTTTAACCTTCACAAGGACCGGGCGTAGCCACACTCGGTTCAACTAAAGTGAGAGAGACAGACACCCGCCAGCCACCTTTAAGCACGAGTGCTCGTAACGGTGAAACCAGTCTCGCGTAAGCGTACGCGTAATGTCGGTCCGGGCCGCTTCATCTCACAATACCGCTGAACCAAAGTATGACATGCTGGTAGGCAGTATGACTTATATCGTCCACAACTCACTTGTGTTCTACTCGTGCATATAACATCAACGCATAAAACCTAGGCTCGGACGCCACTGTTGGGGAACGTAGTAATTTCAAAAAATTTCCTACGCACACACAAGATCATGGTGATGATATAGCAATGAGGGGAGAGTGTTGTCTACGTACCCTCGTAGACCGAAGCGGAAGCGTTGATGCAACGTAGAGGAAGTAGTCGTACGTCCTCCGGTTCAACCGATCCAAGTACTGTTACTCCGGCACCTCCGAGTTCTTGACACGCGTACAGCTCGATGACGCACCCTCGATCTCCGATCTAGCAGAGGCGCCGAGGGGGAGTTCCGTCAGCACGACGGCGTGGTGACGATCTTGATGTTCTCCTGTTGCAGGGCTTCGCCTAAGCACCGCTACAATATGACCTAGGTGTAATATCGTGGAGGGGGGCACCGCACACGGCTAAGGAACGATCAATGATCAACTTGTGTGTTCTAGGGTGCCCCCCTACCCCCGTATATAAAGGAGGGAGGGAGGAGGTGGCCGGCCCTAGGGGGGCGCGCCATGAGGAGGGGGAAACCTACTCCAAGTAGGTTTCCCTCTCTTTTCCTTATCTTATTTGGAGGGGGAAGGAAAGAGTACTAGTATTAGGAAGTAGTACTAGTAGTAGTAATAGGAAGAGGGGGAAGGATAAAGGAAAGGGGGGGTCGGCCCCCCTCCCCAATTCAGATTGGGCTTGGGGGGGCGCGCCCCCCTCCCTTGCTCCTTCTCTCTTCCTCCTACATGGGCCCAATAAGGCCCATATACCTCCCGGGGGGTTCCGGTAACCTCCCGGGGCTCCAAACTTCTCCGGAACCTTTCTGGTGTCCAAATATATCCGTCCAATATATCAATCTTTATGTCTCGACCATTTCGAGACTCCTCGTCATGTCCGTAATGATATCCGGGACTCCGAACAACCTTCGGTACATCAAAATACATAAACTCATAATATAACTGTCATCGAAACCTTAAGCGTGCGGACCCTACGATTCGAGAACGATGTAGACATGACTGAGACACATCTCTGGTCAATAACCAATAGCGGGACCTGGATGCCCATATTGGTTCCTACATATTCTACGAAGATCTTTATCGGTCAAACCGCATAACAACATACGTTGTTCCCTTTGTCATCGGTATGTTACTTGTCCGAGATTCGATCGTCGGTATCCAATACCTAGTTCAATCTCGTTATCGACAAGTCTCTTTACTCGTTTTGTAATACTTCATCTTATAACTAACTCATTAGTTACATGCTTGCAAGGCTTAGGTGATGAGCATTGCCGAGAGGGCCCAGAGATACCTCTCTGACAATCGGAGTGACAAAACCTAATCTCGAATTATGCTAACTCAACATGTACCTTCGGAGACACCTGTAGTACTCCTTTATAATCACCCAGTTACGTTGTGACATTTGGTAGTACCCAAAGTGTTCCTCCGGTAAACGGGAGTTACACAATTCTCATAGTTACAGGAACATGTATAAGTCATGAAGGAAGCAATAACAGAATACTAAACGATCAAGTGCTAAGCTAACGGGATGGGTCATGTCAATCACCTCATTCTCCTAATGATGTGATCCCATTAATCAAATGACAACACATGTCAATGGTTAGGAAACATAACCATCTTTGATTAATGAGCTAGTCAAGTAGAGGCATACTAGTGACTATATGTTTGTCTATGTATTCACACATGTATCATGTTTCCGGTTAATACAATTCTAGCATGAATAATAAACATTTATCATGATATGAGGAAATAAATAATAACTTTATTATTGCCTCTAGGGCATATTTCCTTCATTTTCATGTTGATAGATGAACTTGGTGGGATCATGATAATAGGATAGCATAACTTTCATTACCCTTGTGTAAATTGGATTTAGTAGGACAATTATGATTGCAAACTGAAATTCTTGGGAGCATAAGGATTTGACTTAGCCAGGGAATATTGATAGGAGATAGTTGATAGTACGATAATGACTTGGGAGAAGCTGTAGGAATTCTTGTTGGACATGAGGTTTGGATTTAAGTAGGTGATTCTAGTTGAGTATAGATGTCGAGTATGTCTACATGGTTCGGAGTAAATTGGATTTAGATTGATGATCTCAATCATGATACCATATTTCTCGGTGGACAATAAACTACGAGATTGGATTAATTGTTGAAGTGATCTAGGAATCTGTATAAGCCTGACCTTGGAGTTTACTTGACCATGATAATAGAAATAGGTGGGGTGACTATAGTAAGGATAGCCCTTTCAAGTATTTGGGGATTATAGGGACTTTAGAAGATCGGGTGGAGCACCATAGACATTGGATTTGTAGAATTGATGGATCATGTAGTGATTGGTGGAGTTAACATGCTGTTGGAGTTAATTCATAGGAAGGAAACAAGATCTTGGAGCGGCATACGATGTGTTTCCTTAGGACAGAGGTGCACTATCTTTGACCTTAAAAGAATAGGTTGAGCGGTCAGATTGTCATGTTTAATTGAAGCTTTGCAGCTTGTATGTTCTACCCATGGATTTTTGCATAGATATGAGTTTGGGGATAGTTGACATGTTTGATTTTGTTAGACTTTCCCTCGAGGAGTCATGAGGAAATGAATAGCATGAGTGATGATTGGAGTTGACCTATGTGGGGTGATTCCTTAGGTAATAAGATGTGATTTGGTTGGAAGACTAGATACAACAATTGTCATCTCAGAAACTGTGCTCAAGGATAAGAAGATAAGCGTTCACTCGCACCGTAAAATCGTTGAAACCCTTATGCCCTACCAAGCCACAACATGGTCAGATCATGACCACAGGCTTTGGCTCTAGATCGAGAAGACCTTGGCCAGTACTCAACCATGACCACCATCAATGCCCCAGCCTACTTTATGTACCTCGTGAACAAAGTCTTCATGGAGTACTTGGACAAGTTGGTTGTCATTTTTATTCGGTGACCTCCTTGTCTACCCGAAGACGGGAGAAGAACCGTTCAACTAGTTAGGGAACATCTGAAGACCGCCATGTCAAGGAGGAAGAACTATACCAACCACCATCGTCAAGAAATAAACTTCCGCGTCGAAGACTAGGTGTATCTGCAAGCCACTCCTCTCAACGGAACCAAGCATTTCCATATCAAAGGGAAGCTCACACCAAGATTTATCGACCCCCTCCAAGATTACCGCAAGACGAAGATTAGACAGCTACCAGGTGGAGCTACCACCTGAGTTACCCATTGTGCACAAGTTTCTCCACACGACACAACTCCGGAAGTGCTTCCAACTTCCTAGCTAGCCCGATCTCTACAAGGGCATCGATCACCAAGCCATCGACCTCTAGCCCAACCTGACCTACGCAAGAAACCCATTAGCAACCTGGATCAAGTGGAACTTTATACACGAAGCCGCACCATCAAGTGCTTTAAGGTTCAATGGAGCACCACTCGGAAGTATGAGGACGCGAAGACTACCGCAGACCCAAGTTTCCATACTCCTTTCCGCGCCTAGTTTGGGAATCTCGGGGACGAGATTCTTGTAAGGGGGGTAGGTCTGTCACACCCTGATTTTCATGGCACAACACTTAAGATGATAAATCATGATAAAATGTGGTTTGACAATAACTTTTGAGTGTTTTGGACTTTGCCTTAATTGGATTTTGTCTGTTGTTTGCAAGTGCTCTAGAAATCAAATACTTCATCTCCTTGCTCCAAACTCTTGTTACAATGATCATGCCACGTGTATAGTACATTATAGAATTTTCTTACAAAAATAATTTGGCCAAAAAATATTTTCCAAATTTAGTTTTCCAAAAACCCCTGAATGGAGGTTTGCACTATAAGTACTTGATTTGGGGTATGAAAAATCTTTCAAAGAATATGTTTGACTCCTATTAGGTATAGGACTCCCATAAACCACAAAAATATAATTGTAAAAGTTATTTTGCCATTTTATTCAAAGTCTTTTTCTTTAGGCCAGTAAGGTCTTTAATAGGTTAAAATTATTTTTATGCTTTAAAAATATTTATGAAAATTTATGGAAACTCAGTGGACATATATTTTCCATATATAAGAGTTTCAACACATGGTCATGTTCAAAATATTGTTCAAATCCCTCAGAAACCCTTTCTCGATATTTCAAGCTTTTGAAATATTTACAAAAGAGATATTCTCTAAAAATTCCAATAAAATTCTAGCAAGTCACACATGCCTAAAGTGATGATCTTGAAAGGTTTAATCCCAATACAAATAGTTTTGGTTCACGAAAGTGCCCCAAAACCCTCTCTTTCCAGAATCAAGTTTGAACAACTTTACATTGTCAACTTTCTCCTTTTGCTCTCAACCTTTGTGGGCATGCTATAAACCCTAAATTATGTCACTAAACCAAGTGGTGCATCAAGGAGAATAGTTTTGCATGACTAAATCTTGGAAAACTCTTTCTGTTGATTTCTAGGGTTTACAAAAGTTGCATTGGCAACTTTGCCCAAATGAACTAAATCTTCATGGAACCTCTTACTTTCTCATGCCATTTGACCTTGTCAAGCCTCATGACAAGAGGAGTTCATCTTCTTGCCCAAACCAGCAACAAACACCTTCTGCCATTTACCAAAACCCCTGTTTTGACCCCTTCCACTATTCTCCATGAGCTCAAGTTTTTACCACAGCTGAGCCTGATCATCTTCTACCTCCAGTAATTATTGCAAGGTCATGGATCAATGATTGAGGGGTGAAAACCCTCACTTTACCCCTCTGGACAGCCACTGTTCACCTCTCTCTCCACCTTCCCTCTCTAATTGTGGCTTAATAAGGCATCCAATGCCCCTTTCCTATAGTTTACTACCCCCTAGGGTTGTTGGACACGGCCAGGACGCAAAAGACACGCCCATGCCATCCAAAGTCGCGCTCTGGAGCGCGCTACAGTGCGCCAGGTGACTATAGCTCGGCCCTCCCAAGGCAACCAGGCGGCATTGGGTAGAGCAAGCATGTCCCTCGAGGCCGCCTCGATATCCGCAGCATGCCAAGATGTCGGGCCCCTCCTAAACCTCTCTCCTCTCCCCTCTGCAAGCTCGCTCGAGCGCATCCGTGGATGCTGCCCACGGTGCACCGCAGCCACACCAATATAAGGCCACCCGAGCACCACTCTGGCCTCTCCCCGCTCTATCTCTCCCCTAGAAACCTCCCGGACAAGCTCTCTCTCCCCCTCGTGCTCTCCTTGCCTCTCCATCGCCGCCATGGTCGCCGTCGGCCTCCACTCGGCTCCGGCAAACCAGGGCCTCCCCGCCCCTCCTTTGGCCACCAGTAGAACTGCAGATGACCGGCGGTGCTCTCCCCCTCTTTTTCTCCTACTCTAGTGCCTCATGGCGCCGCAGCCATCTTCCCCCAAAGCCCCGTCCGCCGGAGTCAAGGCCACCATTGTCTCGGTCCTCCAAAGCCTGCGTGAGGCCCATGGATCACTACTAGGGAAAAGCCTAGCAGCAGCGCAGGTTCTAGGTATATCAGTAGCGCGGGGACCGGCGCTACTAATAAGGCGCTACAGCAAACTCGTAGCAGCAGCGCGTGCGCTCCCACGCTACTGATATACAAGTGTAGCGGCAACGTTCTTACAGGAAGCTCGCTACTGCTAATAGCTATAGCTCGCTTCTCCTGTGCACGCTATTGCTACTACCGCGCTGTTGCTAACTTTTCTCCACTTGCTACTGCTAATTTTAGTAATTTTTGTTTTTTTTCTGCATATTTGTTTTGTATTTGAACAGGCTTTATAAGAATCTTTAGCACATAAAATGTCATCATGATACACATACAAATGCATGCGAGACCACAAATGTAATCATAGCATATACATACAAATAGTCTCATCATAATCATCATCGAACACAAAGTGGTATCTTGTCATCATCTCGAAAATAGTGATACATGCAAGTCTCGAATACTTGCAACTATAACGTTATCCATCTAAACAAAGGTATACGCGAGAAGAGCTATCACTATGAGTGAGAGCGGAACTATGCAGTACATGAGGTGGCGGTTACGAGTCCTCTCTCGCGCTAGCGTGAACCTCAAGTAACTAGCTTCTCCTTCTTGCCTGCTTTTGAAGCCTTTATGGCTGGCACCCAAGAACCCATTCACTTGCGCCTGACACTCATGCCACTTGTTGTACACCCCCGGAACCTTCCCTTTGTACACGACATAGCACTGCCATCTCGCCATCAAGAAACTAGGTACCTGTTAGAGATGCATCTTCATGAAGAGGATGTACAATCATATGCAACAAAATATACAAGAGCAACACGGAAAAGAAAGGGTTAGCAACTAGATGCAACTTACAATACACAAACTAATTAACTAGAAGTACGCCGGTCATCATACACAAACTAACAAAGTAGCGTTACGCAAGTTCGGCAGGGACCGTGGACATCACAAAGTTTCATCGCTACAAAAAGTATACAAGTTGAACCGACACATATAATCATCATCGGCATCATAAATCACTAGAAGTTCCATCCTTCCATATCATCGAGGATGGACCCTAGCTTATTGAACGGCGTGAGGTCTAGACGTTGCATGCCTATGCGAGTTCGGACGCCAGCTCGCTATATAGGGCCGTGGTGGAACATCCCCTTCTCATCGACGACTTCCTTCATGATGATCGCCGCAATGTCCCTTTGGATGCGTAAGAAGTCATCTCTAAGTTTATAATCCGCTTCTCCATGAGATTCTAGCCACTTGTGGATACGATCATCATTTCTGCTTGTCATGCGAAGCTTTTGGTGATCCGTGTTGAACTGAATCATGAGATGGACGATGTACAATCCATCCTTCTTGCTTGGTTTTGGGACATGGATGCAAGAGAAGTTAGTTTTATGCGCGAAACCCATCTTCCTGTTCCTTTGTTTCCTGATCTGCATGTGGCCACCTCTAATGCTGAAGCCTTGGAGAGCATCATCTAGAATATTCATTATGTGGGTGTAGTCCTTTTTCTCGTAGTCTCTGGAAGGGTCAAAATACACGGTGTGGGAGACTTGCGGGTAAAGAACGATAAGGACGGCGCGCCCGTTGCTGCGGGGAAAAGACACCTCAAATTATTCTCCATATGAGCGAGAAGGAATGATTGAAATGTACGAAAGGGTTGTCCGGAACTGACTTACTTTGGATGATAAGGCACGAGGACAATTTCGTGGTCCTTATTCTGTACCATGAATTTTTGGAGGTAGTCCCTAGCAGTTTCACGCTCAAAGTCGCCGAGACTCAAGAAAGACTCGTGCATGTAGTACGGGTCTGCCACACAGATTTGCGAGACTTCTTCACTCTTCATGACGGAGCTCATATGTAGCGCAAAAAGGCGGACGATTGTAAAATCGAGCCGCATTGTCAGAAACATCTCAAAGATATGGTCAAACCGCAGGAAGAACACCTTCGCAGGCCGTGTGTCGATGTAGCACTTCCCCTCAGGTACATGAGCCGCGTATGTCGGATATCCTGGATCCTTTGAGGCTAGTAGGCTTTTCTCAGTCGATAGCACATGGTCGTGCAGTCTCCTGAGATCCCCTGATAGTGCCTCCAGCAGTTTCGTCGGTAGCATCGGCTCGCCCGTGAGATGGAACATGGCTGCACCTTTCACGGGTACACGCTCTTCAGAATCCATCGTCTGTCTATTATGTGCTCTGGCTTGTTTGGAGGCAGTTATCTTCCTCGATCTCTTCCTCTCCTTTTCTTGGGCACACCTTCCGGACCCTTCCTTAACCCCTGCCCCAGGGTTCCCGGGCTAAGCACTGTACGACCCCCGGCTAGTTGAGCCTGTGTTGAGGCGGCATCTTTAGGCGTGTCCTGTGAGGAATTCATGAAGAGAGACTTTTTGCAATCCTTCCAACGACCTTCCTGCCCGGGCATATCATCCATATCCTCATTAGCATGCTGATAGCCCGATTCATCATATGGTTGACTCATCATATCTATGTCACAGTCATACGCGTTTGTATTGAGGAAACCGATAGGGCCGACCTCCGTCTCATCATCCATTCTCTATTCTACAGGACAGATTACATCAGCTCGTACTATTGCACCCCCCTTCATCACGTCGTCCGCCGCTCTCAACCGGCACTATAGGAGCTGGTAATTGCGTAGGTGGGGTGGTGGTTCCGCACATGCTTGTTGATGTGTGGTTATTGGTGTGCTCTCGGCCGGCTCCAGACGAATAAGATTCTTCGGCCATAGCAGCACCCAACCCTTGTAGCTTCCAATCCGCGGCGGGGTCTCATCGTCCTCTCCCACATGCTATACTGGAGGAGGCAAAGCCTCGTGCCCCGAGTTCACACTGGACAAGCTAACCCTGAAGTGCCCAGCAGGGATCGGCTGGTTGTGGAAAGTATGTTTCAAGGGGTTCAATATCATCCCCTTTCCCACGTCCACCTTCTGGCCTTTGATCAAGTAGAGTATGGTGCACGGGGTTTCTTCGCCCTGCAAACACATATGTCTGTGGCGTAAAACATCCGAAAGGTAATGAAAATGGAATATTCTCTCTCTCTCTCTCTCTCTCTCTCTCTCTATATATATATATATATATATATATATATATATATATATATATATATATATATATATATATATATATATATATATATATATATATATATGTTTGTGCGACATGTAATTACCGTGACGGCGTCGAGCTCAGCCAAAGACGAAGGCCCACCTAGCGCGCCAGAGACGGAGGACGGGCTGCTATGAGCGGGAGCGACTGCGAGAGGAGGCCCGGTTGCGTGAGCAAGTGATGGTGCGGTGTTGTTGTTGTTCATGGAGTTGCTCCCGACGAAACTGGGCAGTGGGAAATGATGTACCGTCTTGTCTGGATTTTCCTTCGTCCAGTTGATGATAGCTGGAACCAAGTTAGTAGCGAAATCATTTCTGCAGGCACTTACAGCTGCATTGACTACCTGCTGTAGCAACTCATTTTTCTCCTTGGCTATTTTTTCCGCGTCCTCAGCTGCTTTTTTCTCGACCACAAGCTTCACCTTCGCGTCGATGTCCACCTGACTAAACTTCCTTTTCCGCTTCTTGGCCATCGGGCCCTCGTTGTAAAACACCTTCCACGTGGCGCCATCTCCAGCGCGGTGCACACGACCATATTGCGGTCGCTGGCCCAAAGGGAGTCCCTTAAGTTCGTTCAAGGCCCGGTTGAGAGGGGCGTCCCACTTGGGCCTCACCGGAGAAGCAGTGCTTTCGGCTGCAAGCTGGTGTTGCTTCTCCTGCAGAAGGAGCGTGAATCGTTTAGGAATGTGTAGTCGACTAGATATGGAGCTAAATGTAAGGTGCTAAAAGAATAATTACCAGTAGTGTAATCAATTTCCTCGTGATCTGGTCCATGTAAAAAACCTTGTTTTCCTTGTCCCACTTGTAGCGGGCCCTGATGAAGTCACGCTACAAGGGGTTGGTGAACTTCGCGAAGGGGTCTAGGAGACCCGCGGCTTCACGTTCCGCGTCCTCCTTATCCCATATGGGCCTTTTACCGAGGTAGCCACGGCTTCCAAGGCGATGCTTCCTCGTGTTCCTTTGCTGAAGGCTCTTGAATTTCGCAGCCTTAACCTTGGCTGCCTTGATAGCGCAAGTGTCCTTGAACTTTTCGAACTCCTCTTCCGTAAGTGTCGGATTTTCCTCCAGAATCTTGGACAGGGGTTCCTCAGCCTCAATAGCTCATTTCACCCTCCCTTTCCAGGAGGCCAAATCATTGCTGAACATGCCCATGGCGTGATTGTTAATCTTTTTCATCTTCGGATCATCCCACGGTTGTTCTATGTTATCATCCCGGTCGGGGACCTTGAATCTCTTGTGCAACTTTGTTAGGAGCAACTACGTCAAATGTTCTTTACTCCTTAAGTCATCATCGTTGATGCTCGCGCATTCCCATAGGATGCATCCTACTTGGTTCCCAAAGCACTTGCGAGGTTCTTCCGGCTCTAATGGCTCAAACTTGCCAAGTGCCATCTTTGTGATCACTAGTCGGCCAATCCCTAGCTTGTTAGGTTTCCATATCCTCTGCTTCTTATGCTTCTTCTTTTCGGTAGCGGCATCGGCCCCGCCGGTATCTTCCTCGCCGGTACCTTCCCCGCCAGTCTCGGCGCCGCCATCGGGGCCTGCGCTGTTGGTGTCAATGTCGGGATCAGTACCATCATCGAGGCTGACCTGCAAACCTTGCTTAGCAGTCAAATAGTCGAGGTACTCTTGTTCACCTTCATAATCCATCTCGTCTGCATCTTGGTCAGAAGGCCCAGATTCTTCGTTGTTCGACATGTTTCCTATGATTAAGTCTCCTCGTTTATTTCTAAAAGTATGAACAAATGATAAAAGGCATAAAAAAGAAATATATGTGCCAACACTCGATATGCCTACTATCTAGCACAAATCATGCCAAAATTCACGGAAATTTTCGGCATGACCTTTGCTAAAAAATGGACATATCGAGCACCTGAAATTCACCGGAACGGAAATGAATCAACATTCCGGCGTAACATAGGCCACTCGGATAATTTACCAAAATTGAACCAAAACATCACATGTCCAAATGACATGTCCAAATTCCAAACACGACATGTCCAAAACATGACATGTCCACATATCACATGTCCAGTCCAAATTTGCATATAAATTCAGCCTACCTAAATTCAGCCTACCTAAATTTGCATATAAATTCGACCTAGCTAAATTCATAACTAAATAAATAACCTAATTAACCTAATTAACCCTATCTAGCAGAGAGAGGAGGGGTTTATAGAGGGTGCAGGGACGAGGAGGCAGGCCCGACGACGGCCGAGGTTGGGAGGGGAGGAAGCAAAGGAGGGAGGCATGGCGTGTCGGGGTCGGGGGCGAGCGTCGGGGTCGGGGGCGAGGGCCGGGTCGGGGCGAGCGCCGGGTGGGGGCGAGCGCCGGGGCGCGACGATGCGACGGGGGAAGAGAGAGTGGGGATTTGGGGGGAAAAGAGGCAGGATGAAGCAGAGAGAGGGACGATTTTGGGTTAAGTGGACGTAGCAGTAGCGCGTTTAGACCAAAAGTGCTACTACTAATACAGGTAGCTATAGCGGGTTTTAAGGAAAACGCTACTGCTACCTTGACTAGTTGTAGATCTTTTTCAATAAACCGCTACTACTATAACCAGTTTTCCTTTTTCTTTTCCTTAATTTTCTCTCACTTTTTTCTGAGAGCAGTGAACGAAGGGAAGGCGATATATATTGCATCATTTGATGGTTAAATATGTATACAAAATAGGAACATATATATTACATCATTGGACGCATGCATAATAATGGCTAAGTGTGTATACAAAATAGGAATATATATATATATATATATATATATATATTACATCATTTGACCGATAACATACGGTTCCTCAGCGTTGACGTTTTCGTTTTTGAGTCAGCTTCTTTCCCTTCTTGTTCGTCGAAGAATAATTGAGCCCCTCATTGTGACTCTGCCTTTTCCATGGAGTACGATTTTTCTTAGGTAATGTAGTATTGATTCTTCTTTTGACGTATACTTCATCATCATCGTCATCTTCCCTCATTGGGTTGCTGTACTGATCGTAGTCTTCCTCGTTGGCGACTCCATCCATTCCAATGATGTTCCTTTTGCCTCTCCTCACGACAACACGACTGGGATTGCGTGGGTCGGTTATGAAGAAGCATTGTGTCACGTGCTTATCGTGTACCCATGGCTTGTTTTTTGCGATAGCGTTCACGGTAGCGCTCTTGGTGTCGGGTATAGTCATGGTAGTGAAAATCCGGCTTTCTCTTTCGACATTCTTAGCCCATCTAACATGGGACATCGTCGTGTTGTGCAGTCCATAGTCAAGCTCACAAATCTCCTCGGCCCTTCCATAAAATCATTCAGTTGCGTCGTTGTCGCTACTGGTCATGCATTCCATCGTCACCCCTGATTTCTGATCATCACTCTCCATATCTTTGGCCTCCGTGTAGAACGTGTATCCATTGATATCATATGCTTGATAGGTTATGAGGTTGGGCGAGGGGCCATGTGCTAAGGCGTATATGAGCAATCCGTCCTTAGAGCCCTCCTCCGGGGGATTAGGAATAATATGCTCTTTGAACCAATGCAAGAAAGTGGAGTTGTGCTCTCTAGTAACTTCGACGTCCATCCTGCATACCCCCCAGTCATGATACTTCTTTGCGATAATTTCTTTGTGCAGTGCCACGAAAGGATCTACCTCGTCTAGGTGTGTTAGCACTACCAAGTTTGCTATGTCAAAGTCGCTGCATCGATCTGAGTATGCCGCGTGCAGTTCCCTGCGACCGTTGCAGTGACCTTCTCCTTCGAGCCTCCCATCGTGCTTTTTAATGGGCAAACCAACACTAACACCAGGCGGCTGGTCTGCGCCATATAGAAAATTCTCGCAGAAAGAGATGCACTCTTGTGTCACATAGCCCTGGACGATGCTTCCATCCGGACGGGACATGTTACGAACGAATCATTTGATGATCCCATTCATCCTCTCAAACGGCATCATGTTGTGCAGGAATGACGGCCCCGGGTCTATTATGTCATCCACAATATGGACACACAGATGCACCATCACGTCAAAGAACGCGGACGGGAAGTACATCTCAAGCTCATTCAGTATCACAACGATCTCTTCTTGTAGCCTTCGGAGCTGCTTCACACTGATCGACTTTCGAGAGATGACGTTGAAAAGGTTGCAAAGACCAATAAGTGTGTCACGGACATGCTTGTCCATTATCCCTCTAAGGGCAACAGGTAGTATCTGTGTCATCATCACATGACAGTCATGGGACTTCATCCCGCTGAACCTTTTCTTGTCCGTGTCTAGATATCTGCTTGTCTTGCCACAGTAACCGGAACTAACTTTGACTCCGGTAAGGCACTTAAAGAATTGATCGATCTCAGCCTGACTTAAGGTGAAGCAAGAAGGGGGGCAATAATCCTCTTTCTTTATTTTCTTGCCCTTCTTCTCCCGTGCCTCTGTCTCTGTCTCTGTCTTGTCTAATATTTTACGAGGTGGCATGTGCAGATCTTCCCTGATTTTCAAATCTTGCAAGTCTTTTCTTGCCTTCGGCCCATCCTAGGTCTTATCTGGCATGTTCATCAGTGTTGCGAGCAAGCTCGCAAGGACATTCTTACAGATATGCATTTGATCAAGGCAATGAGGTGTATTGAGTTTGTGCCAGTACTCCAAGTCCCAGAACACAGACCTCGTCTTCCATACCTTTAGCAGTGGCTCCGGCGCCTTTCTCATCGTCTTTCCCGGTGCGGGGCACTCCTTCCAGTTTTTCAATAGATCATCGATTTCGGCATCGCTCCACTTACGTGGAGGTCCTCGATGCTCAGCGTGACCATTGAATAGATCTCCACGATTTCTCTACGGGTCGTCCTGTTCGAGCCATCTTCGATGCCCCATGTACACGATTTTCCCAGACCCGCCATCTTTCCTTGACGTTAGCTGCTGAGACGTCGTATCATCCATGCACCGCGTGCATCCGCAATATCCATGGCACACCTGGCCTGCGACATATCCGTAACCTAGATAGTCCTGCACCGTCGAGATCAGCGCAGCTCTCATGTAGAAATACTCGCCTTTGCTGGCGTCCCATGTCTTGGCCAGTGTTTTCCATAATGTGTCTAACTCCTCTTGAAGTAGCCCCAGATACAAATTAATATTATTTCCTGGTTGTTTCGGCCCTTGAATAAGCATGCTCATGTGAATGTACTTCGACTTCATGCACAACCAGGGGGGAGGTTGTACATCCATACAAACACGGGCCATGTGCTATGGTTGGTGTTCTGGTTGCCAAACGGATTCATGCCATTGGTACACGTGCCGAGCACGATGTTCCTTGCATCACATTCAAAAAACTGATAGAAGCTGTTCAACGCTCTCCACTGGCTTCCATTCCTGAAGTGTCTCAGCTTCGGATCATCTCCATTGTCGGGCTTCTTCCTCTCCGCGTGCCAGCGCATTAGCTTTGCTTCCTTGGGATCTACAAAATACCGCTGGAGACGGGGAGTGATCGGTAAGTACCATACAACTTTCTGGGGACATTTCTTCCCGGCCTTCTTGTATCGAGAAGCATTGCACACCGGACCGCTTGTTTTTTCCACGTGCCCCTTCCGATAAATTATGCAATCGTTGATGCATGCATGGTATCTAACGTGTGGCAGATCAAGAGGGCACGTGATCTTCTTGGCCTCATCAACACTAGTAGGACATAGATTCCCCGCATGAAGAACATCCTTTAGGTACTTGAGATGCTCATCGAGGCTAGTGTCGGTCCATTTGTTTTTAGCCTTCGTCTTTAGGAGTTGGAGCGTGAAACTCAAGCGTGTCACCTCAGGATTGCAACCATCATACAATGGAGTGTTCGAGTTTACCACTAGTTGCTCCAGCTTAGCCTCCTCTCTAGAAGCAGCTCTCTCAGTACTCGTCTCCTTGCGAAGAAATGCTTGAACATGAGGGTCCTGCACGATTGAACTTAGTACCGACAAACTCTGGTGCGTGCAGTCCATGTCGTTCTCTCCGCCGCCATGTCCGGCCCCTTCTCCTCCGCCATGTCCGGCCCCTTCTCCTCCGCCATGTACGGCCCCTTCTCCGCCGCCATGTCTGGCCTCTTCATCGCCGCCATTATCAATCATCTCTTCGTCTTGCCCCGTGTCATCATTGCCTGCCCTGTCGACGTCCTCAACATCGTCATCCTCATCTTCAATTATCCACCGAGTATAGCCATCCATGAAACCAGTCATGAGCAGGTGCGCTTCGACACGACCATCGTCATGGGGGTCGAGCCAAACTATTCCTTTGCATTTTCGACACGGACATAAAACCTCTGTCCGGTTATTTTCTTTCATGTCCTGCACCGCCGACCGCAACCACCTGTCCACCATCGTTCCACTGACCATCGTGAACTATGCACAGTAATAATAAACAAATTGATTATAAAAATGCGTGCGTGCATCAAAGTCATACAAAAATTCGGCATGACCTTCCCTAAAAATAGGACATATATAGATCTAGAGTTTACCTGGAATTCGCCAAAACGGAAATAAATTCACATTTCGGCAAAACATAGGCAACTCAAAAGCACAATTTGGCGTCAACTCATGCCACACACACAATTTCCATCATATCTCCCAATTATCATATCACACACACATAAACATATTTCCATTTTGCAAAAGCATGAAATTTTAATCACCTCTATCTCGAGATCGAGCACACGGTGGAGATGATGATGTAGGGTGATCAAAAGTGCACAAAGCTCTTCTTGACACAGATAGATCTAGTTAGGGGGCAAATAGGTCACTTAACTAAATGCGACATCTACCTAGCTAGCTAATTTGGGAGGAGACAACTTCAACTAGTGGAGGGGGAAGGAAAAAGAGAAAGGAGATGCATTAATGGAGGTGGTGTAGTTAGCTAGGAGTAATGAAGAGAGAGAAAGGTAGGTAGGAGAGGGAGAGTAATGGGGGAGAAGTATTGAGGAAGAAGAAGAGTGAGAGAGGGAGTATGTGGGGGTAGGGGAAAGGGAAGAGATGAGATGGGGGAGGGGAGGACGGGTGGGGAAAGGTGGTGGGCTGGTCCGGCTTAGCAGCAGCGCGGGTGCTAAAACGCGTTGCTGATAAGAAATTAGCAGCAGCGCGCTTCCCACACAACTGCTATTGCTAACTGGGACCAACAGTGGCCCAATTTTAAAATTAGCAGCAGCGACCTCAGAAAATGTGCTACTGCTCGTTTCAGTAGCGAGTTTTGCGTGCACGCGCTGCTGATAATTAGTACTAGCGCTTCTTTTTGAGTCGTGCTGTTGCTAAGATTCTGTGTATAAGGTTTTCCCTAGTAGTGGATGGGTGCGGCTCGGCCTCCCGAGTCCGTCGGTACGCCGAGTGTCGCCGGGGACGGCCACAGTTGCCGGGAAGAGCGCCGGTGCCATTCGGCCTCGCTCCCTCCGTCTCCCATCGCGGTGCGCGGGAGGTTGGAGATGGACCTTCAGGCGGGCCCCGCTCGTCAATGGCCTAGCCTCCAGGCCACGCTCGCAAGTGGAGGCGTATTCCAGTAAAACCGCCTCCGACGTGGCCCTTGCGCGCGTGCAGCCGAGCCACTAGGCCGGCCCAGTGGCGCCCTGCTGCTAAACCTCGCCCGGTGCATGCTGCCGCCGCCCAGATCCGGCCCGTTTCGGTAAATCCGTCTTTTTCTTTTTCAGTGAACTTTAGAAATCCATAAACAATTCAAATTAACTCCAAACTTGATGATTCAAATTTCTACTAGCTCATAAATTCATTCTCTATCATATGGTGTAATTTGCACATTTGACCAGAAACTTTTTCTTATCAAATAATTATCAAATTCCATTTTTTCCATTTATGTGATTAACTTTAGAAAATCACAGAGATCCCATTTTTGATCCAAATGCCATGATTCAAATTCCTAGATACTTATAAGTTAAAAACTTAGTTTTGAACTTTTTACCAATGCTTTCAATGACCCATGAAATATTGGTCAATTTCTCCATCTAATGCCAACTTCACAAATTCATAGAAAATCATTTGAACACCAAATCAAGTGAAACCAACTCCTAGCTGCTTCTAAAATTATTCCTTGTTAAATGGGTGCCTTTTCTAATTTTTCAAAATAATACTTCTGTACACTTCCTGGAAATCCACAAATCCCTTGATTCCATCATATTGAAATGCTCAGAAATATCCACTGATCCAATCCCAATAAAACAACTCTGGTTATTTTTCATATAACCATAGATGTCCTAGAAAAGTCAAAATCCTATTTTTAGAGCACTTTTATTTTTGCCTTGTTGTGTTGCTTATTGTTATTGTTTCCGGCGTTAGTTGACGAAGTAGACTGAGTACTTGGCGAAGGACCAGAAGATCTCAAGACTCTGATGAACCAGGCAAGCAGCCCTTTGACCATGATGAACCCTTTTTAATCATAATAGCATTTCTTTCCGTTATTATTGAATGCATGGCAACCTTTCTAGGCTACCTTCGTTGCATACCCCGTTGACACTTCCATTATCATGACTCTATCCTTGTTCAGAGTTGTGTTGGTGGGTTGTGGAAACATGCTATAGTAGTTGGCTATGCAAAATGGGTCAGGGTTATGCATGGATAGAAACAAGTGTGGTTTGACATACTTGCAAATAGCCCCAGTGGGTGCCACTAATGCCCCTGGGAAATGATGATGAACTAGGTCACTACTTGGTGGAGAAGTGGTGTACCGAAGCAAGTGAATAAGTGTTGTTTATAGAGACGGATTAGATTTAAGATTTGTCGACCGTCCCAACCAAACATGCGCAACCACTCTACCCTTATAGGGGAAAGGGCATTATTGATTACCTAAGCCAATACTAGCTTGGAGCCCACATTACTAGCATTACTAGTGACGGGGGAGAGTTGGTGCTCTCTCTCGGGACAGGGTCATGCTAGGTAGGGCGGCCATGAATGTTTTCACAGGGCATCGGACACACCGTTGGTACCCCGTGCCAGTGGTATGTGATGAATATGGGAGCGAGGCTCCACAAATTTAAGATGTGAAATGTTGGGCACGGGGGTTACTACCAATCGAGTGGACTCTATGTTAGTGTCATCTAGGGAAAGATAGTGATCGGGTGCTTACCCCGGGTACTTGAGGTACCGCGGGTCGTGGATGACACGGAAGTTCCCCGGATCTCGTGGGTAAAGTGCGCAACCTCTGTAGAGTGTAAAACTATTCGAATAGCCGTGTGCACGGTCAAGGACAGTTGGGTGGTGCTGCTTAGACTATGTCCATATGATTTTGACAAACAACACGGTTTGGTAATATTGATGATATGATTCGTGAGGATGTCACGAAGAGCTTGAGCATGAATTGTTGATTACTCTTTCTCGATGATGGTGTCTGTAACCTCCTGATACTTGTTGTAGAAGCATTCATGTCCTTGATAAATGTGGATCATACTTGCTTGAGAAAAACTAGCTTTCCGCAAAAATGCCAATTTAGCGGTAGAACCTTGCATAATTATTCTGTTATCACTCTCGGGTTGCTTGCGAGTACATTCAAAGTACTCACTGGCTTGCCGCTGGTTATTTTATTGGCCAGGCATGAAAGAACATGATAGGATGAAGAATATTTTGGTGACGAGCATGTGAGCTAGGACGCTTCCCTGTCAGAATGCCTGTAGGGTTAAGGCAGATGGCATGGGTCCAAGTTGTCAACGAAGATTTCCGTTGTGATGATATACTCAAGACTTGACCATAATGGTCCTAATTGTGTAAGACGGTATGTATGGATGTAAGACTCTTGTTACTCAGCTTCTGTGTTCAGTGACCATTGATCTCTGGGATCACTGGACACGTGCATTCGGTGATCACGACTTATGATTCGGGGTCCCCACATCCAATCATTATTTTTCCTAAACATTACATCAAACAGTATGATGCGCGATCGTCGGTGGCACCGACGATGAGCGAGTTGGCCACCACTCCACCGGATGGGCCGGACGCCATGCTGGCCTTCGCACGGGTTGGCTGGCTGGCCCGAGCGTGACTCACGCACGAGCAAGCCGCCGCGCTAGACTTTGCTCGAGCCAGATGGGTGGCCTTAGCGCGGCGTGCGTGTAGCGCCCAAGATACGGTTCTATATCAATCTCGTGATGAATTCATGATTGGGGCATAATTGCATTTCGAGCGCATAGCAACGCGGATATCATTACAACATACCATGTACTGAATAGATGAGAGTACCCGATAAAGGCTTACACTCGCCACAAGCTACAACATCAATACAACAATACATCCATACATAGCAATCATCATACATAAGAGCAGGATCCGACTACGGATAAAATCAAACCAAACAGAAGAACGACATCCACCCTACTAGCCCAGGCTCCCGACACAGAAACTATAACCCTTGATCAAAAAAGAAGCATGTCGGGGAAGCTGATCCACGAACACCTATGGGGACCGGCGGACCGGGCCCCTTTCGGTTCGGCGGGGGGCGGAGATCGCACGAAGAGCGGATCGAGACGAAGCACACGAGCAGTTTACCCAGCTTCGGAGCTCTCCGAAGAGATAACACTCCTACTGCTGCATGTCTGATTGTATTGAGTTCTTGCTCGGGAGCGCTGAGTGCTACAGTACACACGAGCTGCTAACGAGACCGAGCGTGAGTGTTTTTCTGCCTTCCAACCCCCCCTCTACGTTGCGCATGGGCCTCCTTTTATACGCACATGGGGTCACCGACAGGTGGCAACGTAGACAAGGGTAAAAATGGAAAAAGAGGGGTGGTTGGTACAGCTACCCGAATAGTGTATCCTACCTAACCCTGATGGCAGGGGACAAAGGCATTGAATGCCCGTCTGCGTCGCCCAAATAGTGCAAAAAGGACCGTCAGGGACGCCACCGCTTGCCACGATTGCGATCTTGTCAGCGTCGCTTGCCACCTCGCACCGCTGGCTGCACAGCCTCCTGCCACGCGCGCCTGGAAAGACCCCAAGGCGACACGTTGGTGGATGTGCTGGAGCGTGGGTACAGAGTGGTAGCCTGCCGCGGCAAGCGCCTTGCCACGGTCGTTGTCTTGTTGCGTCCGAAAGCTTGTCGCCCACCGGGCCTTGCCGGGACGCGCGGTGCGTCGCGGCAAGTTCCTTGAAATGCCTTGGTTGGCCTTCCCGGCAAGCTCCTCTTGCCGGGGCCTTGTCTCCTTGGCTTAAATACTTTGTTCTTGAATGGCTCCAAAGGAACCACGGAGGACCTTGGCGGTCACCCGGCAAGCCTTGCCGCGGGGCGCTGCAACTGCCCGTGCACAAGTTCGGGATACTAGGGTACCCCTACTCTAGCACACCGACAGGAGCCCCTGGGCCTGGGCCACACACGGTGCCGAGCGCTGTTGGGCCAGGCCCAAAACAGGGCACGGGCACGCGCGGCCTGGGTTACGCCGTATCTTACTCCGTATCCACCGCGCCCTCCCCCAACGGCACGCGTCGAATGCGGCGTCGTGGGAGAGATCGTGGGTGGTTTCTTTATTCGGAAGGACGAAACGTCCGCCCCTCCCTCTTTATAAGCAGGGGAAACAGGGACAGTTCGCCCATCTCGCCGGTTGTCACTCCAATTTCACAAATCTCCGCCGCTCCCCTCTTCTTCCCGAAGCTGAAAGAGAGCAGCGCTCTACCCCCCATTGCCACCAGCACCACCAACGCCGTCGATCTCCCCAACCACCTCCGCCATGGCTCCGAAATCCGACAAGGGGAAGGGCGTGAAATCGTTCGAGGCGCAGCCGCTCGTGGCGCTGCGAAAGGAGCGGGCCATCTTCCCCCCTCAGCTCGGCGCGAAGGAGCTGAGGAAGTACTACTACCTTTTCTGGTCGACGGAGACGCGAGCGCATCGGCGCACGAAGGTACTCCCGGCCGCTGCTTCGGAACTAGCTCCAAACGGGTACCCCTTCTTCGCGTTGTTCTTCTACTGCAGGCTCTGCCCGCCCTTCTCTGAATTCTTCTGTGACATCATGAACACCTACGGGTTCCGCCTCCTTGACTTCACCCCCAACGCCGTTCTGACCATGGCAGTTTTCGCACATCTCTGCGAAAACTTTGTCGGAGTCCATCCAAACGTAGCCCTTTTCCGCCACTTCTTTATGCCCCGGGTTGAGAGAGGGGAGCCTCTTGCCGGCGGGATCGCTTGGATCTCGAGAGTCGGCAAGAAGGAAGCTTATCTGGAGGGATAGCTCCGCAGCAAGTGGGAGGAATGGAGAGCAAAGTGGTGCTGGATTGTCGAGGAGAACCCGCAGCCATTTACTGCCCTGCGCCGAGCCCCAATAGTGCGTGGCAAGGATTGGAGCAACGTGGCCCCGGAAGACGATAGGCTGAAGATTGCCTTCACCCGGATCCTTTATCATAGGCGCCGTTGGCGTAGATTTTCTTCGCCGCCGCATCGCCCCCCTACAGGAGAGGAGGAGACCCGCCTGGGAGTTCTAGAACTCGGCGGATATCATGAGGCTGCGCCCCGGCCTAAACTTCAACTTCACCGTCCTGGAGCTGGACGCGATGCTCCTGGAACTGTTCAAGCGCGATCCTCAACACCCATTCATGTTGCCGAGGGGCGTCGTTCCGTTGTGCAACAACTCCTCGCTCGACCGCATCCGTGCAATGATGCCGCTGTGCGACTCGCATGGAATTGTCCCAACTTGGCAAGAGCTGGCAGACGCTGTCGTGCAGGAGTTCTTTGATGGCCTGGTAGAAGTGCCGGTCCGCGCCGATGAACAGAAGAGCCTCACCCGCAACACCACCGATGCGGAGATGCAGTGCATTGCCACCAGGCTGGAAGAGGCGGCGGCAGCCGCTGCCACGGGTGAGTTTGGATTCACCATGGAGGAGGCAGAGGCAGCAGAGGTGGCAAGCCTTGTCGAGCGAGAGGAGTTTGCCGGCGAGGAAGAGTTTGCCGGGCCCGAAGCCGAGTCGAGCGAGCCCGGCGAGGGAGAGCTTGTCGGGCCCGAACCTTCAGACAGCTTGCCGCAAGCGGAGCCCCCAGCTGCACCAAGAAACGAACCCTCCGCAACAACAGGGGGCGGGCCCGAGACCACCTTGCCGGACCCGGCAACTTCTCCCCAAAGCAGCCCCCAGCGCAGCCCCCAGCGTAAGTATATGGTTTGCTTCTTGCTGACAGGCGCTCATGGGTGCTCTTTCTTTGCTGATATTTGACTGTTGGTTTGTGTAGGAGCAAAGCAGCCTCACCAAGAGTGCCCGGAAGCCGCTCCCGAAGTGCCATCTGCTTCAACTACACCGCCAAGGGAGGCCTCCCCGGCAAGGGAGCGTTCTCCGGCGAGGGACAGTTCTCCGGCAAGGGACAGCACCAGTGATCCTCCGGTGGTTGAGACCACGACTGCAGATCCCAGCACAGGTAACCCTTTTGCTTGAAAACTTCCCTTGGGTTCTTCTTCTTCTGATTTCCTTTCTAAGTATTTGCTTGACTTTTCTCCTTTTCCCGTTCGTCAGATCCATCTGCTGCGGAGCCAATGGAAACCGAGGTCGTCGGCGAGGAGAACGCGCGCAACAACACCGACGACGCCGTTGCCACCGAAGGAGAGGCCAGCGCTGATGATCCCGCTGGCGAAGAGGCCGCCAAAGCTGCCGCCGCAGAAGCTGGCGAGGGATCCGGCGATCGCACTGACGGCCCCGAGGCCGCAGGAGCGCCAGGCGCTGCACTGACCGCCGATCCCTCCGCCGCTGCTGCAGCGCCAGGCTCCGAAGAGCCCCAGCCCGGCGCCAATTTGAAGGCCGGCGACGGTATCTTCATCAAGCTCCCTTGGGCATCAAGCTCCAGGGCGCCGGTCGAAGCAGAAATCTTGGACAGAGAGGTGCTCGCCTCCGCTGGGCTGACGCTGGTCGACGCGCCAAGCAGCAGCAGCGACGAGCCTGAGGAGGAGCGGCTGCTGCGGAAGCTGCTGTCGCTCTACCGCGCCCGACAAGCCAAACTGGCATCCCGAGAAGCACTTGTCGCGAAGGCGGGAGTGGACATCGAGAAGCGGGTGGAGGAGCTCCGAGGTCTCAGACAGGAAGCCCTCCGGTCCCTGGCGAAGGAGCGGGAGCAACTTCCCGAGGAACGGAAAGCCTTCCTCCTCGCGAAGGCTGAAGTTGAAGAGCAACAGCGGCTCGCTGCCGAGAAGCTGTTTGCGCAGGAAGGCGAGTTAGCGCAGTGCAAGGTCAATCTTGATAGCCACGAGGAGGAGCTTGCCGCGCGCGAGCAAGCAATTGGCGGGGCTCTCAAGGAAGCAAAGGATGCTGCCGCAGCTGCCGAGGCCGCCAAGAAGGAGCTGGAGACGAAGGTAGCGCAGTTGGAGGCTAATCTCAAGGCGAGCGGCGAGGAGCTTGCCGCGCTCAAGCGTGAGTGCGACAAGGACGCTGCCGCTCATGGCGAGCTGCAGGGTCTTCTCGCTAAGAGGAGCAAGGAGCTTAGCGCCGCCAAGGACTCCAATGCAGATCTTGAGTTGAAGCTAGCTACTTTGACTCAGACGCTGGACGGTGCCAGGGAGCGGGAGGTGGCCTTGTCGGAGAAGATTAAGGCCGACGAGGCGCTGCTGGCGAGTGCTACTGCCGCCCAGGATGCTTTTAGGGAGACTGTGGAACACTGGACCGAGGGTCTGGTGAATGTTGCCGCAGCCATCGACAGGGAGCTGGCGCAGCTGGGGATGGAGGATCTCGGGTACTCCTCCGATGAGCACCTCCAACCCAGCGCCAAGCTCAGCTTGTTCTTCAAAGGTGTGGCGACGGCACTCCAGCGACTCCGGGAGAAGATCCCAAAGCAGCTGGCCGACGAGTCGCGCAAGATCTGTGCGGGAGTTCTTCAGAAGGTGCTGGTGAAGGTGGCCTTCCGCAACCCAGGCCTCAACCTCACCAACGTCCTCAGGTCCCTGCCTCCGGATGCTGATCTGGAAGCGCTCAAGGCCCTTATCGCACCCATTGTGGACAAGGTGAGCGAGGTCAAGAGGGTTGAGGGCGATCACGTAGATTAGGCCGCCCGTTTTCTCTTTTTCTTGTCGCTGCTGGTCATGTTATAAGAACAATCTATTAGAGCTGCGACAAGTTATCTTGTAATATAACTCTATTTTGGGTAGAGATTGCTATGTTATTTCCTTTACTTGATTCCTTCCTTTGTATGTTTTTGCCCTACGCTTTTAGGGAACTTGTCGGCGCAGGCACCTGAGCCGCGAGCGCTGAGTGCGGGACGTCGGCAGCCTGCTGGCGGTGCCGCTTCCGACAAGAAACCTTGTCGCAACTAGCCGCAGCTCACTTAAGTTGTTGAGCGGACTCGAAACAAAATAAGGGTGCAACTAGCTACGAGTTGGTTCCTCTGCGCACAGGTTTTCCATACAAAGTACGGTCGTTCGAGGATGATAACTTAAAAATTTAAAACTGATTGCTCAAACTTTGGCAACTTAGCTTTTCTGTCGTTTGCTTTCCGGCAAGGCGAAACTTCCTTGAACGATGCCTGGTCCACACCATTATCTTCTCCTTTCCCCCCGGCAAACTTGTGTGCGAGGGAACCTTCCTTTCCTTTTTGAGAAAAAGAAAGAAGAGAAAATAAAGATATGGAGCCTTACGGCTCGTTATTGCTTACCGGGGGTAGGCGCTGCACAAAGTGTCAGATAACGCATGCAAAGATAGTAGAAAGCATGAAATTGACAAGATGTGCGGAGCACATGAGCTTTACTTATGCACGGGTTCTGCGCTCGGCTTTGTACAAAGGATTACATGCAACATCGGCAAGACTTGTACAAAAGGTGGTTGCCGGAACAGGTTCCGGCAACCGCGCCTTACGGGTAAAACTTATGAAGATGCTCAATATTCTAGGAGTTGCTCACCGGAATGCCATCTTCGGTCTCAAGGCGGACAGTGCCAGGCCTAGTGATTCGTTTCACCCGGTAAGGGCCTTCCCACTTCGGCGTCAACTTGTTGGAATTCTTGGCGGACTGAACGCGCCGAAGAACAAGGTCGCCTTCCTCGAAACTTCTGGCATTAACCTTGCGGCTATGGTAGCGGCGCAAAGCTTGCTGGTATCGAGCAGCTCGTACAGCAGCCTGAAGACGGTCCTCCTCAAGGAGCAGCGCATCATCTTGCCGCAGCTGCTCTTGCTCAAGCTCAACATAAGCGAGCACTTGAGGCGATCCGTATACGAGTTCTGTGGGGAGAACTGCCTCTGCTCCATAGACTAGAGCGAAAGGTGTCTGGCCAGTGGCTCGATTCGGCGTCGTCCTGATCGACCAAAGAACCACCGGCAGCTCCTCAATCCAGTTCTTTCCGCACTTGTGCAGCCTGTCGAAAGTCCTGGTCTTGAGTCCGCGCAGCACTTCAGCATTCGCCCTCTCCGCTTGACGGTTACTTCTCGGATGAGCAACAGAAGCGAAGCAGACCTTGGCGCCAAGATCTTGGACGTACTACATGAAGGTGCGGCTCGTAAATTGCGTTCCGTTGTCGATGATGATCCTGTTAGGGATCCCGAAATGGCAAACAATCGACCTGAAGAACTTAACCGCTGACTATGCTGTCACCTTCCTCACTGGTTCCACTTCCGGCCACTTTGTGAACTTGTCGATTGCGACGTACAAGTACTCAAAGCCCCCGACAGCTCGGGGGAAAGGGCCGAGGATATCGAGCCCCTAGACCGAAAATGGCCAGGATAAAGGGATCGTCTGGAGAGCTTGAGCTGGCTGGTGTATCTGTTTGGAGTGGAACTGGCACGCTTCACACTTGGTTACTTGTGCAGTTGCATCCTAGAGGGCTGTCGGCCAAAAGAAACCTTGCCGGAAAGCATTGCCGGCAAGTGCTCTTGCGCCAATGTGGTGGCCACATATGCCTCCATGTATCTCTGCCAACAGCTTTTGTCCATCTTCCCGCATATACACTTCAATTTCACACCGTTGAGTCTTCTTCTGTACAGTATGCTATCGATAAACTGGTACATACTTGACTGCCGGGCTACTTTTTCCGCTTCTTCTTGCTTTTCGGGAAGTTCTCCTGTCTGAAGGAAATGGACAATCTGCTGTGCCCATGCTGGAGCTTGCGGCTCGACAACATGGACTAAAGGCACATCCGCTGCTGTGGGAACATCCGCTTCTACGGCGAGAACTTGTGGCTCAACCGGAGCTTGATGTTCCCTGGCAAGCTTACCGGAGCAAAACTTGTCGGGAGCGTCTGCTTCAATGGAACAAGCCCTAGGGCTCGCCGGAGCAGACTGCTCCTCAGCATCCTTGGTGTTGATTTTGACGACCTTCTTGGCGGCGGCTTCGCGGAGCTCTGCCGGAAAATAGTCACCAGAAATCAACTTTCTCTTCTTGCTCTGTCCAGTCGATGGCGTTACAGATGGTTGAGTCAGCTTGAGCACAAAGATCCCTGGTTCCACAGGTAACTTAAGTGCTGCGCACTTTGACAGGCCATCGGCAATGTCGTTCTGAGCTCTTGGAACATGCTCCATCTGTAGGCCATCAAAGTGCTGTTCTAGCTTTCTCACTTCATCAACGTAAGCTTCCATCAACGGACTCTGATAATTCTTGTTCACTTGGCGGACGACAAAATGGGAGTCACCCCTGACAATGAGCTTCTTGATCCCAAGGTCTGCCGCGATCCTGAGACCGGCAAGCAATCCTTCATACTCTGTAGTATTCTTAGTTGCTTACTCCTTGGGAAAGTGCATCTGGACTACGTACTTGAGGTGCTCTCCGGTGGATGCAATAAGTAGCACGCCCGCACCGGTGCCTTGCAGCGAGAATGCACCATCAAAGTACATCAGCCACTGTTTGCTTGCTTCCTTGACGGGAATGCTCGTTTCTGGAATTTCTTCATCTTGTGTTGGCGTCCATTCTGCTATGAACTCTGCCAATGCTCTGCTTTGGATAGTTGAAGTGCTTTCAAATTTGAGGCCAAAGCTTGACAGTTCCAGTGCCCACTCGACAATCCTGCCTGTTGCTTCTGGATTTTGCAGTATCCTCTTCAGCGGAAAACGAGTGACGACTGTGATCTCATGTGCTTGGAAGTAATGGCGCAGCTTTCTCGAGGCCATGAGAAGGCTGAAAAGCAATTTCTGCACACCAGAGTACCTTGATCTAGCCCCCTGTAGAAGGGAACTAACAAAGTAAACTGGGCGCTGCACCATTCTTTTCTGCATCTTCTCACGCTCCTGCGCAGATCCATCTTTGTCGGGACCAGAGCTTGCCGGTGAAGTCCCCTGCTTGTCGCTGGATGCATCTGCCGTGGTTGCTGGCTCATCATCCGCCTCCCTTTCCGCTACTAATGCAGCACTAACCACTTGATTGGTTGCCGCTATATACAGCAGCAACTTCTCTTGTGGCTTAGGTGCGACAAGTATTGGAGTGGAGGACAGGTATCTCTTTAAGTCCTGCAGCGCAGCCTCTGCTTCCGGAGTCCATTTCATGGGACCTGCCTTTTTCAATATTTTGAAAAACGGCAGGGTGCGCTCAGCAGACCTAGAGATAAACCTGCTGAGAGCAGCTACGCAACCGGCAAGTTTTCGTACATCCTTGGCGCGCTTTGGAGCTTCAATCTGCTCAATGGCCTTGATCTTGTCGGGATTGGCTTGAATTCCCCGCTGAGACACAAAGAACCTGAGAAGCTTGCCGGAAGGGACTCCAAACACACACTTCTCGGGGTTAAGCTTGAGGTTGATCTTGCGCAGATTTGCAAAGGTTTCGTCTAAATCTTGAATCAGAGTTGCCTTGTCCTTGCTCTTGACCACTATGTCGTCCATGTAAGCTTCCACATTTCTGTGTATTTGTGGTTCAAAAGCGTCATGGACTACCCTTGCAAATGTTGATCCCACATTCTTTAAACCGAAGGGCATCCGTACGAAACAGTATGTGCCACATGGGGTAATGAATGCGGTCTTCTCCTCATCCTCTTCTGCCATGAAGATCTGATGGTATCCTGAGTATGCATCAAGAAATGAAAGCAAGTCACATCCGGCCGTGGAGTCAACAATCTGGTCAATGCGCGGCAAGGGAAATGGGTCTTTGGGACAAGCTTTATTGACATCGGTAAAGTCGATACAAAGCCTCCATTTCCCATTTGCCTTACGCACGACTACAGGATTGGCCAACCACGTAGGATGGAGCACTCCTCTGACAAGGCCTGCTGCTTCCAATTTCTTGATTTCTTCAACAATGAATTCTTGGAGCTCCACTGCCTGTTTCCTAATTTTCTGTTTGACGGGCCGCGCATGAGGACAGAGGGCAAGATGGTGCTCGATTACTTTCCTGGTAACACCGGGGATGTTAGACGGTTGCCACGCAAACACGTCGACGTTCGCCCGCAGGAAAGCAACGAGCGCGCTTTCCTATTTAGGGTCGAGAGTGGCACTGATGGTGAAGGTACCACCAGCGCCATCCTCCTTGGCGGACACCTTCTTGGTTTCTGGCGGAGCTGCCATTGTCTTCTTACACTTGCCAGTGGAGCTCGATGGTGCGTCCTCGACGGTAGCGCAGCACTCCAAAGAGGTGCGCTTGCCGGAGTGGGCATCAGAACTCTTGCCGGACTTGGTATTCTTCTTCGCCCCGGGAGCTTCAACGGCAAGTGACTTGCGATCAGTTGCAGTTGCTGCTTCCCGGTAGATCTTGTCGGTGCAGATAAGAGCATCCTTCTTGTCGCCAGGGACAGAGATGACACTTATCGGGCCTGGCATCTTCAGTATGTTGTATGCATAGTGAGAGGCTGCCATGAATTTGGCGAGCGCTGGACGACCGAGTATCCCATTGTAAGGCAATGGAAAGTCAGCGACGTCAAAAGTGACCCTCTCAGTCCTGAAGTTCAACTCGCTGCCAAATGTTACCGGCAACGTGATATTTCCCTTCGGCTTGCTCCTTCCCGGATTGATTCCTTGGAACGTGTCGGTCTCTTCAAGCTCGCCATCAGGGATCTTGAGTTTCTGGAGTACCGCGGAGGAGATCAGGTTCAAGCCAGCCCCGCCGTCAACTAGCATCTTAGTGACCTTGAGGTTGCGGATAGTTGGTGAAACCAACATGGGCAAGCACCCGACCGCAGTTATGCGATCAGGGTGGAGCTCAATATCAAAGATGATAGGCGTGCTGGACCATTTCAGAGGCTTGCGTGACTCGATGGGTGGTTCTGCCGCATTGACTTCCCGCACCCACTGCTTGAGCTGGCGGTGTGAAGTATGCAGAGAAGCACCGCCATCAACGCACAGGACCTCTGTGGCTTTCTGGAACTCCTGCTCATCGGTCTCATCATCATCCATATCTTCATCGTCGTCGTCGTCTTCATCCTTGTCGCGGCCGCGGGTAGGTCTGTCTCCTTGCCGCTGCTTGGCCTTGCCGCGGCGTCCTACTCGGCCGGGACATTTCTTGCCGGCTCCTCCAGCACCTTCTTGGGCTTTCTCCTTGTCGCGTCGCTCGTATTCAGCTTTTTAATGTTCGACAAGCTGTTCGACCTTCTTGCAGCTCTGGAGGTCATGGCCCTTGGTGCGGTGGATCTTGCAGTACTGCTTGTTGGTGCCGTCCTACTTGTCGGCGACCGCCACAGCCTCCTCGCTGAAGCTACCAGCTTTGGCTTTCTTGGCGCCACCTCCGTTGCCGGACTTCTCAATGACTAGAACATCTTTGCTTTTCTTCTTCCTGTTGTTCCGCCGCCGGTTTTTCTTTGCCGGGGCAGTCTCCTCACTATCAGATCCTCCTACTCCTACATTCTCTCCGGGGAGTTTCCTCCCTTCCTCGGCGCATGCACACTTGTCTGCCAGGGCATATAGCTCACTGACGTCTCTGATCTTGCACATCGCCATCTCCTCCCGCATCCTGCGGTTTCACACGTTCTGATGGAACACGATGATTACCGCGGCAGGGTGGACATCTGGGATTTTGTGCTGTACACGGCTGAATCTCTGGATGTATTTGCGCAGGGGCTCTCCTTCCTTCTGGGCGAGCAGATGAAGGTCACTTTCTTGGCCATGAGGCTTGTGGCCGCCCGTAAAGGCGCCGACAAACTGATGGCATAGGTCTGCCCAGGAGGATATGGAGTTGTCCGGCAAATGCATGAGCCAGGATCTGACATTGGGTTTGAGCACTAGCGGGAAGTAGTTGGCAAGGATCTTGTCATCTCGTCCCCCGGCAGCTTGCACCGCGATGGTGTAGATGCTGAGGAACTCCGACGGATGCGACTTGCCGTCGTACTTCTCCGGCACGTCTGGCTTGAAATTCTTCGTACTGGGCCACTGGACTTGCCGCAGCTCACGAGTGAACGCAGGGCATCCTACTGTTGGAAATATGCCCTAGAGGCAATAATAAATTGGTTATTATTATATTTCCTTGTTCATGATAATCGTTTATTATCCATGCTAGAATTGTATTGATAGGAAACTCAGATACATGTGTGGATACATAGACAACACCTTGTCCCTAGTAAGCCTCTAGTTGACTAGCTCGTTGATCAATAGATGGTTACGGTTTCCTGACCATGGACATTGGATGTCGTTGATAATGGGATCACATCATTAGGAGAATGATGTGATGGAAAAGACCCAATCCTAAGCCTAGCACAAAGATCGTGTAGTTCGTATGCTAAAGCTTTTCTAATGTCAAGTATCATTTCCTTAGACCATGAGATTGTGCAACTCCCGGATACCGTAGGAGTGCTTTGGGTGTGCCAAACGTCACAACGTAACTGGGTGGCTATAAAGGTTCACTACAGGTATCTCCGAAAGTGTCTGTTGGGTTGGCACGAATCGAGACTGGGATTTGTCACTCCGTGTAATGGAGAGGTATCTCTGGGCCCACTCGGTAGGACATCATCATAATGTGCACAATGTGACCAATGAGTTGATCATGGGATGATGTGCTACGGAATGAGTAAAGAGACTTGCCGGTAACGAGATTGAACAAGGTATCGGATACCGACGATCGAATCTCGGGCAAGTACAATACCGCTGGACAAAGGGAATTGAATACGAGATTGATTGAATCCTCGACATCGTGGTTCATCCGATGAGATCATCGTGGAACATGTGGGAGCCAACATGGGTGTCCAGATCCCACTATTGGTTATTGGCCGGAGAGTTGTCTCGGTCATGTCTGCCTGTCTCCCGAACCCGTAGGGTCTACACACTTAAGGTTCGGTGACGCTAGGGTTGTAGAGATATTAGTATGCGGTAACCCGGAAGTTGTTCGGAGTCCCGGATGAGATCCCGGACGTCACGAGGAGTTCCGGAATGGTCCGGAGGTAAAGATTTATATATGGGAAGTCCTATTTTGGCCACCGGAAAATGTTCGGGATTTTTCGGTATTGTACCGGGAAGGTTCTAGAAGGTTCCGGAGTGGGGCCCACCTGCATGGGGGGACCCACATGAACGAGGGTAGTGGGGGCAAGGACCCACACCCCTGGTCAAGGCGCACCAAGATCCCCCCTTAGAAGGAATAAGATCATATCCCGAAGGGATAAGATCAAGATCCCTAAAAAGGGGGGATAACAATCGGTGGGGAAGGGAAATGATGGGATTTCTTTCCCCCACCTTTGCCAATGCCCCAATGGACTTTGAGGGCAAGAAACCAGCCCCCTCCACCCCTATATATAGTGGGGAGGCGCATGGGAGCCGCACCCTAGCCCCTGGCGCCTCCCTCTCCCCTCGTAACACCTCTCCCTCTTGCTGAGCTTGGCGAAGCCCTGCCGAGATCCCCGCTGCTTCCACCACCACGCCGTCGTGCTGCTGGATCTCCATCAACCTCTCCTTCCCCCTTGCTGGATCAAGAAGGAGGAGACGTCTTCCCCAACCGTACGTGTGTTGAACGCGGAGGTGCCGTCCGTTCGGTGCTCGGTCATCGGTGATTTGGATCACGACGAGTACGACTCCATGAACCCCATTCTCTTGAACGCTTCCGCTCGCGATCTACAAGGGTATGTAGATGCACTCCTCTCTCTCGTTGCTAGATGACTCCATAGATTGATCTTGGTGATGCGTAGAAAATTTTAAAATTCTGCTGCGTTCCCCAACAGTGGTATCAGAGCCAGGTCTATGCATAGTTTCTATGCACGAGTAGAACACAGAGCAGTTGTGGGCGTCGATATTTTCAATTTACTTGCCATTACTAGTCTTATCTTGATTTGGCGGCATCGTGGGATGAAGCGGCCCGGACCGACCTTACACGTACTCTTACGTGAGACTGGTTCCACCGACTGACATGCACTTGTTGCATAAGGTGGCTAGCGGGTGTCTGTCTCTCCCACTTTAGTCGGATCGGATTCGATGAAAAGGGTCCTTATGAAGGGTAAATAGAAATTGGCATATCACGTTGTGGTTTTCGTGTAGGTAAGAAACGTTCTTGCTAGAAACCTATAGCAGCCACGTAAAAACTTGCAACAACAATTAGAGGACGTCTAACTTGTTTTTGCAGCATATGCCTTGTGATGTGATATGGCCAAAAGGATGTGATGAATGATATATGTGATGTATGAGATTGATCATGTTCTTGTAATAGGAATCACGACTTGCATGTCGATGAGTATGACAACCGGCAGGAGCCATAGGAGTTGTCTTTATTTTTGTATGACCTGTGTGTCATTGAAGAATGCCATGTAAACTACTTTACTTTATTGCTAAACGCATTAGTCATAGAAGTAGAAGTAGTCGTTAGCGTGACAACTTCATGAAGACACGATGATGGAGATCATGGTGTCATGCCGGTGACAAGATGATCATGGAGCCCCGAAGATGAAGATCAAAGGAGCTATTTGATATTGGCCATATCATGTCACTACTTTATATAATTGCATGTGATGTTTATTATGTTTATGCATCTTGTTTACTTAGATCGACAGTAGTAAATAAGATGATCCCTTATAACAATTTCAAGAAAGTGTTCCCCCTAACTGTGCACCGTTGCTAAAGTTCGTCGTTTCGAAGCACCACGTGATGATCGGGTGTGATAGATCCTTACGTTCACATACAACGGGTGTAAGACAGTTTTACACATGCAAAAACACTTAGGGTTAACTTGACGAGCCTAGCATGTACAGACATGGCCTCGGTACACGGAGACCGAAAGGTCGAACACGAGTCGTATGGAAGATACGATCAACATGAGAATGTTCACCGATGATGACTAGTCCGTCTCACGTGATGATCGGACACGATCTAGTTGACTCGGATCGTGTAACACTTAGATGACCAGAGGGATGTCTAATCTAAGTGGGAGTTCATTCAATAATTTGATTAGATGAACTTTATCATGAACTTAGTCTAAAACCTTTTGCAAATATGTCTTGTAGATCAAATGGCCAACGCTCATGTCAACTTGAACTTCAACGCGTTCCTAGAGAAAACCAAGCTGAAAGATGATGGCAGCAACTATACGGACTGGGTCTGGAACCTAAGGATCATCCTCATAGCTGCCAGGAAACAATATGTCCTAGAAGGACTGCTAGGTGACGCTCCCGTCCCAGAGAACCAAGACATTATGAATGCTTGGCAGTCTCGTGCTGATGATTACTCCCTCGTTCAGTGCGGCATGCTTTACAGCTTAGAACCGGGGCTCCAAAAGCGTTTTGAGCATCACGGAGCATATGAGATGTTCGAAGAGCTGAAACTAGTTTTCCAAGCTCACGCCCGGGTCGAGAGATATGACATCTCCGACAAGTTCTATAGTTGTAAGATGGAGGAAAATAGTTCTGTCAGTGAGCACATACTCGAGATTTCTGGGTTGCACAACCGTATGACCCAGCTGAATATTAACCTGCCTGATGAGGCAGTCATTGACAGAATCCTTCAGTCGCTCCCACCAAGCTACAAGAGCTTTGTGATGAAGTACAATATGCAGGGGATGGTAAAGACCATTCCTGAAGTATTTTCTATGCTGAAGTCAGCAGAGGTTGAAATCAAGAAAGAACATCAAGTGTTGATGGTCAATAAGACCACTAAGTTCAAGAAGGGCAAGGGTAAGAAGAACTTCAAGAAGGACGGCAAGGAGGTTGCCGCGCCCGGTAAGCCAGTTGCCGGGAAGAAGTCAAAGAATGGACCCAAGCCTGAGACTGAGTGCTTTTATTGCAAGGGGAAGGGTCACTGGAAGCGGAACTGCCCCAAATACTTAGCGGATAAGAAGGCCGGCAACACTAAAGGTATATTTGATATACATGTAATTGATATGTACCTTACCAGTACTCGTAGTAACTCCTGGGTATTTGATACCGGTGCCGTTGCTCATATTTGTAACTCACAGCAGGGGCTGCGGAATAAGCAGAGACTGACGAAGGACGAGGTGACGATGCGCGTCGGGAATGGTTCCAGAGTCGATGTGATCGCCGTCGGCACGCTACCTCTACATTTACCCACGGGATTAGTTTTGAACCTTAATAATTGTTATTTAGTGCCAAGTTTGAGCATGAACATTGTATCTGGATCTCGTTTAATACGAGATGGCTACTCATTTAAGTCTGAGTATAATGCTCCGATGGTCAATGGTTTATTCTTAATGAATCTCGAGCGTAATACTACACATATTCATAGCGTGAATACCAAAAGATGTAAAGTTGATAACGATAGTCCCACATACTTGTGGCATTGCCGCCTTGGTCACATTGGTGTCAAGCGCATGAAGAAGCTCCATGCTGATGGACTTTTAGAGTCTCTCGATTATGAATCATTTGACACATGCGAACCATGCCTCATGGGCAAGATAACCAAGACTCCGTTCTCCGGAACAATGGAGCGAGCAACCAACTTGTTGGAAATCATACATACCGATGTGTGCGGTCCAATGAGTGTTGAGGCTCGCGGAGGATATCGTTATGTTCTCACTCTCACTGATGACTTGAGTAGATATGGGTATGTCTACTTAATGAAACACAAGTCTGAGACCTTTGAAAAGTTCAAGGAATTTCAGAATGAGGTAGAGAATCAACGTGACCGAAAGATAAAAATCCTACGATCAGATCGTGGAGGAGAATACGTAAGTCACGAATTTGGTACACACTTAAAGAAATGTGGAATCGTTTCACAACTCACGCCGCCTGGAACACCTCAGCGTAACGGTGTGTCCGAACATCGTAATCACACTCTATTAGATATGGTGCGGTCTATGATGTCTCTTACCGATTTACCACTATCATTTTGGGGATACGCTCTAGAGACAGCTACATTCACTTTAAATAGGGCACCGTCTAAATCCGTTGAGACGACACCGTATGAATTATGGTTTGGGAAGAAGCCTAAGCTGTCGTTTCTAAAAGTTTGGGGATGCGATGCTTATGTCAAGAAACTTCAACCTGAAAAGCTCGAACCCAAGTCGGAAAAATGCGTCTTCATAGGATACCCTAAAGAAACCATTGGGTATACCTTCTACTTAAGATCCGAGGGCAAGATCTTTGTTGCCAAGAACGGATCCTTTCTGGAAAAAGAGTTTCTCTCGAAAGAAGTAAGTGGGAGGAAAGTAGAACTCGATGAAGTACTACCTCTTGAACGGGAAAGTAGTGCAGCTCAAGAAAATGTTCCTGTGATGCCTACACCAACCGAAGAGGAAAATAATGATGATGATCAAGGTACTTCGGATCAAGTTGCTACTGAACTTCGTAGGTCCACAAGGACACGTTCCACACCAGAGTGGTACGGCAACCCTGTCCTGGAAATCATGTTGTTAGGCAACGGTGAACCTTCGAACTATGAAGAAGCGATGGCGGACCCAGATTCCAACAAATGGCTAGAAGCCATGAAATCCGAGATAGAATCCATGTATGAAAACAAAGTATGGACTTTGACTGACTTGCCCGATGATCGGCGAGCGATAGAAAACAAATGGATCTTTAAGAAGAAGACGGACGCGGATGGTAATGTCACTATCTATAAAGCACGACTTGTTGCTAAGGGTTATTGGCAAGTTCAAGGGATTGACTACGATGAGACTTTCTCTCCCGTAGCAAAGCTTAAGTCCGTCCGAATCATGTTAGCAATTTCCGCATACTATGATTATGAGATATGGCAGATGGACGTCAAAACGGCATTCCTTAACGGTTATCTTAAGGAAGAACTGTATATGATGCAGCCAGAAGGTTTTGTCGATCCTAAGAACGCTAACAAAGTATGCAAGCTCCAGCGATCCATTTATGGGCTGGTGCAAGCATCTCGGAGTTGGAATATTCGCTTTGATGAGATGATCAAAGCGTTTGGGTTTATGCAGACTTATGGAGAAGCCTGCGTTTACAAGAAAGTGAGTGGGAGCTCTGTAGCATTTCTCATATTATATGTAGATGACATACTTTTGATGGGAAATGATATAGAATTCTTGGACAGCATTAAGGCCTACTTGAATAAGTGTTTTTCAATGAAGGACCTTGGAGAAGCTGCTTATATATTAGGCATCAAGATCTATAGAAATAGATCGAGACGCCTCATAGGTCTTTCACAAAGCACATACCTTGATAAAATTTTGAAGAAGTTCAAAATGGATCAGTCCAAGAAGGGGTTCTTGCCTATATTGCAAGGTGTGAGATTGAGCTCGGCTCAATGCCCGACCACGGCAAAAGATATAGAAGAGATGAGTGTCATCCCCTATGCTTCAGCCATAGGATCTATTATGTATGCCATGCTGTGTACCAGACCTGATGTAAACCTTGCCGTAAGTTTGGTAGGAAGGTACCAAAGTAATCCCGGCAAGGAACACTGGACAGCGGTCAAGAATATCCTGAAGTACCTGAAAAGGACAAAGGACATGTTTCTCGTTTATGGAGGTGACGAAGAGCTCGTCGTAAAGGGTTACGTCGACGCTAGCTTTGACACAGATCTGGATGACTCTAAGTCACAAACCGGATACGTGTATATGTTGAATGGTGGAGCAGTAAGCTGGTGTCGCTGCAAGCAGAGCGTCGTGGCGGGATCTACATGTGAAGCAGAGTACATGGCAGCCTCGAAGGCAGCGCATGAAGCTATTTGGGTGAAGGAGTTCATCACCGACCTAGGAGTCATACCCAATGTGTCGGGGCCGATCAAACTTTTCTGTGACAATACTGGAGCTATTGCCCTTGCGAAGGAGCCCAGATTTCACAAGAAGACCAGGCACATCAAGCGTCGTTTCAACTCCATCCGTGAGAATGTTCAAGATGGAGACATAGAAATTTGCAAAGTACATACAAATCTGAATGTCGCAGATCCGTTGACTAAACCTCTCTCGCGAGCGAAACATGATCAACACCAGAACTCTATGGGTGTTCGATTCATCACAATGTAACTAGATTATTGACTCTAGTGCAAGTGGGAGACTGTTGGAAATATGCCCTACAGGCAATAATAAAAGTGTTATTATTATATTTCTTTGTTCATGATAATAGTCTTTTATTCATGCTATAACTGTATTATCCAGAAATCGTAATACACTTGTGAATACATAGACCACAATATGTCCCTAGTGAGCCTCTAGTTGACTAGCTCGTTGTGATCAACAGATAGTCATGGTTTCCTGGATATGGACATTGGATGTCGTTGATAACGGGATCACATCATTAGGAGAATGATGTGATGGACAAGACCCAATCCTAAGCATAGCACAAAGGTCGGTTAGTTCGTTTGCTAGAGCTTTTCCAATGTCAAGTATCTCTTCCTTACACCATGAGATCGTGTAACTCCCGGATACCGTAGGAGTGCTTTGGGTGTACCAAACGTCACAACGTAACTGGGTGACTATAAAGGTGCATTACAGGTATCTCCGAAAGTGTCTGTTGGGTTGACACGGATCGAGATTGGGATTTGTCACTCCGTATGACGGAGAGGTATCTCTGGGCCCACTCGGTAATGCATCATCATAATGAGCTCAAGGTGACCAAGTGTTTGGTCACGGGATCATGCATTACAGTACAAGTAAAGTGACTTGCCGGTAACGAGACTGCACGAGGTATTGGGATACCAACGATCGAGTCTCGGGCATGTAACGTACCGATTGACAAAGGGAATTGCATACGGGGTTTGATCGAATCCTCGACATCGTGGTTCATCCGATGACAACATCGAGGAGCATGTGGGAGCCAACATGGGTATCCAGATCCCGCTGTTGGTTATTGACCTGAGGTCGTCTCGGTCATGTCTGCATGTCTCCCAAACCCGTAGGGTCTACACACTTAAGGTTCGGTGACGCTAGGGTTATCAGGAAGACAAGTGTGTGATTACCGAATGTTGTTTGGAGTCCCGGATGAGATCCCGGATGTCACGAGGAGTTCCGGAATGGTCCGGAGGTAAAGATTTATATAAGGAAAGTGGTTAAACGGACACCGGAAAGTTTCGGTGGCATACCGGTATTGTACCGGGGCCACCGGAAGGGTTCCGGGGGTCCACTGGGTGGGGCCACCCCTCCCGGGGGGGCCACATGGGCTGTGTGGGAGAGGGAGCCAGCCCCTAGTGGGCTGGGCGTGCCTCCCCACCTAGGCCCATGCGGCTAGGGCAAGGGGAGGGGAAACCCTAAAGGGGGCGCCCCCTAGCTTGGGGGGCAAGCCACCCTTTCCCTCTCCCTTTGGCCGCCGCCCCCCTCTAAGGTTTCCCCTAGAGGGACGGCCCCCTTGACCCTCTCCTCCTATATATAGAGGGGTGAGGGGAGGGCTGCTTAACACAAGCCAAGGCGCAGCCCCTCCCCTCCCCAACACCTCTCCTCCTCCGTACGTGCTTGGCGAAGCTCTGTCGGAGTACTGCTGCACCAACTGCACCACGCCGTCGTGCTGCCATTGGAGCTGTCTTCCTCAACCTCTCCTTCCTCCTTGCTGGATCAAGACGGAGGAGACGTCCATCGTCCCGTACGTGTGTTGAACGCGAAGGTGCTGTCCTTTCAGCACTTGGTCGTCGGTGATCCGAATCACGGCGAGTACGACTCCCTCATCACCATCCCCTAGAAAGCTTCTGCACTCGATCTACAAGTGGTATGTAGATGCAAACTCTCTCCCTTGGCTCGTTGCTTAGATGAACTCATAGATGGATCTTGGTGAAACCGTAGGAAAATTTTTAATTTTATGCAACGTTCCCCAACACCTACCGCGTACGGCAAGTCGCCTGGTTCCCTTGGCGCATGCATGTCGACAGAGGGCCCCGCGCGCTGGTCTGATTGACGCCGCGCTTCTCTTTGG
This sequence comes from Triticum dicoccoides, assembly GCF_002162155.2. Classification (NCBI taxonomy): domain Eukaryota; kingdom Viridiplantae; phylum Streptophyta; class Magnoliopsida; order Poales; family Poaceae; genus Triticum; species Triticum dicoccoides. The sequence goes on along the minus strand of NC_041387.1, from coordinate 245,579,162 downwards.
CGCTTGATGCGAGTACGAGCATCTTCTTGCTGTCGTTCGTGAAGAACTTGGCACTGATCGCGGCGAGCTCGTGGATCCGATGATGCGGTGGAGTCGCTGTCGAGGTGGATCCGGCGAGTCGGCGATCTTGGCCTTCGGGGGGAGAGTGCATGGTGGTTGCACCCCCACCTGTTTCGTCGCCACCGGCTCGTGCTTGGCAGTCCTGCCGCGGCAGCGACGCACTCGGCTGCCGCGGAGTGTCGCCGTTGGCGAAGCTGATGAGACTCTGAATGGTGGCCCTCCATTGATCGATCTTGTCTTCTGCTGGAGGGTAATCCAGGAGCAGTTGAGCTCGCGCCAAAGCTTCTGCTGGAGTGGTGGGTGGCAGTGGCGAGCGGTGCGAGGAGCGGGATATGTTCGGACTTCTAACTATGTTAGAAGGAGCAGTATCCCGTCCAGGCGACCGTGTCCCGCTCGTGCCAGCATTTTGGCGTGCATGCTGGTCTTGAGCACCCCGAGATCCACCAGCTTGATCTTGGTCCAACAAACGTATGGTACGGCGAATACCATGACACTGTCGGTCCTGGGCCTCCTGAGATGGGCGCGGAACATGTACGGATGCCGAGGTTTGCGCAGCCTTGTCCTTGGACCTGGCAGCGTCGTGAGCTCCCTCGCCGATGTCCGTTCTTACGCCGGCGTCTACCCCACCAATCGTTTGCTTCGATGGTGGTGGGATCAACGTGGACGGAACAGCTGCCGCCGAAGTCTTCTTCTTCGGTGGCATGTCGATGAAGAAGATGAAGATCTAGCTCGTGTGAATCGCCAGATCAGGTTCACACAACCTCGACGCCCCCTACCTGGCGCGCCATAGATGTCGGGGAAGCTAATCCACGAACACCTATGGGGACCGGCGGACCGGGCCCCTTTCGGTTCGGCGGGGGGCGGAGATCGCACGAAGAGCGGATCGAGGCGAAGCACACGAGCAGTTTACCCAGCTTCGGAGCTCTCTGAAGAGATAACACTCCTATTGCTGCATGTCTGATTGTATTGAGTTCTTGCTCGGGAGCGCTGAGTGCTACAGTACACACGAGCTGCTAACGAGACCGAGCGTGAGTGTTTTTCTGCCTTCCAACCGCCCCCCCTCTATGTTGCGCATGGGCCTCCTTTTATACACACAAGGGGACACCGACAGGTGGCAATGTAGACAAGGGTAAAAATGGAAAAAGAGGGGTGGTTGGTACAGCTACCCGAACAGTGTATCCTACCTAACCCTGATGGCAGGGGACAAAGGCATTGAATGCCCGTCTGCGTCGCCCAAATAGTGCAAAAAGGACCGTCAGGGACGCCACCGCTTGCCACGATTGCGATCTTGTCAGCGTCGCTTGCCACCTCGCATCGCTGGCTGCACAGCCTCCTGCCACGCGCGCCTGGAAAGACCCAAGGCGACACGTTGGTGGATGTGCTGGAGCGTGGGTACAGAGTGGTAGCCTGCCGCGGCAAGCGCCTTGCCGCGGCCGTTGTCTTGTCGCGTCCGGAAGCTTGTCGCCCACCGAGCCTTGCCGGGACGCGCGGCGCGTCGCGGCAAGTTCCTTGAAATGCCTTGGTTGGCCTTCCCGGCAAGCTCCTCTTGCCGGGGTCTTGTCTCCTTGGCTTAAATACTTTGTTCTTGAATGGCTCCAAAGGAACCACGGAGGACCTTGGCGGTCACCCGGCAAGCCTTGCCGCGGGGCGCTGCAACTGCCCGTGCACAAGTTCGGGATACTAGGGTACCCCTACTCTAGCACACCGACATAGTAGAACAAGAACTCCAAACAAGCAAGCATCACACTCGCATCAGATCATCGCATTACCTGTATTGCAACTGTTGTTGTAGTAATCTATGAGCCACGAGGACTCAACAATCTAATTACCATGGGTATCAGGACTAGCAAAGCTTAATGGGTATGGAATGGATAAGTGGTGACCTTGTAGCAAGCGACTAAGCATTGTATGGTGGCTAACTTACGAGTACGAGAGTAAGATGAGAAACTTCGCAAACGATCGCAAACTAGTAATGATCAAGAAGTGATCCTGAACTACTGGCGTTAAAAAAAACCCACTGTGTTCTCTTCCCGAACTTGCTCGAAAAGAGACAGCCACGGTTACAGACACGGTTGGTGTATTTTATTTTGGATCTGGTGTCAAGTTCTCTACAACCGGATATTAAAAACTCCCAACTGCCAAATAACCGCGGGCACGGCTTCCGGAAAGATTAAACCCTGCAAGGGTGTCCCAACTTAGCCCACGACAAGCTCTCATGATCAACAGAGGAAAATCCTCCTCCCGGAACAACCCAGTCAAGCTCGGAATCCCGTTTCACAAGACATTTCGACAATGGTAAAACAAAACAGCAAGACCACCCGATGGACCGACCTAGCCTGATAGGAGTCGCACGTATCTCGTTCTCAGGGTACACCGGATGGGCCAGACATCGGGTTGGCTGAGACCCTGGTTGCCCAGGGTGCGCCGGACATCGCCAAGTTTGGACCAACACTCATGAGGAGCACTGACCCGGGTTTTGATTAAGAGTCCTCGGGTGCTAGCCGATCCCTATGCAAGTTTTAGTTGTTATTAGGCAAACGGTAAGATCAATGTTGGGCAATGCTGGAAGATTTTTATTCAAAGCAAACTGTCAAGGGGGGGCCATAAAACCCCAACCATGTTAGGAATGCAAAATCAAGAAACATAACACCGGTATGACGGAAACTAGGGCGGTAAGAGTGGAACAAAACATCAGGCAAAAGGCCGAGCCTTCCACCCTTTACCAAGTATATAGATGCAATAATTAAATAGGAGATATTGTGATATCCCATGATATATATGATATCCATGTCCGAACATGGAACAACCTGCAACTGCACCTGCAACTAGCAACGCTGTAAGAGGGGCTAAGCAAAGCGGTAACATAGCCAAACAACGAATGCTAGGATGGCGGGAAAGGTTAGAGGCTATCATGGCAATTTGGGAGGCTTGATAAATAAGTGGTAGGAAGAGCGACATGGCGAGAGCATCCAGACAACTAGCATAGCAAAAGGAACATGCAAAAGATGGTGGGATGATCCCTGCAACTGGGTTCCCACGGGTCGACGACATGGCAAACGAGGAGGAACGTGAAATGACAACTCGGACATGGTGCAAACACGAGCATGCCATACAACACACATGCGTTCGTTCACGGGCGTCACCTCGGGGTTATACCTTCGAATTGTGCATTCGGGACGGTTTGGGTTCGATCGGATGTAGTTGTTCATGGGTCGTCGTGGGAAGTAGTCGTACACGACGATGGTATTGGAAGCACTATTTTGGTACTGCTCAAAATTTCATGATCCCGAGCGGTTACCGCGTTTACCGCTACCCCATGGAAAACACTCATACCGAGCAAAAAAAATCGAGTTTTTTTTAAATTTGAATTCAAACGATCACCGTGCTGGTAAATACGCGGCATCTCTCATGTAGCAACAGCGCTTGCAGTGGCGTAGTGGCAAAGGCATGCTTTACGGAGCAGCGAGTCGCGGGTTCGAGTCTTTGCTTCTACAGTTTTTCTTTCTTTTTTAGAATGCGAAAGTAAAAAACTAACAGAGTTGAAAAATTCTCAGAGAGGTGGGGGTCGAACTCGATATCTCTGACCAAGCGGCATCGGTGGGTGCATGTGAAGAGCCACTAACGATAGGAGAACGGTGGTGATCTCACGGAGTTAATAACGTATCTATATCAACTTCAAAATATTTGAATTCAAAATTTGATTTTAAATTCCGTCTGAATATTTTCCGGTATTTCGTGGTTACCGTCGGAACCGTGAATTTCGGTGCCCCTCGAGAAAAAAGCTCGCTTGGTATCCAAAACCTTGATTGGAAGTAGTGGTTCACATTTCATAGTCATACGCACTCCGTAGATGATCGGGGTCACGGCAAGGAACTTGATGTCCACGCGGTCGACGGTAGAGGAGGTAGTGGTACTATTCATCGGTCGTCATGGTACTTGGGGTCTTCGGACTTGTCGGCCTTGATTCTTGTGACGGTAGAGGTACACATGGTAGTCGAACTTGGCGATCCGAAGGGCTACTTGATGGTCTTGATCTTGGTGATGGTAGTTGTACACTTGTCGACGAGGTACTCGTGATCTTGGCAACGGTAAACGAACTTGATGCTTGTGGTACACGGGTCTTTTAGGCGGATGTAGTCGTGCGACGTAGATGAACTTGGCGGGTCCTCAACATCCTGGTACTTAGCGTCCACTCGGCCTTGACAGTGATGAAACGGAACGTGATGGTTGTGGTACTTGGCGTCCAAGGGCTTCGTGGGTTATTCATGTACTTGGCATTCGGTGCGGTACTTGTCGAGCAAGAGGCAAAGTCATGGTTCGATGGTCTTGGCTGCAAAGGTGGTTGCAGCCACGGAAGGCCGTCGGAGAGGAAGCAGGGGCGCGAGGAGAGCCATGGCGGCACGAGTTTGCCGGACCTGCAACTGTGCTGATAACGACAGCAGAGGAGAGCTTGGGGTGGCCCTGGCATCAACTTGACCAGGGAGATGGCGAAGGTTGGTGCATATGGTCGTCGGACGTCGCGCACGAGGAGGAGCAATGGGGTTGGAGGCGAGGCTTGAGGGGCGGGAACGGGCGCGCAGGTCGATCCGGGCAGAGGTGCGTAGGATCCCGCCGGCGGCGTGGCCTTAAGACGACTGCGCCATGGGGCTTGGTTCCCTGAGTGGCTTCGGCGACGCTGGAAGAAGGCAGCAGCGACAGGTATCGCAGGAGGTCAACTACAGGGCACTGGCAAGGGGACGCGTAGGGGATTTGACGCGGCGGCGGCTTGGCGTTGAGGAAGGAGGTCGCGGGTGAGGAGGAGTCAGGGAGGGGAAGGAGCGCGGAGCTCATCGCGGTAGGTGGGTCGTGCGGCCGGCAGTCGCACAAGGCGGCCATGGGGATCAAGCGTGAGGAGCTCTCACTCCCTGACTCGATGCATGCGTGTGTGTGTGAGTGGTGGCGGTGTGGGAGGACGAGAGGGAGAGGAGGCCAGCGAGCAAGGGGGATGAAGGCAGATCGGGCTAGGGTTAGGAGGGAGTGGATGGGCCTTGTGCCAGCTGGTCCGACTGGACGTGGCTACAGGCTGTGTCTGGGCTTCTCTCTAATCTCTCACTTCTCTCGATTCTCCAATAACAGAAAATATCAAAGGGAAGGAGAAGAAAAGGAAGGGGTTAGGGGTAGAATTTGGCATGAGGTTAATTTTCCCGGACTCACAAAAATGAGCTTGATCCAAGAAAATAGAATTGAGCGTGTGTGTGAAGTTGAATTCAACCTCATTTGAATTTAATTCAAATGGGTGAGAAAGAAGTGGGTATTCGGTAGGTCAAAAAATGCTGAGAATTTAGGAGGAGCCTCGATAAATGGAGAAAGAATTATGCAAAAAGTTTGGAGGACAAATATGAAAAAAAGGCATGAGAATTAATTGCAAGTGGGTTGTGGTTAATTCCAAACTAATGGAATATTTATTATAGCTCCCTAAATATCGATAGGATATGTTATAAAGAGAAATCACCATGTGAATTCCCTCGATTTAAATGGATTGAAGAACCATACAATTTATTTTGTTGAGTTTTAAATAGGGTTGCATGAAGACATGATGCAATGCAAATGATGCAATGATGAATGCAACAAACAAACAAATGACACGATGAAACTTAGAGTACATGGAAGGCATTTGGAGCATCGGTCTCAGGTTGTTACAACTCTACCCCACTTACAAGAGATCTCACCCTGAGATCTTGGGATGACAAATGGAAGAGAAAGAGAAGAGGTATAACTAAGTTGCTTCTTTGACAAACGAGTGAAACCAACAAACCTTGAGAGGTTGAACAACTTGAATGATAGAATACAACAGAGATGAACAAGTAGAAACACTCTTGAGAATAGAAGTAAGGGATACGAAAGAATTTGGGGAGCACTCCGGTAGAAAAGAGAAGGAAAACTTGATAAGTTGAAAGGAACTTAAATATAGGACACAACACTCTTGCTAAATGGATAAGCAAGGAAAATAACATGATATTCACAAAATGAGATGAAGGGTCGAAGAGAGCAAATCACGAAGCCCCCAGAACGAAAGAATAAAAGCTGGATCTTTGGAAAGAAAAGAATTGAGAAGAAAACGACATCTTCTACCACAACTGAATTGGAAAATCATCCTTACAAAGAATGCTCAAATGTATTTGTTGAATAAATCAACAAGCAAAAGATATGCTCGAAATGGCCTTATGAAAACAACTAAATAATTTGAGGCAAACTTCTGCCACTAACGAAATCAATTGATTGCTTGATAGGAACAACAAGAAGAAAAGATTCTTTCACCGAGAGGATACGGGGAAAGCTTGGATCATTGATAAGAACCACAAAAAGCACATTCCTTAGGGAAGGCTTTAGGTGAAATCTACCAAGAAATTGTTGAGTTGAAAAGATCTCATGTACGAGGAGAAAATGATGGGTTTAAAATATCTCATTATTGACAACTTGTGAATCACAAAACACGAAGAGAAGTTTTCAAGAAATGACATAATAGCACCTCAAGATAAGGTAGAAGAATTGCACTTCGAAATGCATGAAGAAGAATACTTGAGCTCCTCCAACAAAATCTTGATGAACACTTCAAGAACTAATGAAATCTTTGATGAAACACTATGAAGTACCTCCATGATGAAATCCGGTAAGGAAAATAAATGGTAGGAAGGACATGAAGGTTGAAAAGAACAACAATTGAAGCATTGCGATGATTAGATGGAGCTTCGTGACGAGATAACCGAGAAAACTTGGAACTCCAAAAAGAAAAAAGATGAAACACTTGAACCCGAGAATGTGATATGATGAACAACTCCGGAAAGAAGAAATTAAACACCTTGAGGAAGAATAAGATTTATTGTATGCTTTTCCGTGATCAACTTAAATTGATGACACACACTAGATTTGGCATACTACTTTTTTCTCTTGAAAAAGATTGAAGAGAGATATAGCGCAACTCAATGGACCACCCATAGCATTTTTAGGAAGAACAAATGAATTGAGACGAAAACAAAGGAAGAGGAATCTTGAACGAACCACCGTAAGAATTGAAGACGATTAAAGAAACATGACCGAATCACTAGGAAGAATTTAGAAAATGAACGAAGATACTTCGGGGAATTCAGATATGAGAGAAGGAAGAGATCATTAATTGATTAGAGGATATTTGGATGATGCATCGATAGAATTGGGGAATGAGAGCTGAATGTTATCAGCGAATAAAATGATGGCCTTTGGAGAATCAAAATGAAAATAGCTCTGAAATGCTTCAGATGGTTATGAAAAGAATTCTCACAATCAAACACAATTATGAGAGGATGGCATAAAGCTAAAACCATGAATCTTCAAGAGAATGGACAAGATATAAGAGAAACTCTTCTTCGGTCTTCAAAACTGAGAATGCCGAGGAGGAACACCACCAAATTGTTGAGACACTCCGGATGAATGAAAAGATAAATGGTTGAGCCAAAGATGAAGATAATTTGAAAGATCTTGGAGAATGACATATGACTGATGAGAATTCATTCTTACATCAAACTTTGAAAAGAATTTCGGAATAACTCCAGAATACTTAGAAGTGTCAAGTAAGATCTTGGGAAAAGACCTGTGGGTTAGGGCCCACTAAACAGAAAACAACGTTGAAAAGGATCGATTAAGAAGAGATAATGCACCGGTTGGTTTGAATGGCTTGAATAAGATAACAACCACGAAATAGAACAAACGGGTCTTGAATGAAAAGACGAGTCTTCTTATATATCTTCAGCACTTAGGATATAAATAGACAAAGGTGAATGATTAAGAGGTGCACCGGCATGGCAAAGCATTTGAAACGAGGAAAGAGATATGATCAACACTAAAAGCTTGAATTTAGTCCATCGGAAAAGAAAGAGAATGAAGAATGATAAACTTAAAGCTTCCTTAGCATCTTCATAAGAATCACCGGATAAGAACATCGAAGGAAAAGGATGAAGAGACTTCACATAAATAAAATGGATATTTGATTTGGGAATTTTGACTTCTTGAAGAAGGGTGGGAGGGTGAAAAAATGAAGACAATTTAGGACGGATGGAATGGACAATCCTTTTGCTTCTCAACAGCTCCCGTATGGAATGATCTTGAAGAGAAGTGCACCAATTGAAAAGGATTGACACGAAAATCTCGATGATCACGACACTATTTGCCACCATGAAAAGTATGGGAGTGTTTCGATGTCGGCATCATCTGGTATTCCAGAACTAAAAATGATAGCACTATGACGCAAACACCTTGGAGCTCAACTCCCCAGGTCCAATCCATACAATTGGGAGGGACCAGGACAGAATTTCCGTCACATCGGTATCACAACGATTCCAACAATACCCGCATGATCCTAAAATAAATTGAGTGAAAAAGAGGAGAGTGAAGTCAAAACACCTACGTCAAGAGTCCTCACTAGAGGGACGAGGGGATGAGCAGTACAAAGAAATCATACTATCCGATATAACTAGACTCAAAATAGTTTTCTTCTAGACTCAACAACGGTAGCGGTTCGATCAATCAAGGGTGCTACTAAGGTCGGCGACACTCTGATAACAACTTGTAGCTCCCAAGAGGCGATTCTATCTCAATCACGTGATGAATTCATGATTGGGGCACAATCGCATTTTGAGCGCATAGCAAGGTGGATATCATTACAACATACCATGTACTGAATAGATGAGAGTACAAGATAAATGCTTACACTCGCCACAAGCTACAACCTCAATACAACAATACATCAATACATAGTAATCATCATACAGAAGAGCAAGATCCGACTACGGATTAAATCAAACGAATAAGAAGAACGACATCCACCCTGCTAGCCCAGGCACCCGACCTGGAACCTATAACCCTTGATCGAAGAAGAAGCAGAAGAACTCCAAACAAGCAAGCATCACACTCGCGTCAGATCATCGCACTACCGGTACCTGCAACTGTTGTTGTAGTAATCTATGAGCCACGAGGACTCAGCATTCCCATTACCATGGGTATCAAGACTAGCAAAGCTTAATGGGTATGGAATGGATAAGTGGTAAGGTTGCAACAAGCGACTAAGCATTGTATGGTGGCTATTTTATGAGTACAAGAGTAAGATGAGAAACTACACAAACGGTCGCAAACTAGTAATGATCAAGAAGTGATCTTGAACTACTTACGTTCAAAAATAACCCCACTGTCTTCTCTTCCCGCACTTGCTCGAAAAAAGACAGTCACGGTTACACACGCGGTCGGTGTATTTTATTTCGGATCTGGTGTCTAGTTCTCTACATCTGGATATTAAAAACTCCCATCTGCCACATAACCTCGGACATGGCTTCCAGAAGATTAAACCATGCAGGGGTGTCCCAACTTAGCCCACGACAAACTCTCACGATCAACGGAGGAAAATCCTCCTCTCAGAACAACCTGATCAAGCTCGTAATCCCGGTTCACAAGACATTTTGACAATGGTAAAACAAAACCAATAAGACCGCCCGATGCACCGTCCTAGCCTGATAGGAGTCGCATGTATCTTGTTCTCAGGGTACACCGGATGGGCCAGACGTCGGGTTGGCTAAGACCCTGGTTGCCCAAGGGGCGTCGAACATTGCCCAATTTGGACCAACACACATGAGGAGCACTGGCCCAGGTTGTTGATTAAGAGTCCTCGGGTGCTAGCCGGTCCCTATGCAAGTTTTAGTTGTTATTAGGCTAACGGTAAAACCAATGTTGGGCCTTGCTGGAAGAGTTTTATTTAAAGCGAATTGTCAAGGTGGGCCCATAAACCCCAATCATGTTAGGAACGCAAAATCAAGGAACATAACACCGGTATGATGGAAACTAGGGCATCAAGAATAGAACAAAACATCAGGCAAAAGGCCGAGCCTTCCACCCTTTACCAAGTATATAGATGCATTAATAAAATCAGAGATATTTTGATATCCCATGATATCCATGATTTCCATGTGACAAACTTTAACTGCACCTGCAACTAGCAATGCTATAAGAGGAGCTGAGCAAAGTGGTAACAAACCAAACAACGGCTGTTAGGATGGTGGAAAATATTAGAGGCTGTCGTGGCAATTTCGGAGGCTTGATAAACAAGTGGTAGGAAGCGCGACATAGCAATAGCATCGACACAACTATCATAGAAAAGTAGTGAGATCCAAGGTGACGGTCATCTTGTCTGAGATCCCGCTAGGAAGAAGAACGGGTCCATGAAGTAGACGAACCAAGATAGTCGAACGAATCCTCACAATTGCAACGTAACCAGAACTATCAAGAAGAAGCACAACCGGAAAGAAGCAAACAACAAGGTAAACCAACAAGCATAAACATGGCACGACGCACAACCAAGTATGGTGCATGTCCGTTTTAAAGAGGCATGGCATGGCAAAGTGCAACAAACAATACTACAAATTAAGTGGGGCTCAATATGCAACGATTGCATATTGACGAAAACCCACATCCAATTATTTAGTTCTCTCTCATTTATGTACCCAACAATATTTAATGTTATTAAACATGGAAAGAGGTGAAGCATGAGCAAACCACCTGTTTAGGCAAGTTTAAATGAGGCCCGAAACACAAATAAAAATTCCGGGAAATCCCCATATGCATATGAAGTTTATTTAATTTGGAGCTACGGTTATTTGGTTATGAATTAAACCATTTTAACATGTCGTCTAAGAAAATTAATGCAGACAACAATTTTAAGCATTTAAATGTGGTTATCATTATGCGGATGACATATTCAAGTTTGATGCATTTTGAAGAAAATGTTAACATGAGCATGTTACGAAGCATTTGGTCACCATGGCGAAACGAAAGGGGCGCCACGGCAGCAACAATGGAAATGGTGCCACGACAACACTCGGATGATCCGACAACTCATCGAGATGTCGGTGCAAAAGAAAGTGTGGATGTACAGAACATGCAAAAGATGGTGGGTGATCCCAGCAATCGGGTTCCCACGGGTCGACAGCATGGCAAACAAGGAGGAACGTGCAATGACAACTCGGACACGGTGCAACACGAGCATCTCATACAACACACATGCATTCGTTCATGGGCATTGTCTCGGGGTTATACCTTTGAAGCGTGCATTCGGGACGGTTTGGGTTCTATGGGATGTAGTTGTTCACGGGTCGTCGTGGGAAGTAGTCGTACACGATGATGGTAGTGGAAGTAGTGGTTCACGTTTCGTAGTCGTACAAACTCCATAGATGATCGGGGTCACGGTGAGGAACTTGATATCCATGAGGTCAACGGTAGAGGAGGTAGTGGTACTATTTGTCGGTTGTCGTGGTACTTGGAGTCTTTAGACTTGTCGGTCTCGATTCTTGCGACGGTAGTGGTACATGTGGTAGTAGAACTTGGCGATCCGAAGGGGTACTTGACGGTCTCGATCTTAGCGACGAGGTATCTCGGCAACGGTAAACGAACTTGATGCTTGTGGTACACGGGTCTTTAGGCGGCTATAGTCGTACGACGTAGATGAACTTGGCGGGTCCTCAACGTCCTGGTACTTAGTGTCCACTCGGCCTTGATAGTGATGAAACGGAACGCGAAGGTTGTGGTACTTGGCGTCCAAGGGCTTCATGGGTTATTCATGTACTTGGTGTTCGGTGCGGTACTTGTCGAGCAAGATTCAAAGTCATGGTTCGATGGTCTTAGCCGCAAAGGTGGTTGCAGCCACGGAAGGCTGTCGGAGAGGAAGCAGGGGCACAAGGAGGGCCATGGCTGGCACGGGTCTGCTGGACATGCAACTTCGGCTGAGGACGATGGCAGAGGAAAGCTTGGGGTCTGCCCTGGCGTCAACTTGGCCAGGGATATGGCAGAGGTTGGCACCTGTGGTCGTCGAACATCGCAGACGATGCCAGAACGAGGCATGAGGAGGAGCAACGGGGATGCAGGCGAGGCTTGAGGCAGCAGGAATGGGCGCATAGGCCGATCCGGGCGGAGGCGAGTAGGATCCCATAGGCGGCATGGCCTTGAGACGACGACGCCATGGGGCTTGGTTCCCTGGGCGGCTCCGACGACGCTGGGAGAAGGCAGCAGAGGCAGGCATCGCAGGAGGTTTGGGTCAGGGCACCGGCAAGGGGAGGTGCAGGGGACTTGATGCGGTGGCGGCTTGGCGCTGAGGAAGGAGGTCGCGGGCGAGGAGGAGTCAAGGAGGTGAAGGAGCGTGGAGCTTGTCACGGTTGGTGGGTCGCGCGGCCGGCAGTCGCACAAGGTGGGCATGGGGATGAAGCGTGAGGAGCTCTCAGTCCCTAGCTCGATGTGTGCGTGTGTGTGAGTGGCAGCGGTGTGGGAGGACGAGAGGGAGAGGAGGCCAGCGAGCGAGGGGATGAAGGAAGCTCAGGCTAGGGTTGTTAGGAGGGAGTGGATGGGCCTTGGGCCAGCTGGTCCGGTTGGACGTGGCTACAGGTTGTGTCTGGGCTTCTGTCTGATCTCTCACTTCTCTCTATTCTCCAAAATAGAAAATATTTTTTTGAGAGTACGCAAAACGCGTACCTTAGCTTTATAAAAGATAGAGAAGTAATTACAAGAGGTTATATTCCGGTGCCTAGCCACAGGCGGCTGTCACCACAACATCCACTCCACACACAACGCGACTACAGAAGTCATTCCTTGTGGACTACCTCAGCTACTTCTACTTCCGAGGCCGTGGTGTTGTTGCGAAAAACTCTCTCGTTCCTCTGTTTCCAAATGTTCCAACATGCTGACGTGCATAGGGTATCAAAACCTTTGTGATCCCTCTTGTTGATGCGCTTCCTGGATGCCATCCACCAATCACCCAGTGTGTGGTCCCTGGTAGGCGTGATCTCGGTGTCAATGCCAAGTCTCCTGAAACTGAGAAACTATACTTGCCTGTCATACACACATTGCACGAGAAGGTGCTCGACCGTGTCCTTCTCCTGCTCACATAGGAAGCAGGGCGAACTATGCTCTTGCAATCCATGCCTTTGTCTATGGTCGGATGTCCAAATCCTGTGTTGAAGCGCTAGCCACATGAATATCTTACACGTTAGCGTAGCCCAACATCACCAAACTGCCGAAGCACATTGAAAACGAACGCCTCCATCACACATCATCTTGTAAGCAGAATTTGCTGAATAAGTGTCGCTCGCCTCCCACTGCCAGATCAGGATGTCCTCCACGTCTGGCCTAAGCTCCATTTGGAGCATTATCTCCCACATTCTTATGAACTGGAACAGCTCCTCCGTGTTCATGTCACCCCTAATATCCTGGGTCCAAGCGTGGAAGAGCAGCACTTCATTGACCTTCCTCCTATTAACCACTTGCTTCCTAACCTTGCGGATGAGGAGTGGCGCGATCTCACTGATGTTAGAACCATTGATCCAATGATCCCTCCAGAACAACACTTGGGAACCCTTGTCAACATTCCATTTAACCAAGCTGTCGAATGCCTTAGTCACATCTTTGCCCGAGTTGAGGTTCAAACCTTGCCAAGGTCGATCATTATCTGTCCGCTTCAACCACTCCCACCTTAGTCTGAGCGCCAGTCCTTGTTTGTAAAGATCCATGACTCCAAGGCCTCCCAACTCTTTGGGACAACACACCCTTTTCCAAGCAACCACGCATTTGCCTCCTTGGATCTCCTCAGTCCCAGCCCAAAAGAACGCGTGGCAACCCTTATCAATCTTCTCCAGCGCCCACTTGGGAGCCTCAGCCACGATCAGATGGTGCGTGGGCCGCGCGCGCACCACCTGATTAACAAGGATCAGGTGCCCCGGCCTAGTCACCATGCCGTGTTGCCAACCTGGCATTAGCTTCAACACGCTGTCCACAATGGGCTGCCAGTCCGATCCCATTAGTTGCTTGATCCCCAACTTGAGCCCTAGATACTTGATGGGAAACTTCTCCATCCGCCACGGCAACGCCTGATGCACCAGCTCCTCGTCCTCGTCGTCAGCTCTGGGGAAGGGGTTAGGGGTAGAATTTGGCATGAGGTTAATTTTCCCAGACTCATAAAAATGATCTTGATCCAAGAAAATAGAAGTGAGCATGTGTGTGAACCTGAATTCAACCTCATTTGAATTTAATTCAAATGGGTGAGAAAGAAGTGGGTATTCTGTAGGTCCAAAAATGCTGAGAATTTAGGAGGAGCCTCGATAAATGGAGAAAGAATTATGGAGAAAGTTTGGAGGACAAACATGAAACAAAAAGGCATGAGAATTAATTGCAAGTGGGTTGTGGTTAATTCCAAACTAATGGAATGTTTATTATAGCTCCCTAAATATCGAGAGGATATGTTATAAAGAGAAATCACCATGTGAATACCCTCGATTTTAAATGGATCGAGGATCCATACAATTTATTTAGTTGAGTTTTAAAAAGGGTTGCATGAGGACATGATGCAATGCAAATGATGCAATGATGAATGCAACAAACAAACAAATCACACGATGAAACTTGGAGTACATGGAAGGCATCTGGAGCGTCAGTCTTGGGTCGTTACTGCGTACGAGCAAGCCGCCGCACCGCTGTGCCAACCTACCTAGCAAACCTTGCAGCCAAGCAGCTTGATGCATCCAGCAGGGTGTGTGCTATCTTCGCTAGCTAGTGGCCGCGAGCGCCGGATGGAGCTGGCATCCGTGCTGCCGCAAGATAGGCTCCGCACCGCCGGCAGTTTTGACCTCACCTTCTGCCGGCGGCGGTAGCTGTGTCCCATGGGTGAGGATGACTAGGTGTGAACCGGCTAGAGGTAGGAGGTCACTCGAGGATTTTTCTCCAGGCTGACATGTAGGTCCCACAAGTCATAACGCCTAACTTACCGGACGAATAGAAGGCGTTGACTTAAGGGTCAACATGGGTTGAAACATGCCTATAACGACACTTTGTAGAGTAGTCGTTTCTTGGTTGGTCTGGTTGGTAAGTGGTAGTAGTAGTTTCTTGGCATTATTATTGGTTTCTTGTAAGGAACAATGTACTAGTGACAAAATGCGATTCTAGGTTGTGTTGTACTCCAACAAGTACTACTAGTGGTCGCGGGAGTGTAAAGCTCGTTTTGTGGGTTTGATCCCGGGCGAACGCACAATGTCCTTTTTTTAAATGGTAACCTCAGTGCGAGCCAATATTGTACACTGATACTTTGACTTTTGAAGTAGAACGGACGTGTCACACCACAATTTGGATGCACATGATAGCCCAGCCACGTGAACGGGTTTTCCCTCCCATCATCTCGTGGCTCGCGTACTAGTGTAGTACTCCTATGTACTCGCCTGCGTGCTCGCCCTAGCCGCCCCTCGCTTGGAGCTTCCTCATCAGCTAGCGTATTTAAACTAGCACCTCCCAATTAAGCCCGAGGAGCCAGAAAAGCCTGATGCGGCATTGGGAACTATGCAATATGGGTCTATATTTAAAGTGCTAGTACTCTACTACTCTGTAGCTTGTGGCGTTGCACGCATGGACTTCGCTCCATTATCGGCTCTACTATTTTGGGGATGTTTGGAGATGATCCGGACCCATCGGTAACCACGGCCCGTTTCGGGTTCAGGGAAGTTTCAGACACACGTGAGGGGGTCTGGGAGAGGTCGACAAAGACAAGGGGGCCTGATAAAAGGTCAACTAGACAAAGAGAGAAGCGGCAACTATGAACAACTACAAGTTTTATGAAAACATGCGGATGCAATGCGGATAATGCGATTATTACAACAAACAAATAAACCACACGACGACAACGAAAAACATGAAAGTCGTCTGGAGCGTCAGTCACGGGTCGTTACAACTCTCCTCCACTTACAAGAGATCTCGCCCCGAGATCTAAGAATGAGAAGAGGAAAAGCAAGAGGAAGAGGTAAAGAAAAGTTACTTCTTTGACAAACTAGTGAAACCATGAACCTTGAGAGGTTGAAAAAATTGAAAGAAAGAATACAATGGAGATGAACGAGATTGCAAACACTCCGCTAGCAAAGAGGAACAAGGAACGCGACAAGAACCTGAAGGTTGCAAAGACATGAAAAGCACAAAAGGGACAAGAAGAATTTGAAACCATTGTTGGTGTCAAAACCGGCAGATCTTGGGTAGGGGGGCCCAAGCCGTGTGTCTAAGGAACAATGGTAACAATGGATGAAGGGACACAATGTTTACCCAGGTTTGGGCCCTCTTAAAGGTGGTAAAACCCTACATCCTGCTTGATTGTATTTGATGAGTATAGGGGTTACAAAAGTTGATCGACCTTGAGATCGTAATGGCTAAACCCTAGCTTGTCTAGCCATGAATATTATGATTCTGCCTACAGACTAAACCCTCCAATTTATATAGACACGGGAGGGGCCTAGGGTTACACCAAGTCAGTTTACAGGGGAGGGGAAGGACATATTCGGACACCAATCTTGCCATCCACGCATATAGGAGTCCTACCCAGACACGGGGGATGATTCTCCACTCTATCTTCACGGCCCACCGGTCCAGCCCACATTGAATAGACTGGACACCTGGGGACCCCCGAATCCACGAGTCCCTCGGTAGCCCCCGAACTTGCCTTCAATGACGATGTAGTATCCAGCTTTATGTCTTCGGCTTTGCAAGGTGTGTTCTTTAATCATACTTCGGATCGACGGTAATCCGGCTTTGGCCCCCACTTTCTACCTTTATGATTTCTTCCCGTTGTCACCTTGACTTCCACGCATTAGGTGAATGTGAACGGTCCATTATTATATGATCAATAAGATCCCTGCCTCGTAGGGGCGGCATCTATATAAATAGGTCTAATACCTCAATCGCCATCCCACATCGCGCAAGGAGCATCAGAGCAAAAACCACGAAAAAACTCCAAAACATGATGAGCGACCCCAGCACTTCCTCGCGCCCCCATGGCCCTCAAGAGGGTGATTGGCAAAGTTGTTTCGTATCTCATGTCCAGCTGAGTCGACTTCAGACTCAGGGATATCTCCCTCCCGTAGATCTAGTTTTTGTACGGGCAAGCTTGGCTTCGATGGGCAGCGATGCACTAGCAGAGAATTTCCCCAAGCCCAGCCAGGGGGAGAGGGTTTTTCGTCTCTTTTCTGCTGAGCGGCTCAGGGTTCCCGATTCATCGCTTTCTCATGGGTCTGTTGGAATTCTATGGGATCCAGCTGCACAACCTCATGCCAGGTTCAATCCTACATATTTCGGGTTTTCTTGCTCTCTACGAGCTGTTCTTAGGCTACGAGGCTCATTTCAAACTGTGGAGAAAGTTTTTCTACCTCGTCCCCCGCCATCAAGGCAGCTCTATATTTGAAGTGGGCGGCGCCGAAGTGTGGCGCATAGCTAGATCAGGATACCCCATTGGAATTCCCAAGAAGGGATCCGCAGAATGGTCTTCGGAATGGTTCTATATTGAAGATGTACCCCTTCCGGACCCAGTTTGGCGCGGGCTTCCCGAATTCTCCAGAGCCCCACCAAAGAAGTTACTTAATTGGCGTCCCCGGAGCCCCAAGCAAGAAGATAGTGTGGAAGTAATGAGGTTAGTCAACAAGATCAGATTACTTGCCCACTCTGGACTCTCGATAATCGAAGTCATGGCTATCGCGATAAAGCGATGTATCCAGCATCTTCGATCCAGAGTGACCCCGTTATGGTGATACAACGGGGATGACGACGCGTCTTGTTATAAGCGTGAGGGTCCGGATACCTCGGCCGCTCTGGCCGCCATTCTGGCAGATCTTTACAAGGGGGAGGAAGAAGAATTCCTCCGCTTGAATTGCCGGGAAGGTTTTTCCATGTACCACCCCATAGACTGGGTAAGTTTATTGTTTTGTCAGCATTGTTTTACCTCGTTATCGAGGGGTGCTAACCATTCTAACTGTCCTTTGAAATAGACAGGGAGGAAGGTAGTCGAGAACATTCACGGCCCCTCCCCTCAGCCAGAGGATCAAGCTCGCACCGAACCCTGGCTTCTGCAAGGATCCGGATATATTTGCGGAGTTTTCTTATGGAGTCTATTATCAAGCGAGTCTTGACGGCTCAGAAGTGGCCATTACGGTCGATTACCCTGGATTTTACTCTTTTGTTAAGGTAAGTGTTCGGAAATCATCTTTTAAAGATCCCTTGTTTGCACCTCACCCATCATACTGAACTATGCCTCATACGTCTCCAACGTATCTACTTTTCCAAACACTTTTGCCCTTGTTTTGGACTCTAACTTGCATGATTTGAATGAACCTAACCCGGACTGACGATGTTTTCAGCAGAACTACCATGATGTTGTTTTATGTGTAGAAAACAAAAGTTCTCGGAATGACCTGAAAATCCACGGAGGCAAGTTTTGGAAAATATAAAAAATACCGGCGAAAGAATCAAGACCAGGGGGCCCACACCCTGTCCACGAGGGTGGGGGCGTGCCCACCACCCCTGGGCGCGCCCCCTGTCTCATGGGCCCCCTGACGCTCCACCGACCTCAACTCCAACTCCATATATTCTGTTTCGCGAAGAAAAAAATCAGAGAGAAAGTTTCATCGCGTTTTACGATATGGAGCCGCTGCCAAGCCCTAATCTCTCTCGGGAGGGCTGATCTGGAGTCCATTCGGGGCTCCGGAGAGGGGGATTCGTCGCCGCTGTTATCATCAACCGTCCTCCATCACCAATTTCATGATGCTCACCCCGTGTGTGAGTAATTCCATCGTAGGCTTGCTGGACGGTGATGGGTTGGATGAGATTTACCATGTAATCAAGTTAGTTTTGTTAGGGTTTGATCCCTAGTATCCACTGTGTTCTAAGATTGATGTTGCTATGAATTTGCTATGCTTAATGCTTGTCACTAGGGCCCGAGTGCCATGATTTTAGATCTGAACCTATTATGTTTTCATGAATATATGTGTGTTCTTGATCCTATCTTGCAAGTCTATAGTCACCTATTATGTGTTATGATCCGACAACCCCGAAGTGACAATAATCGGGATACTTCTCGGTGATGACCGTAGTTTGAGTAGTTCATGTATTCACTATGTACTAATTCTTTGTTCCGGTTCTCTATTAAAAGGAGGCATTAATATCCCTTAGTTTTCGCTAGGACCCCGCTGCCACGGGAGGGTAGGACAAAAGATGTCATGCAAGTTCTTTTCCATAAGCACGTATGACTATATACAGAATACATGCCTACATTACATTGATGAACTGGAGCTAGTTCTATGTCACCCTATGTTATAGCTATTACATGAGGAATCGCATCCGACATAATTATCCATCACTGATCCAATGCCTACGAGCTTTTCACATATTGTGCTTCACTTATTTACTTTTCCGTTGCTACTGTTACAATTCCTACAAAACTATTATCTTTACTTTTGCCACTATTACCTTTATTATCATACTACTTTGCTACTAAATACTTTGCTGCAGATACTAAGTTATTCAGGTGTGGTTGAATTGACAACTCAACTGCTAATACTCAATAATATTCTTTGGCTCCCCTTGTGTCAAATCAATAAATTTGGGTTGAATACTCTACCCTCGAAATCTGTTGTGATCCCCTACACTTGTGGGTTATCAATGCCCTATAGGATCGGCGTTCAGTGAGCCGAACCCAATCAAGGGCAGCCCTAGGACAAGTAGCATCTTCACAGGGTGAGTATTCAAAATGAAAGGAGATCGAGAGCGCCTCTTATCCTCCTCCATCATCAAAGAGGTATAACTCTTAATATATGCCTAGGCATAAGATCAAATTGTCATGTTTCCCCCTTCCATTATCTCAGGAGAGGTACACGGCGAACCGTACCCAAGATCTCGGCTGGTCGAGCTGCAACCAATCCGGCGCTGGACTCGTCAACTAGGACGGGGGACCATACGGAGGCGGCGCTGACTCATCCACCTCGATGCCTAAAAGAGACCCTGTGTGCGCTGGCTTTTTCTGAGTAGGAATTTATCGCCATTAGCACCACGGACGCATATATCCGAGCTGCCAGGGATAGACTCACTGGAGTTACTCGCCTATTCTCAAAAGATATTCAAGTGAAAATTTGTGCAAATTTAATAGATATGTGCCAGTAGCCCCCGAGACTTGAAGAGGTATAGACTAACCGTTTTAAAGATCGTTATGACCGCAGGTTCTTAAAGAGAAGAACAACATGCTGTCCCAAGAGCTAAAAGCAAGCCGGACACAGCTGAATGTAGCCTCCTCAGAACTAGAGGAAATGAAGAAAAGCCCACTGAACAGTGGCGAACGGAAAAACAGGAGGAGGAAAGGAACAAACAAACTGAAGAGATAAGGAGCTTAAAGGCTCAACTATTGGTCGCGCAAGAAGAGAATAGAAAATTGAAAGGCAACATATTTGGTATGTCCATTGAACTATCCCAGGGGACTCATCTAATAATTCGACATTTTATAATGTTGTCCTTCCAGGTCTGCTAACCGGGCGTCCAGAAGAGGAAGTGCCTGGATTTCAAGGGGACGTTCTAAAGGAACTGTCTAGAGTACACTAGCGGGCCTGTAAAGCCATGAAGAGTATGGTCAAAGCCCTATGGCTGTCCGATGCCCCTCCAGAAAGCATGGAGGGGTTGGCGAACATGTTCAAAAGTGACGGGCGCTGGTTCGAGCTATGGCATTCGTCAGCATGCCGAGAAGGTGCGCGAGAGGCGTGGGCGATGGTCAAGACACGCTACACCGGACTTGATCCGAATCATATGGCCCGAGTTGGACCGCAGGGACCAGATGGAAAAGAAATTCTGGTGAACTTGGTATATGACCAAGCGATGATAGCTGTGAAATATTCGCAAGAATACTGTAGGTTAGATAGTCTCATAGATGGCCTAGAGAAAGAGTAGGCATTCGATTCTATGTAACAATGTACTTTATCATCAAACTGTGTCTCCGGCCAAACTTTTCAAAATTTGTCATCGCAGGCCTTCGGCTTCAACCTCCGAACCAAGAAGTTGGAGTGTTTCCGGATACTATGTTGAAAAATAAACATTTAGTATGTCCGGAAACCAGGCAATCTGGTCATATTTCTCAAACAGACAAAATTTATTCGGGGAGTTATGTTATATTAGTGCTTAACGTAAGAAACATCTTCCAGGGAAAATAATTCCATTAGGGGTTCCTTTCCTTGTGTCGACATGCTGAATTATGCATGCCTAGGCTTGTATCCGAATTACGGGCAGCCTATCCCGTATTTATTGTAAACGTAAAACAATCCATCGTTGCTTGCCGACCAATTATTCCCTTAAGAATGCTAGCTTTCAGCTTCACCGGTCTGAGGTACAGATCTGGATAACCCGGTTGTAACAATCGCAGAGGTACTCCCTTTACACCCTAGACGAACAATCGAGAATGTAGGGTATAAGCACAGGAGTGAGGCAACCCAGCTTGGCGAGAACTTAAGTCATAGAGGTGTATATAATGGCAAAATATGTATAAAACAATTGACGTAGACAATGTAATCTATAAGCTTTTAATAATAAGCTTCATTAGAGAAGCCCCCAGTTATAGTGGGGTGTATACATTTAAAGATGTGTACTCCTAACAGTTCTGCAGATCCGAACATACCCTGGGATATACAAATGAAAAAACAAAAAGGAGAGGAGAAGGAAAAAACCTAGTCAAAGTAAAACATAAAGAGGCCGAACCATGCGTAAAATATTCAGAGCCGAGCGGCGTTCCACGGGTTTGGCTCAAGGTGATTATCCACTGCATTACGAAGGTGATAGGCTCCTCCTGTAAGGACTTCATCTATGATGAAGGGGCCCTCCCATTTTGGTTGGAGCTTATCCTTTTTCTTCTCTGGGACGCATAAAACAAGGTCACGACGTTATATGTCTTAGCACGCACATCTCTACTTTGGTATCGCCTTGCCTGTTGTTGATAAAATGCGGAACGAGCCTTTGCAACATCGTGCTCCTCTTCGAGTCCATCTAGGTCATCCTGCCGATCAAGTTAGGCTTCTCGCTCTTCGTACATGCACAGTCGAGGTGAGTCATGAATAATGTCACGGGGCAATACAACTTCTGCGCCGTACACCATGAAGAAGGGTGTGTATCCGGTCGTTCGATTGGGCGTGGTCCGCAGCCCCCAGAGTACGGGATCGAGTTCCTCAACCTAGTGCTTATCTGATTCTTGTAAGGAGCGCACCAGTTTGAGCTTAATGCCACTCATGATCAGGGCATTGGCCTGTTCAATTTGACCGTTTGTTTGAGGGTTGTATACGGATGCATAGTCGATTTTAATGCCCAACTTAGCACACCAGGTTTTCACCTCGTCAGGTGTAAAATTGGAGCCATTCAGTGATGATACTGTGCGGGACACCATAACAGTGTACCACGCCGGATATAAAGTCAATCACTGGCCCTGCTTCAGCTGTTTTTATTGGTTTGGCCTCTATCCATTTAGTGAATTATCTACCATAACCAACAAATGTTTCTTTTTGTCACTTCCCCCTTTAAGGGGACCGACCATATCAAGCCCCCAGAGCACGAAGGGCCACGTGATGGGGATTGTTCTTAAGGCAGTGGGAGGCATATGACTTTGGTTGGCAAAAAGCTGACAACACACACAACGTTGGACAAGGGCTTGTGCGTCTGCTTGGGCCGTTGGCCAGAAAAAACCTATCCTGAAAGCTTTGCTTATGAGGGCCTGAGCTGCGACATGATGACCGCCCAAATGAGTGTGTATTTCCGCCAAGAGTTGCCATCCCTCCTCTTCGGAGATGCACCTTTGGAGGACTCCCGTAGTGCTCTTTTTGTACAGTTCACCCTCATGCACTTTGTAGGCTTTAGAGCGTCGAACTATGCAATGGGCTTCATTTCGATCATCAGCAAGCTCCTTCCTATTAAGGTAGGCTAGGAAAGGTTCGGTCCATGGAGCGATAACAGCCATGATCTCATGAGCAGAGGGTGTTATTTCTACATCCAAACCCTCGATGGTGTCTGCATTGTATTCGGCTGCTGGGGGTGTGAACAGGTCCGTACGAGCTTCTCTGCCCTCACCATGCCATACTACGGATGGCTTCAAGAGCCTTTCCAAAAAGGTTTTAGGTGGGACAGAGTCGCGCTTAGCGCCCATGCGAGCGAGGATATTGACTGCCTGGTTACTGTCTCGAGCGACATGATGGAATTCAAGTCCCTCGAACCTAGCTGATATTTTTAATACGACGTTTCGATATGCCGCCATTTTTGGATCTTTTGCATCAAACTCTCCATTGCCCTGGGATATTGCGAGGTTTGAATCGCGGCGCACCTCGAGGCTTGTATACCCATTGAGACAGCCATGCGAAGAACGTGTAGAACCGCCTCGTATTTGGCTACATTATTGGAGTCTGTATACATGATTTGTAACACGTAGCGGATTGTGTTCCTAGTGGGGGATGTCAAGATGACGCCAGCCCCCAATCTGACTAGCATTTTGGAGACGTTGAAGTACATAGTCCAGTTGGAGTATGAACTGTACTCTTTAGGGAGTTCGGCTTCCGTACATTCAGCGACAACGTCGGCCAGCACCTGAGATTTAATAGCCCGGCGTGGCTTGTATGTTATTTTGAATGGTAGAAGTTCGATGGCCCATTTGGCTATGCGGCCAGTGGCGTCCCTGTTGTTGATAATGTCTTTAAGTGGTACTTGAGATGCCACTATGATCAAACACTCTTGAAAATAGTGTTGTAGTTTTTTGGATGCCATGAAGACCGTATAGGCTACCTTTTGGTAGTGGGGGTATTGGGATTTGCATGGTGTGAGGACCTCCATACATAATAAACTGGTTTTTGGGTGGGGAATTTATGTCCCTCGTCCCCCCACTCGACGACGAGCACAACACTAACTACCTGGTTAGTTGCAGAGATATAAAGCAACATAGGCTCGCCAACACCTGGGGCATCTAAGATTGGGTTGCCTGCGAGTAGGGCCTTGATTTCTTCCAATCTGGTGCGGTAGCATCCATCCATTCAAAGCTATTAGTGCATCTTAGTAGCTTGTAAAGTGGTAATGCTTTTTCTCCTAATCTGGCGATGAAGTGGCTTAAGTCCGCGACGCACCCTGCTAGTTTTTGGACTTGCTTTAGGTCTGTTGGTATAGCCAATTGTGACAAGTCTCGAATCTTAGTTGGGTTTGCTTCGATTCCTCTAATGGAAACAATGAACCCTAGCAGTTTTTCGGCTGGAACTCCAAAGACACATTTTCCAGATTGAGCCGTATGTCATATGTCCGGAGGTTGTCGAAGGTGAGAAGAAGATTGCCCACTAGTGTTTCGACGTATTTGGTTTTGATGACAACATCGTCCACATATGCTTCGACTGTTTTGCCGATTTCTTTCCAAGCATGTTTGAATCATATGTTGGTAAGTGGCCCCAGCGTTTTTGAGCCCAAAGGGCATAGTATTCAAATAGAAAGGGCCATATAGGGTTATGAACACTGTTGTGTCCTGATCAGATTCCTTCATTTTAATCTGATAGTTTCCGAAATAGGCATCGAGGAAACACAATGAGTCGTGTCCTGCGGTCGCATCAATGATCTGGTCAATGTGGGGCAACAGGAAATGATCTTTAGGGTAGGCCTTATTGAGGTCTTTGAAATCGATGCAACAACACCATGATTTGTCCTTCTTTGGCACCATGAACAAGTTGGTTAACCAGTCCAGATGTTTGATTTCCCTAATAAACCCGACTTCTAGTAGTTTGGCTAGCTCTTCTCCCATGACTTGACGCTTGGGTTCGGAAAATTGCCGCAGTGTCTGCTTAACGGGTTTAAACCCCTTAATTATATTGAGGCTGTGTTCGGCCAACTTGCATGGGATGCCGGGCATGTCCGAAGGGTGCCAGGCGAAAATATCCCAATTTTCACGTAAGAATGTGCGTAAAGAGGCGTCCACTGCAGGATCCAGTTGCGCTCCAATAGACACTGTTTTGTTGGGGTCCGTCGGGTGCACTTGTAATTTAACTATTTCATCTACTATCTTGAAAGAGGTGGATTTAGGTCTCTCATCGAGGATCACATCGTCCTTGTCCACCATGGATTGTAGGGTTGTTAGTTCTTCGGCCTCTAGAGCTTTGGATAATGCCTCAAGGGCCAAGGATGCGGGTTTTTTCGGCATGGAATGCTTTGTCCGGGTCACTCAAGATTGTGATGATTCCGTTGGGTCCTGGCATTTTATGCTTCATATACCCATAATGGGGTATAGCCTGGAAGCGTGAGAAAGCTTCCCATCCAAGGATGGCGTGATACCCGCTGTTGAAGGGGACCACATGAAAGAGCAACTCTTTGGAATTATAATTTTTGGGTGTGCCAAATACCACATCCAATTTAATTCTCCCAGAGCATCGTGCTTCTCGGCTGGGGATGATTCCACGAAAGGTGGTGTTGCTTTGCTTGATGCGTGTTCTGTCAATCTGCATTTAGTCGGGCATGTCCTCATAGATGAGATTAAGTCCACTGCCGCCGTCCATGAGCACTTTGGTAAGTCGAAAGCCGTCCACAATGGGGTTTAGTACTAGGGTAGCAGGTGCTCGGACTGACTGAGCCTTTGGTTCGTCTTTGGCAGCGAAGGTTATTGCCGCATCATTCCATGGGCTCAGTGTGGTTAGTTGGTGGACTTCGGTGAGATCGCGGAGTGCCCGTTTTCACCGATTATTTGAAGAAAAGGTCTCGAAGATCGTGAGGACATTAAGGTCGTCCCTCTCCGGAGAGCAAGAATGGACCTATGTCCCATAAAGGGTTTATTTTTTCTGCCGACGGTCTTAAGATCCAATGCCTCTCTAGGGTGCACCGTTTAGTCCGGGCCGCGTACTGCTTAAAGGCAGCATGCTCTAGTTGAGTTTTCTGGGCCTTCCATGTGCTTTCCAGCATGCAGTACTTTTATACCACGTGTGATAGTTCCGTGAAGCTCTGTATGTGACGACGGTCGAGGGCATTCCGTATTCCCTCATCGGTACAATTGTGATGGAAGACCGAGACTACCTCATTATCACAGCAAACTTTGATCTTGTTTTTAACAAGTAGGAATCTGGCCCAAAAGTGATGGACTGTTTCCTGATGTTGCTGTCGTACATACATCAGGTCATATATATCTGGAGGGCCTGAGTTGCTTGGAGAGTATTGATTGTGGTGGGTGGGTGGTTCAAAATTTGAATCCCGACTCACATCTATGTTTGGAGCTTGCAAGATCTCTGAGGTGACCAGTTTGGGTCCGCGGAGATCCAACCCCGATCCTACATCCGAGCCAGAGTTCGAGGGACATGGAGTCCCCTCCAAAGGGAGAGTATCTGGCTCGAGAGGTTCGGAGACCCGAACGTATTTGGTTGTCAACATAGGGGGAGAGGTGTCCTCGGCTCGTTCCTCAACGACCGCAACCAGGTGGGTGATTGGCGGGCGATTAATTTCCCTCTAGTCAGGTTTAAGCCTGATCCGATCATAATCTGTTGAAACCCCAAGGGCGGCAATGCAATCTAGCAGCTCGTTTAAGGATGAGACATCTCTCGGATCCATCTTTTCAGAGTACTCGGGTCCGATGCGAAGACGGTGCTTGGCGGTCGTAGGGGGTGTTGTTGGCCTGATGGTCGTACGACACCTATGGTGAAACCGCCAAGCTGGAGGCTCTGCCCAGAAGTTAGGCCCCTTCCAGATGTGATAATGTTGTTGATGACTAGGCGAGCCATAAATCACTTTTTTGGGACTACACAACAGAGCTATCAATGAAAGCACCAATGTCGGTGTCAAAACCGGCAGATCTCGGATATGGAGGCCCAAGCCATGTGTCTAAGGATCAATGGTAACAATGAACGAAGGGACACAATGTTTACCCAGGTTTGGACCCTCTTAAAGGAGGTAAAACCCTACGTCCCGCTTGATTGTATTCGATGAGTATAGGGGTTACAAGAGTTGATCTACCTCGAGATCGTCATGGCTAAACCCTAGCTTGTCTAGCCTATGAATATTATGATTCTGCCTACAGACTAAACGCTCCAGTTTATATAGACACCGGAGGGGCCTAGGGTTATACCAAGTCGGTTTACAGGGGAAGGAAAGGACATATCTGGACACCAACCTTGCCATCCACGCATACATGAGTCCTACCTGGACACGGGGGATGATTCTCCACTCTATCTTCACGGTCCACCAGTCCAGCCCACATTGGATAGACCGGACACCTGGGACCCCCGAATCCAGGACTCCCTCAACCATTCCGGTTGAAATGAGGTAGAAAGGAAGAGATAGAATTCGGACAGCACTCCGGTTCAACATAGAAGGAAAAGAACATGAATTTTGACAAGATGGGATGAAACTTGTTGAGAGCAACAACATAATGCCTTCGGGACAAATGAAAGAATGGAATGAGATGAATCGAAGAAGAAAACAACATCTTCTACCTCAAATGAATTTGAGAGAGCATCCTTAAAAAGAAGGATTCAACAAAGTTGTTGAAAAATCGACAATCAAATGATATACTGCTTGTGGGCTTATGAAAAGATCTCAAACTAGAGGTGAAACTCTTCCACTAACGGAAAAAATTGCTTGCTTGAGCTGAAAGAAGAGATGAAAATTCTTTCACTGAGAGGATAGGAGAAACTTGGATCATGAATACTCACCACAATAGAAACACTCCTTAGGGAATGCTTTAGGTGAAATCTATACCAAGATACTCCAACAAAGAAATTGTTGGGTTGAAAGAACTCATGAATCAAGAGAGAATGATGTGTTTAAATATCTCATTCTTGATAACTAGTGAATCATGAAACACGAAAGGAAGTTGTCAAGAATGACATATCACCACCTCGAAAGATAAGGTAGAAGGAATTGCACTACGAAATGCACGAAGAAGAATACTTGAACTCCTTCAACAAGAATCTTAAAGAGCACTTCAAGAATGAATTAAATCCTTAATGAACCACCATGTTGAGCCTCCGAGAAGAACTCCTATAATAAAAGAATGATCAAACGAAAGGAAAGTTGAAAACAACAAGATGAAGTGTTGAAGTGATTTAGATGGAGCTTCGTGATGATATAACCAAGAAAACTTGGAACTCCGGAAAGGAAAAGATGAAACACTTGAACCGAAGATTTTGATGAGCCTCCGGGATAAAGAATTAAATCACCTCGATGAATTAAGAATAAGAATTATGATATGTCTATCCTTCACCAGATGAACTTTATGAAAGCAATGGATTTGCATACGACTTATTCTCATTGAAAAGTATTAAAGAGAGATATAGCGCAAACTCAACGGACCACCAGTAGGATTTTGGAAAGAATAATGAATTGATATGATAACAAAGGAATCTTGAATGGAAAACCGTAAGAATTTGAAAATGAATGAAGAAAGAGGATCCCACGCCAGGAACAATTAGATAGCATGAAGATACTTGAGGGAATTTACAGACAAGAGAACGTAGATATAATGAACTGATTAAACAATACTTGATAGAGGCACCGGGATAATTTGTTAACGATAGCTGGAATGTGAGGATGAAGAATTCTTCTGGAATGATGGCGTTCGGTGAAATGAAACGGAAAACAACTCGTGACATACTCTGGATGGGTAAGAAAAGAATTCTCACAATCCAAAACAATTCTGAAGATGGCATCAAGTTTGAGCTACGAATCTTCGAGAGAACGGACAAGATTAAGGAGAATTCTTCTTTGCTCTTCAAAGCTGAGAACGACAATGAGGAACACCACAATGAATAGCTGAGACACTCCGGAACAATGGAGAATAGAGAGGTTGACCAAAGATGAAAAGAATTTGAAAGCGATCTTGGAGGAGGCATTTGACTGAAGAAATTTCATTTTTACGTCAAATTCTTAAAAGAATTTGAGAATAGCTCCAAAAAAATTAGAAGAGTCAGGTAAGATCCTGGCAAAAGATGTGTGGGTTAGGGCCACTCAAAACAAACACCATTGAACATTTTTTAAAGAGAGATTGCACCGGTTGAGTTAACTCGCTTGAATGAGATAACAACCTCGAAATAGCTTGAACAGATTAAGAATGGAAACACGAATCTTCTGAGATATCTTCACACTCCGAAACAAATGAATAGCGAGATGTGAATGATTAAGAGGTGCACCGGCATGAGAAAGCATTTGAATCAGGTAAAGGGGTATGATCAACATTGAACCTTGAATTTAGTCCACCGGAGAAGAAAAAAAGAACGAAGGATGATAAACTTGAAACTTTCTTGGCAACTTCATGTGAATCACCGGGTAAGAACATTGATTGAAAAGAATGAAAAAAACCTGACACGAATAAAATGGATACTTGATTACGGATTCTGGCTCCATAAAGAAAAGGGTGGATGGTGGGAAAACAAAGGCAACTTGGGAGGGATGAAATGAATATTGTCGAGAAAACTGAGAATTGATCTTGTGAATGTTGAAATGATTGGATTAGTCTAAAGAATTAACATGACAACCTCGATGATCTAAAGTATTAGTAGTCACATCGAAATATGAGAACACCGCATAGGAAAGGTATGGAATCAACACTTGACATCGAAGCAACTCCAATACCACAACTCAAAACAAAACAATGTATTTGGCTTGCAGAATAAGCCGGAACAAATACATAACCGCTCTTGCATTTTTTGGAAGGATAAACCTAGGTAACTACTTGAAATCCCACCTGAGAATTCCCGAAACTTCTTGGTTATGCAATCTGGTCCCACGGCTACATGGAGCAAAAATCATCACACAACTCCTAGCATAATTCTATGCTCCAATGTTTCGGATGGGTTCAACACATAACCAAGAAATCTCAGAAACTCGTGTACCTCATACCTTCGGAAACACAATGATACTAGTCATGGAAGATCATCTGTGCTATCTCCTCCAGTACTGGGGATAAGTCACGACACTATTTGCCACCATGCAAAGTATGGGAGCATTTCGATGTCGGCGTACTCTGGTATTCCGGAACTCAGACCATAACAACTATGACAAAAACACCTTGGACTCAACTCCCCGGGTCCAATCCATACATTTAGGAGGCACCAAGATAGAATTCCCGTCACATTGATATCGCAATGATTCCAACAATACCCACATGATCCTAAAAAATTGAGTGAAAAAGTAGAGTGATGGATCCAAAACACCTACGTCATGAGTGCTCACTAGAGCGACGATGGGGATAAGGAGTAAAAATAAATCCTACTCTCCGATATATAACTAGACTCAAAATTGTTATTTTCTAGACTCAACAACGGGAGCGGTTAGATCAATACAGGGGGCTCTTGAGGTTGGTAAGGCTCTGATACCGACTTGTAGCGCCCAAGATGCGATTCTATCCCAATCACGCGATGAATTCATGATTGGGGCACAATCGCATTTCAAGCGCATAGCAAGGTGGATATCATTACAACATACCATGTACTGAATAGATGAGAATACAAGATAAAGGCTTACACTCGTGACAAGCTACAACATGAATACAAGAATACATCAATACATCCAATCATCATACAGAAGAGTAGATCCAATTATGGATGAAATCAAACAACAAAGAAGAACGACATCCACCCTGCTAATTCTAGGCTCCTGACCCGGAACCTATCCCATGATCGAAGAAGAACAAGCAGGAGAACTCCAAACAAGCAAGCATCACTCTCTCGTCAAAGCATCGCTTTACCTGTACCTGCAACTGCTGTTGTAGTAATCTGTGAGCCACAAGGACTCATCAATCCCATCACCATGGGTATCAAGACTAGCAAACACTACAAAAAAAGACACATCCATGACATCTTGGGCCGAACGAAATCTTTTTTTGTCATACTTATGACACTTCTATGATGATAATTATGACAAAACCCGGTATCATCATAGATGTGGTGGGCTCCTACTTCTATGAAAAAAATCATGACAGAAAATGGGCTTTTCATCCCGGGCAGGCCGGAGACGCACCTGTATGATATTCTTTGGGCCGTCCATGACGGAAAAAATCATGGTAGAAGCGAGGGTGGGGAAAATTTCAGGGAGTTCCCAGTTACAGTGGTGGTCGGGGCCGAGCGATGCAAGGAGGTTAGCATGTTTCTCTCGTACACGTACGCGCGTGGGTGCGAGGCGTTGGGCTCTAACTGAACCTGAGCGAGGCGTTCACCTACTGAACCCGAGTGATTGCACTGGCTACGCGTTGCTGAACCCAGGTACCGATCGATCCCTGGCTGTTAACTGAACCCGATGGAGCGATTCCTTCGCTACTACTGCTAACTGAAGCCGATCGACCTATTGCCTCTTGATGAACAATGAGCATTGTTGGGGGTTGGATGAATAGTTCCTGGTGGGGGTTGGATGAGGAGGACCCCGTGGGAGTAGAGGTCGTTGCAGCTGGATGAACAGGACCCCGATTGAGCCGGTTGGGGGTGGATGAACAGGACCCTGTGGAGGGCTGGTTGAACAGTAGCCGGTGTGGGGCTAGATGAATAGTAGCCCATGGAGGGGTGGTTGAAAGTAGCCGGTGGAGGTTGGATGAACAGGAGCCCGTGGATGAATACTAGCTGGTGGAGGCAAGAGGGAGACGCCGTGGATGAACAGTCACAGGTGGAGGCTGGAGGAGGTCGACGGTGGATGAACAGTAGCCCATGGAGGCTGGAGCGAGGTAGTAGATGGTGGATGAACAGTAGCCCGTGGAGTCCCATTTTGTGGTACACCACACCCTTCCCGATGAACAGGACCCCCGTTTCGATCGTAGGAGGTCAAAGAGAACTATGTTACCTCTATTTTGCGGTATGCCACACCCCTCCTGATCAACAGAACCCGTTTCGACCGTAGGAGCTCGAACATAAGTCTGTTTCCTCCATTTTGCGGTACGCCAGACCACTCCCGATGAACATGACCCCATTTCAACCGTAGGCGGTCGAGCAGAAGGCCGTTTCCTCCGTTCTGCGGTACGCCAGGCCTCATTTTGGTTGTTCCGTCCAAGTCGGTTGGCTCCCGATGAACAGCACGCGTTCTGACCCAGTGGCTTCTCTCCCGATGAACAGGATGCATTCCAACCTAGTCACTTGGCTCTCGGTGAAGACGACACTGTTTCCTCCATTTCGACCCAGCCGGTTAGCTGGCGATGAACAGGACGACGTCGCTACCATCTGTTGCCTCTCCATGTACAGGAGCCCTGGCCGTACGTATGCGCGAGTATGCTATCGTGGTGGGCGCACGGCAGATGCCAATGGATGGCTAAAGAGAGGAGGAGGCTCGAGGGCATTGGTGTGCTCCAGAGGCGAAGTCGGCATGAGTGAGCGCGGGACGCAAGACATACCCAGGTTCGGGGATCTCTGGAGAGATAACACCCCTAGTCCTGCTGACTGTGGTTGATATGCAATAGTACAGAGTTGCTCCTAGAGCTGTTTGGAGGAAGAAGGAACGCTAGCCAGGGCTTAGGCTGCTCCTTCTCCCTGTGCGTGCTTGTGTGTTCTACTGATTGTGTTGCTACTTCTCTACTTGCTTTCCCGTATGCATGAGGGCTCCTGGGGGATTTTATAGGCCACCCCCCTAGGGGTCGTAGGGCCTAGTTGTCAGTGTCTGGGAACCCGAAGCTAGGACCCGCCGGGTGTCAGGGCTCGCCGGGTTCTCCGGGCGTGGGCCCCGCATGCCTAGGGGCATTGTTCACCGTCTTGTTGATCGTCAGGGAGTGGCCGGGTCGAGTTGGGTATAGTGGCGCTCCGTTAGGTCGCCGCTTGCTGGCGTCAGTAGTGACGACAGGGGCACTGTTGCCACGCCGGCCCTGGTAAGCGGGTAGGTGAGGGGCACTGTTGCCATGCTCCGGCTGACCAGAAGCATGGGTGGAGCACTGTTGCCTCGGCCATCAGTAGATGGTGACTCATCCCATCGTACGGCCTGGATGGGATGGGAGCTGACCCGTGGCTGGGTTGAGGAACATGCCAATGGTGGCACTGGCTTGTTGGGGAAGTCTTGGTGTGCCGGGTTTGGCCGCCTTAAGCTGGTTGTTGGGGCCGAGTCGAGGAGCTTGGCCGGGTTGGAGAGTTTGGCTGGGTCGAAGGGCTTGGCCGGGTTGAGCGACCCGGCCAAGCGTGAGCAGGCTTAAGGGGCGATGCTGGCCCCATTGGTTTTGAAAAGGATCTGGGTTCCGTTGCCTTCCCGGGGTTCATCCCCCCGACATATGTGTTCGAGACCCCGCCACCTTCTCAGAGAGCGTCTTGGAGCCCGTGCAGCAACCACCCAAGTTGCACATACACATAACACACTTACTAGTAATAAATTCTAAAGGAAAAATGCCAGTATGCCACACAAGTTCATCTCCACTTCATGTGATAAATTTGTGCACGACTAGTCTACATATATTCACAGCGCTACCATTAACAATTTATCATAATCCACTTATGTGTTATAGATGGGCTCCATGTCCTCCTCCAGGTTCTTGTCCCAGGTGTTCTTCATGGATGGCATGATCCATAGCAGTGGGAAACATGAATCATTGTTGCAGCTTTCTTGTCCAGTTCCACACGATGGAGACTCATCCAAGCTGAAGCGACATAAATCAGGGATATCGTGTCCTAGCATGTCGTTCATCCGGCGGTGCGCACTGAAGACACAACCATGCTTCATGAATGGCAGGCCTTCGATGTCATGCATGGAAGGTGGCATCCGCTTCACAATGGGGTTGTTGTCTCCAATGAAAAGCGAGTACTTTCCAAGAGTGTTCCTCGGTACACACATAGCACCACGGGGGTCAAACTCGACGCCGTTCATCTTGTACATGCGACATCTCAAATCTAGACACATGGTGACATACATAGTCAAGATCCATGCGCAATAATGTTGTGCTCAAATATGGCGGTCAGTAATACTGTGCAGCAAATAGTACTACTCTGGTATAGAGGAAGTAAAATAACCGGCTTATTGTATATAGCCACACTTGGCTACATGGATGAGATAGTATAAGACATGGAAAAACAAAATTGGTGGGACCTAGTGGGTTCAAGTCTTCAAGGGCCTAGCTAGCTATACGCATCCTCCAAGGTAAAAAGTACTCCTACTAGTACTAGTAAGCAGTATAACAATGAAAGAGAAGGAGTGAAGGTTAAAAATATATAATACTAAATTGTACTACTAGTACAGTAAACATGTCCCAGTCAAGAAAAGAAGATAACTAACAAGTACTACTCTACTACTCTAACACACAACAATGAGAAAATGGAATACCTGGGTACATGGTGACGGTCCGATCGTGGTAGATTGTGTGACCATGTTGCACATCAGTGGTACAGGTTCCAGATTAGACCGAATGCGGATGCAAATGCACATCCAGGATCGGCGATCTTATTTTGATCGGGGGATGACTGGTCCCTGCAAAATAATGGAGTTCCGTTAGGGATGCAAATGATGGTTTGTGCATTCCGTTTGTAATCTCCCATACCGTAGGATGGCAACCAGATGAAACAAGTCCCCGAGCTTGTCATCACGAAGATGCAGCCTACATGGCGCATGAAGTCTTCGAATATCTAGGGGTACAAATCTGTCGCGGCCAACATGTGCCAGCCTCTGCCATTACTGCCTCTTATATTGATAGCAATCCTTAAGTCGAACAAGCGATGAGATAGTAATCGTTGTAGCCGCGTCGCTTTGTCGGCGGGTCCGCAATTGCTATCTTCTTCAATCTCATAGGCATCATCATACGTATTCAAGCCCAGCCAGTCTGGAAGGCCGATCCCAATGGTGGATAGGGGTCTACGGGAATGGTCACACTGCTGTGGATGTTGTGCAAAATGATGGTGGTATCCGGCCGGAGGTATGCAAGCTGGTCTTTGTTGGCACCAACCCATACCTATATATAAGACGGTGGGCAGCAGAGAAATTACGGGATGGAATAACTAAGTACTATATTTAGAATATGCACTACATGATCAAACTCCATGACTGACCTGCTCGTTGGACAAAATCCGACTACCTCTCAACATCGGCAACTCTAGCGGAGTCAACGTGCAACCATGGCCAGGGAGCGGTGGACTGTTTGAAGGATTTCCCCATAGCATAACCTCTCCTAGGACGCATGGAAGACCAACAAGCATGGTCTTTTTCCAAACCTATTTAAGCACCGTCTTAAAAAAGTTGGTGCAGGAAGCACCGAGTCTTACGGCGGTGAGGACATCGGAGCAGTGTGCGATTTCTCCCAGTGGATCGTCGTCCAAGGTATCCCAACCCCGACAAGGAGGAGAACCGCTTGGCGAATCCATGGGATCAGGACGAACTACCTTGGTCTCTTCGGGGGGGGGGAACTGGCGAGGAGGAGATAAGAGCGTAACCACAGGGCCTCGTATGCAGGCACACATAGTGGTTGTGCCTCGTGACCCATGATGATGTGTCTATTATTTACTACATACTCGTACTGTAGCAGTAGTAGTGCTATTTTCTGAACTAGTAGTGCGATGTACTGTACTTCTATAGTGCACCAGTTTTCAACTCTTGAATCTCAAGGCCAAGGAGCTACAATTGCTACTGGAGGGTACTACTCTTGTGTAGAACCATCATTGTACTATCAATGCAGGGAAAGTACACCTGCGTAGTGCATACTCTCCATGCTCTATTCAAGCGCATAGCTGGCCTACTCAGCTGCTCCTCTCACGCACACACTAGGAGCCTATTTATCAGCAATGGTTATTGTGAGGGCAGAACATTTGAGTTCTTTGATACAGTGAGACTAGTCCTTTCGCTTCCATTTGTAGAGGTGTAATGGATCTCGTCAAACTTTGTTAGTAGTTCCTTCTTTATGAATGAGATGAGGCAAAGGTTTTGCGTCCGTTTCAAAAGATAATATTCACGTCAAGAGGAATTTCTTTTATAGAGCCGATAATGGAGCAAAGTCCATGCGTGCAACGCCGCAATCTACAGAGTAGTAGAGTACTAGCATTTTACCCACACAGCCATATTGCACAGTTCCCAATGCCGCGCCAGACTTTTTCGACTCCTCTGACTTAATTGGGAGGCGCTTGCTTAAATATGCTAGCTGATGAGGAAGCTGCAAGCGAGGTGCGGCTACAGCGAGCACGCAAGCGAGTATACACGAGTACTACTCTAGTACGCGAGCCACGAGATGGTGGGAGGGAAAAACCGTTCATGTGGCTGGGTTATCCAGTGCACCCAGATTGTGGTACGACACGTCCGTCCGACTTCAAAAGTCAAACTACCAGTGTACAATATTGGCTCGCAACGAGGTTACTAGTTAAAAAAAAGGTCGTCGTGCGTTCGGCCGGAATCGAACCTACAAAATGAGTTGTACAATCCCGCGACCACTAGTAGTACTCGTTGGAGTACAATGCAACCTAGAATCTCCTTTTGTCATGAGTACAGTGTTCCTTACAAGAAACCACTAATAATGCCAAGAAACTACTACCACCACTTACCAACCAGACCAACCAAGAAACGACTACTCTACAAAGTGTCGTTATTGGCACGTTTCAACCAATGTCGCCCCTTAAGTCAACACCTCCTTTTGACCGGCAAGTTAGGCGTTATGACTTGTGGGACTTACATGTTAGTCTGGACAAAAATCCCCGAGTGACCTCCTACCTCCAGCACATCCACACCTAGTCATCCTCGGCCATGGGACGCAGCTACGCCGCCGGCAGAAGGCGAGGTCATAACCGCCAGCGGTGTGGAGCCCATCTTGCGGCAGCCCGGATACCAGCTTCGTCCGGCGCTCGCGGTCGCTAGCTAGCCAAGATAGCACACACCCTGCTGGATGCATCCAGCTGCTTGTCTGTAAAGTTTGTTAGGTAGGTTGGCACGACGGTGCGGCGGCTTGCTCGCGCACGTTGTGCTAAGGCCAGCCATCTGGCTCGAGCGAAGGCCAGCGCGGCAACTTGCTCGCGCGTGAGTCACGCTCAGGCCAGCCAGCAAACCCGTGCGGAGGCCAGCGCGGCGTCCGGCCCGTCCGGCGGAGCGACGGCCAACTCACTTATCACCGGCGCCACCGACGAACACGCATCAGTACTGTTTGAAGTAATCTTTGGGAAAATAATGATTGGAGGAGGAAGAATAGCACAGAAGGTCAGATGTGGGTCCCTCATGTCAACAGTCAAACAAAATGTGTTGGTTTAAGTTGCCTCGCCAGCACGGACGTGTGGGCCAACCCTGTCATAAATGGGTTAAAATGAGCCTAATCGGCACTAGGTACTAGTTTTTTGGCGCCGATTAAGAAATTTTGGGTATATTTTGGCTATTTTTTGTACAATGGTTTCTTCCTAGGGCTGGTTGAAAGTGGTAGTTTTTTGTTAAATACTCTACATACTGTAAGTAGGAACGAAAGTTAAGCTTTGGAAGCCAATAAGCACGGCTAGTTACATAGTGCCTATGTGTACGTAATTCAAACTACATATCAACCATGAGTGACTAATATCTTGATGGAGAACTCTAAACTATGGAAATACTAGCATTTTTTTGCATGGTTGGAAATACTAGCAATGTTCACGTGCGTTGCAACAGATCATATTTAGAATAACAATTATTCACAAACTTGATAGAGAACACTCTAATTTTGATATACATATATCACTAGAGATATATTATGTTTCAATCAGAATATATTCCTTGGGATGCTTTCGTGAGGTGAGGGAGGGATGTGGTAGGTTTTAAGATACTAATTAAGGGTTTTCTGCAAATGGGTAGACAAGTGAGATGTTGTTGAGAAAAGGCAACAACTTACCTCACAGTCGTTAGATGGAGATCTAATGGTCAGAAATGACGGATGGCAGACACACCATCATCACCAACTAAGTCTTTTGTAGGAGTACTAGCAAGATGTTTGTGCATTGCACGGAACATCAAGATGCATTTTTTTATAAAAACACCTATTGTGATTGACCCATGCGGGGGTAATCCCATGTGTAGAAACTAATGATATCTCGAGAAACAGGAGAGATAAGGTAAGGAGGAGTGGGGTGTGGTGGTGATTGGTGGTCAGACTGAGCGGAGGCATGGGGATGGACGATGCTGGTAGCGACCACCATGCCAGTGTGTTCCAGAGGCTTCCTTTTTTAATTGCTCAACAATGAGGTTGTGGGAGATAAGGATGAACGAGGGTAGGCCTTGTTTGCAAATGTGGAGAGAGGGTGCCGGTATCTTTTAGTTTAATTTCTATCCGTCAGATGTAGATCGGACGGTCTATATTGCAAGATGGCAGGCGTACCATCATCACCAACTCGGTTTTTTTATAAGAGAAGAGATATACGTATGGAGATGCAAACGTATTATCAATACTTGTTTCCGTAAACTTGGATCTACATTCTATTCAACGGCTGAGCATGTGGGGTCATAGCACGATGACTTCTCAACTATGTAAAACTAAAGGTTTTCCCGTCGCTGATAAGGAGGGGGTGATGGCGGCGCGCTTTCGGCTTGCTCTAGTCCTAGTAGTCATACTAGGTGGGCTACATACATGTAGATTTATTCTTTTTCACGTCTCGTGTTCGCCGTATTGCCACGACTGTTGATAAACAGACAGTAAGTTATTCATGGGAAACCTTTGTTGAGCGTGTGTGCGAGAGAGGGAGACAGCATGCGTGTGTGATATGTATAGAGACTGAGGCAATGATAAGAGATTCTTTGTGTCTTTGTTTGTGGAGGATAGAGAGAGACATGTGCATGGGGCTTTGTGTTGTGTAACATGGAGACACATAGACATAATCATAGAGTGAGTGTGTGAGATACACATGCGGACATGGGGAGATATGTGTGAGTTAGAGAGATGGAGAATTTTGGTGTGCATCTGAGCTAGAGAGGGGGGGATATATACATACCTAGAGCTGGAGAGAATATGCAAGGGTGTGTGTCTTACAAGAAGGATCCAGATAGATGTGTGTTTGTGCGCACGTGTGTGTGTGTGAGAGGGTGTGTGTATGTGGAGAAGAGAGACCACTAATGATGTAAACCTAGTATAGGGAAGGGGGAATGGTATGACATGTGTGTCAAAGAGAGACAAAGGCATGTGTAGTAGTGGGATATCATGGGTGCGGGCGAGGAGCAGACTATTTGGAAGAGACATCGAGTGTGTGTGGGAGAGGGTGTGAGAGCGCGCACGTGCGCGCGCGCGTGCGAGAGAGAGAGAGAGAGAGAGAGAGAGAGAGATCTAGGGAGGGAGGGAGAGAGAGAGGAAGAGAATAGGAGAGAGAAGGGTCGTTTGTATGTAGAAGTGGTGTATAGATAGGGAGACAATGTTGATGTTGTTCGAAAGTGGCCTATGTATGTAGACGCAAGGGAAGCAAGTCATCGTGTGTGTGATAGGGACTTCATGAGAGATCTAGAATAGATGGTGTAGACAACAACGTGCGAGATTGAGAACGATGATACATTAGGGAGCTACTGAAAGAGTCACGTAATATATGTATATAGGGAAGGAGCTGGGGCGGGTCCGCATGTGGGAGAGATAGAAAGAGGAGAGTGGTGCACAAGGAGACAAAGTGTGCTTGTTTACAGTGGGGGTGGTGTGTGAGGTGAGTGTGCGAGAACCACATAACTAGGGAGATATACATTTGGGGGCGATGTTTTGTGTGTATGGGAAAGATACACTCTATATAGTGTGTGTGCTTGGGAAAGAGAGATGTCAGGAGACCTACAGAGTGGGGCAGGAGATGTGTGCATGCTCAAGAGACAAAGCGATAGACACCTATATTGGGGTTTGGACTTTCAAAGAGAGGGTGTGTTTAATGTGCTCGTGTGTTCTT
>NC_041387.1:245462069-245539131 GCF_002162155.2 Triticum dicoccoides | reverse complement strand
TCTATATTTGAGAGACTCTAGCGTAATTGAGATATATATGGTTAATAGTGTGTGCACTCATGGTTGATCAATTTGTTTCAAAGTTTGGCCTATGAGATAACGATACTTTTGAACATGCATGATATACTTTGAAGTACCAGAATTACAAAGATTGGAATTTTGGAAATCGACACCATCGTTAGCTTTTGTAATTCATTTAAACGGAGGTACATTTTTAAGCCGGGATTTTGAGATTTCAAATTCATATATCAAACCAAGAGATATACACATATGAACA
Organism: Triticum dicoccoides; assembly: GCF_002162155.2. Classification (NCBI taxonomy): domain Eukaryota; kingdom Viridiplantae; phylum Streptophyta; class Magnoliopsida; order Poales; family Poaceae; genus Triticum; species Triticum dicoccoides. The sequence continues at coordinate 245,538,854 of NC_041387.1, read as the reverse complement.
TGTTCAAACTTTATAATTATCCAATTTATTCATACACATACACATAAATAAATTCCCGGCCATGATATCATAGTCGACCGTACAAGAGTGGAACACTTAATTTCAGGCGCTGAAAGCTTTCGAACATCCCGCTCACATCGAAATATCTCGCACCCGAAAGTTTAGCCCTCCGATATACTTGTTTTACCCCTGCGCATGAATGGGAAAGAGCTGCTTTGGTAACTTCATTGTTTTCCCCTCTTTGCCCCCAACATTCTTCCCTAGAGCCCCTCCCCTTCCCCCTCCCTGACCCCCCCAACCACGCCAAGCCGCCGAATCTAGTCCTCTGCCACAGTGATGGACCTCACACCCCGCCGGATCTACCTTCCGCATCTTGGAACCCCCAATTGCCAACTCACCACTTCACCGGAGCCGCTTCAGCGACTGGCTTGTCCACCGCTCTAGATCTCCTTGACTGCCATCATGGTCCACCGCACCGGATCTGCTTCACCGGCACCCTCGTCCACCACAGTGTAGGCCCTTCACTGACTCCCTCGTCCGCCCCATCGCTGGCCCTTCATACAAGCCCTCGTCCGCCGCAACAGATCCGCCTCACCGAAAGCACTTGTCGCGCCCAATATGCAACCCTATCCTAAAGGAACTCGAAGGTCCCACCAAGGATAGAAGCGCATATTGGAGACACTTTCGCAAGGTGGATATCATTACATCGTACCAATAAATAATAGTTGGGGATACATACCAAAGGCATACAGTGCCACATGAATACAACAACATCATCATACATAAGGGCAACATCCGACTATGGATGAAACACAAACAGAAACTCAACGACATCCACCCTGGTAGCCCAGGCTGCCGACCAGGAACCTAACCCCAGAACGATGAAGCAGAAGAAGAAATCAAAGCAAGCAAGCATCACTCTCACGTCATGATCATCCCACTATCTATACCTGCAACTGTTGTTTTAGTAATCTGTGAGCTACGAGGACTCAGCAATCCCATTACCATGGGTATCAAGACTAGCAAAGCTTAATGGGTAAGGAATGGATAGTGGTGAGGTTGCAACAGCAACTAAGCATGATATGGTGGCTAACTTACGAATACAAGAATAAGATGAGAAGCTACGCAAATGGTCACAAACTAGTAATGATCAAGAAGTGATCCTGAACTACTTACGTTCAAACATAACCCCACTGTGTTCTCTTCTCGACTCTATCGAAAAGAGACCGTCATGGTTACACACACGGTTGGTGTATTTTAATTCGAATCTGGTGTCAAGTTCTCTACAACCGGACATTAAAAATTCCCATCTGCCACATAACCGCGGGCACGACTTTCGAAAGTTTAAACCCTGCAGGGGTGTCCCAACTTAGCCCATCACAAGCTAACGATCTGTGGAGACAATCCTCCATCTCGGGACATCCGATCAGACTCGGGATCCCGGTGCACAAGACATTTAGACAATGGTAAAACTAATCCAGCAAAGCCTCCCGGCGTGTCGACACCCTGATAGTAGTCACGCGTATCCATTCTTAGGCCACATCCGGTTAGGTCAGCCTACGAGTAAAACCAGATCCTCGGGTTGCCCCGTGGTGGCCCCGTAGTCTGCCCGTTTGGGACCAACACCATCAGCGCTGGCCCCTCCCTGCTATGTAGAAAATCCTCAGGTTCATGACGCCCTATGCCAATTTATTATTTAGTTTAAGTATTATTATGGAAAATGTTAAAACCAATGTTGGGCCTTGCTGGAAGAGTTTTATTCAAAGCGAACTATCAAGAGGTCCCATAAACCCACATCGTGTTAGGGACGCAAAATCAAGGAACATAACACCGGCATGACGGAAACTAGGGCGGCAAGAGTGGAACAAAACACCATGCATAAGGCCAAGCTTTCCACCCTTTACCAAGTATATAGATGCATTAATTAAATAAGAGATATTTTGATATCCCAAAATAATCCTGTTCCAACATGGAGCAATCTTCAACTTCACCTGCAACTAACAATGCTATAAGAGGTTCTAAGAAAAAGCGGTAACATAGCCAAGCAATGGTTTGCTAGGTAGGGTGAAAAGGTTAGAGGCTGACATGGCAATTTGGGGGGGGGGGCTTGATAAATAAGTGATAGGTAACGCAACATAGCGATAGAATGAAGCAACTAGCATAACAATGATAGTAGTGAGATCCAGGGTAACGGCCATCTTGCCTGAAATCCCGCTATGAAGAGGAACGAGTCCATGAGGAAGACGAATGGGCGAAGATGAACCAAGCGTAGTCGAAAGAATCCTCACGGTCGCAACAAAACAGGAACTATCAAGAAGAAGCACAACCGGAAAGAAGCAAACAACATGGTAAATACACAATCTTATTCACCCATCAAGGTGCTTGCTCTAACTTGGCAATGTTGTATTGGTCGCACAGATTTTGCATATGACCTCTTGCATTAATTCTACTTTGTTACACCACAACATGCTTTGTTTAAGCATCATATATTAGTATATGACATAGCTATCCATTTTCTGTACCTATTCCATGTGTCATCATACTATGTTTTTCCAGTCAAATGCCGTTCTTCTGTAATAGATGTACAAAAGGAAGAGGGTGAGTGCAGATCCTCAAGGACTACAAACTAGGTACTTGGAAAAGGTAGTGATACCTATAAAACCAGATAGATCAGCAGTCACAAAAAACACAGGCCCAACTATACCACACTTTACCCCTACTCCACTGGCCAAATCCCTATTAGAACTGTTGAGAGCCCAACTTCAGGTACTATCTATGATATCAATTCAAAAATTTGAACTCCTAAATTACTGCATGTGCCTTACCTTCTCTCTTGTATGATAACTAATTTCAGAGGAATCTCCTTGCTCAAAGGATCATAGGATCTCACAACAATACTGGGCACTACATTGCTCTTGTTAGTACCTCTTGCCCTTTGTCGGCATACTTACACTCATTGCAGTTTGATTATGTAGCATCACTGTAAATGTTCTCTTCTTTTATCCTCCCTTTGGTCGAAATGATAAGATCTATATTTACTCTTAGATAAATTTAGAATTAACACAATGATTATGAAGTTTTGGATTTCTCATGTAAGTACATGTTGTCATGTACTCCCTCTATATCGAATTAATTGTTGATCAATTGGATGTATTTAGAACTTAATAGTGCTAGATACATCCATTTGAGCGACAAGTAATAATAGAGGGTGGTGGTATTACTGTACTTGCATCATGATATAGTTGATTGTCTAGCATTACTCTGCATCTTATATGCCCTGCCATTCACTTCCTCCAAATTATCAGATCTACATTTAGTCTTACCAAAATGTTGAATAAAGCCAATGCCACTGCACACATTGATGTCTGCATTCCTCTTGTCAGTACCTTTTCGCTTGTAACACTGTACTTAATTAATTGCTATTTGATTATGTATCATCAGTCTGCACCTGAGCTTCATTATCCTCTATTTCTTCCAATATTATTTGATCTATATTTACTCTTTGCAAAATGTAGAATAATGGCAACGCTTATAAAGAAGTTTCTTTGGGGAATTTATTGAATTATCCTTCCATCGACATGGAGAAGGGCTTTGTTTAGCCCGTGTTAACATGTAATGTAAGTTCATCCTTCTCAAGCCTTCAAACTTTGTTCTAGTGTAGATTTGGATAGACATCATTTCTTCCACTGCTGTTTACATCTGATTGGATGTTTGCAACAACTACCAGTTTTAAATTATAGTTGTAAAAACATGTGCCTTATGCAGAACATATCCATTCATTTTCTTATATAATTGTGAAACCTGTTACGTGTCTCCTAGTTTCTCTTTGAGAGTCGTATCTCTTATGCCAAGCAGAACTTTAGGGAAGATAGTCTTGAAGAGAGCGAGATGACCCCAAGGTCATGTCTTGATGAAGACAGTGAGTTGAAGCTACTCACAAGCAGCTATGAGACAACCTTTGTGTAGTCGCTACCTCAATCAGCTCAACTTCTTCAGTCTCAACTTAAAGCGGAAAGACTTGCTTCAGCTAAGCTCCGACTTGATGTCATTGATGCAAGGAAGATCTCAGAGGACTGCCTTGCGCGCTTTGGTGCTATACAGCTAGGGATGGAGCATCTATCTTTGACACAACTGAGGTCTCATCAGCTTATTTGGCTGCTTGCAGTGCCCGTCCTGGCCAGGCCTAATGCCTTCTGAAGTGATCTCAGTTTTGTATATTCATTTGTCGGCGGGTTTATATGCACTGGTGGCGACCTTTGATGCCCAGTGTATGTAATGCGTGGTCATGTTGCGCTTTATTATGACCGGTGGAGAACTTTGATTCCTAGTGGATGTAATATGTCGTAATTTCATTATTGTATAGTCTAGGTTTATTCTTGGTCGGTATGCTGTAATTTAGGCCGGAAGGTTCAATGGATCTCAATGTTGTCGGTCTTTAGGCTGACCCATTACTCATATGGGCCAAGACATGGTCCTATAATCATCTTGGGCCATAAGCCGAGTAAAGTTCTGGCCAGCTGGGCCAGAGAATACCATAGGCTTTTAACGGGCTAAAAATTAGATTGGGCTATCGTTGAGATGAAAAATTCATGGGCCAATACACGCCAAAACCGCCTAAGGCCCATGATTGGCCCAAATAGGACAAGCCGTTAATAGGCCAAAATATATCTCGGGCCCTGTTTGGCCTAATAAAATTATGGGCTTTAAGCAGGCCGGTGTCAACGCGGGTCGTAGGCCCAACAGTTTCACATGCCATTATCAGATGGGCTATAAGCAGGCCGGATTCAATGCGGGCTGTAATTAGGCCCAACTTTTACACGGGCCATTAACAGGCTGGTAGGCCAGTTGGACTGAAATTTATCCACGAAGACTACGGACCATTAAGAGTCCTAAATTTACTTCAGACAAGAAATAGACCAGTTTCTGCATGGGCCGTTAAATGGCCTAAAATTAAACTGGGACAACAACGTCCCAGATACACCACGGGCCGCTAACAGGCCAAAACTATCTTCGGGATGAACTGGTAAACAGGCCTTTAACATGCTGAAATACAAACCTGACTTAGAATGGGCCTAAAAGAACAGAGGCCTGTTAACAAGCCTGATCTGGTATGCACCATAATTTGGCCCAAAACACGTATCCTGTGAATGGGCCTGATCTGATATGGGCCTAAATTTGACACAAAACATGGCAGGGTGTTAATGGACCAACCCACTAGTGTTGGAAAAAAATATGGTGGCCCCTTAGCTGGGCTGGCCTTTTTACCTTAAATGGGCCATTGTTGGGCCATGCCACGTGTCGACATATCATAGGCGTCTTCCGTCCATTGTAGGGATGACATCTGTCCCAATGACGGGCTGACCCATGTGTCCTTCGGCAAATGAGAATTTTACACGTGGAAAATCTACATTGGTCGGGGCTGTTAACGGGTTATCGCATCCAAACTAGAACCCGATAGCTTAACGATGACCCATTATGGTGGATGCCACATGTAGGTCACCCTTGAAGAAAGCACTTCTATGACGCGCGATTTATTGTCATGGAAGTGGACACTTCCGTGATGATAATTTTGGTAATGTCATGGAACACTTCTACGACAGCACATGTATGACTATCTTGATTCTATCAGAAAATCTTCATAGATGTACATGCATGACAAAAAAACATGACCTACTGTGACAAACACGTATCATCACGAAAGTGTTTTTTTTGTAGTGAAATCTTAATGGGTATGGAATGGATAAGTGGTGTGGTTGCAGAAGCACCAAGCATTATATGGTGGCTAACTTACGAGTACAAGAACAAGATGGGAAACTACGCAAATGGTCGCAAACTAGTAATGATCAAGAAGTGATCCTGAACTACTTACGAGTCAAACATAACCCCACCATGTTCTCTTCAGAAACTTTGTTGAAAAGAGACGGTCATGGTTACACACGCAGTTGGTGTATTTTATTTTGAGTTTAGTGTCAAGTTCTCTACAACCAGATATTATATATTTATAATCTGCCACATAACCGCGGGCACAACTTTTGAAAGTTTAAACCGGGTGTCCCAACTTAGCCTATGATAAGCTCTCATGATCCGCCTCCATCTCGGGATACCCCGAGTAACCTCGGAATCCTACTGCACAAGCTCTTCGAAGAAAAGAAAACTATCCCAAGGAGATCTCCCGGTGAGTCAGATCCGTGTCTAGAGCCGTGCGCTCTCTATCTACGGACTCATCCGTCTATGCGAAGTGGATGATAGCCGAATTCTATCGAGTTACCCCGAGGCGGCACCGCCGACTTCTAGGTGGGTGGACCAACACTCATGAGGAGCACTGGCCCGGGGGTTGATTAAGAGACCTCGGGTGTTAGCTGGTCCCTATGCAAGTCTTAGTTGTTATTAGGCAAATGGTAAAACCAATGTTGGATCTCCTCAAGAAAGCTTTACTTTAGACGAATAAACAAGGGGGGCCCATAATCCCCGACCGCATTAGAAACACAAAATTAAAGGAACATAACACAAGTATGACAGAAACTAAGGTGGCAACAGTGGAACAAAACACCAGGCAAAAGGCCGAGCCTTGCACCCTTTACCAAGTATATAGATGCATTAATTAAATAAGAGAAATTGTGATATCCCATAAAATCCATGTCCCAACATAGAACAACCTGCAACTGCACCTGCAAGTAGCAACGCTCTAAGAGGGGCTGAGCAAAGCAGTAACATAGCCAACAATGGTTTGTGGTGGAAAAGGTTAGAGGTTGTCATGGCAATTTGGGAGGCTTGAGAAACAAGTGGTGGGCGGCGTGACATAGCAAGCATCGAGACAACTAGCAAAGCAAAGATAGCAGTGGTATCTAGGGTAACGGTCATCTTGCCTGTAATCCCGCTAGGAAGAAGACCGAATGCATGAAGAAGACAAACGGGCGTAGTCGAACGAATCCTCACAATCGCGACGATTCCAAGAACTATCGAGGACTTGCACAACCAGAAAGAGCAAACAATGTGGTGAACAACCATCACATAAACATGGCATGATGCACAGTCAAGTATGATGCATGTCCGGTTTAATGAGACATGGCATGGCAAAGTGCAACAACCAATACTACAAATTAAGTGGAGCTCAATATGCAACGTGTTGCATATTGACGAAACAACACATTCAATCATTTAGTTTGCTCTCGTTTAGGCTACTCATCAATATTAAATGTTGGTTAACATGGCAAGAGGTGAAGCATAATTAAACTACCTATTTAGGCAAGTTTAAATGAGGCCGGAAACAACAAACAACAATGCTAGAAAATCCCCATGTGCAATTTTCGAATTTTGTACTGTTCTGCCTAAAGCAATATTTTAATGTTGTTAAACGGGAAATAAGGTGCACCGTGTTAATCTATGCATTTTTCTACACCATTAACATATAAAGTTCATTTAATTCGGACCTACGATTCATTTGATTTAAATTAAACCATTTTAGCATGTTATTTATGCAATTTAATTCAAACAACATGTTTAAACATTTTAAACATGAATTAAAGTTGCAAATTATGAATGAAATTCTAAGCATTTTACATATAGAAAACATTAGTCTGATGCACGGTGAGTTATTATATGCATGAACATGGAGGGTTTTTCTGTAAAACTATTTACTCTGGATAATTAGCAAATTCGCATATCTAAAAAAAACCTCCACGGGCCAAATATAAAATTGGAGCAGGCCCAACAGAAGAAAAGCAAAGGAGGCACTGGGTGTTTCCCACCATGGGCCAAGCCCAGGTTGGTGGAGAAGCCAAGGCAGGGCAGGCTGGCACACTGGCCCTTGGCGCGGGGTGGGGCGCAATTAACACGCGACTGCAGCGGTCGATGCAGGGGAGGCCGAGGCGCCATGGAAGGGGAACCGCAGCGGAGGCGAAACTTGGGGGCACCGGTGTTACGCCCAATATGCGATACTATCCTAAAGAGACTCGAAGGTCCCACCAAGGATAGAACCGCATATTGAAACGCTTTTGCAAGGTGGATATCATTACATCAACATTACATAATAGATGGGGATACATACAAGAGGCATACAATGCCACACGAATACAACATCATCATACATAAGATCAACATCCGACTATGGACGAAACATAAACAGAAACTCAAACGACATCCACCCTGCTAGCCCAGGCTGCCGACCTGGAACCTATCCCCTGATCGAAGAAGAAGCAGAAGAAGAACTCCAACACAAGCAAACATCGCTCTCGCGTCATGATCATCGCAAAACCTGTACCTGCAACTGTTGTTGTAGTAATCTGTGAGCCACGAGGACTCAGCAATCCCATTACCATGGGTATCAAGACTAGCAAAGCTTAAAGGGAAAGGAAGGGGTAAAGTAGTGAGGCTGCAGCAGCGACTAAGCATAAATGGTGGCTAACATACGCAAATAAGAGCGAGAAGAGAGCAAGAAGAACGGTCGTGAAGCTAGCAATGATCAAGAAGTGATCCTGAACTCCTACTTACGTCAAACATAACCCAAAACCGTGTTCACTTTCTGGACTCCGCCGAAAAGAGACCATCACGGCTACAAACGCGGTTGATGCGTTTTAATTCGGATCTGGTGTCAAGTTATCTACAATCGGACATTAACAAATTCCCATTTGCCCATAACCGCGGGCACGGCTTTTGAAAGTTTAAACCCTGCAGGGGTGTCCCAACTTAGCCCATGATAAGCTCTCGCGATCAACGAAGGATATACCTTCTCCCAGGAAGACCCGATCAGACTCGCAATCCCGGTTTACAAGACATTTCAACAATGGTAAAACAAGACCAGCAAGACCGCCCGATGCGCCAACAATCCCAATAGGAGCTGCACATATCTCGTTCTCAGGGCAACACCGGATGAGCAATCCGTACAACTAAAACCAGACCTCAAGTTTCCCTGAGGGGGCGCTGCAAAGGGCTCTAGTTCGGACCAGCACTTAGAGAAGCACTGGCCCGGGGGGGCTATAATAAAGATGACCCTTGGGTTAATTACTCCCAAGGGAAATGTAGGTGGTGGTGAGGCAAATGGTAAAACCAATGTTGGGCCTTGCTGGAGGAGTTTTATTCGAAGCGAACTGTCAAGGGGGTCCCATAAATCACCCAACCGCGTAAGGAACGCAAAATCCGGGAACATAACACCGGTATGACGGAAACTAGGGGGCAAGAGTGGAACAAAACACCAGGCATAAGGCCGAGCCTTCCATCCTTTACCAAGTATATAGATGCATTAATTAAATAAGAGATATTGTGATATCCCAACATAAACATGGCCACCATGGAGCAATCTTCAACTTCACCTGCAACTAACAACGCTATAAGAGGGGCTGAGCAAAGCGGTAACATAGCCAAGCAATGGTTTGCTAGGAAGGGTGTCAAAGGTTAGAGGTTCATGGAAATTTGGGAGGCTTGATGAGCAAAAGATAGGTAACGCAGCATAGCGATAGAACGAAGCAACTAGCATAGCAATGATTGTAGTGAGATCCAGGGTAGCGGTCATCTTGCCTGAAATCCCACAAGGAAGAAGAACGAGTCCATGAAGAAGATGAACGGATGAAGCCGAGCCAAGCGTAGATGAACGAATCCTCACGATCGCAACGAAACGGGAACTATCAAGAGAAGCACACAACACGATAAACACACCACACATGAACAAGACATGATGCACAACCAAGCATGATGCATGACAAGACTACATGAAGCTACTCATGGCAAGGGATGATGCAAACAAGAACAACACATCAAGGCAAGTTTAAATGAGGCCGGGAACATCATATAACAAATCCGGTAAGTCCTCATATGCAAATTTCGAAGTTGGGCCAGATCTGAATAAACCTTATGTTCAAGTTGTTAAACAGCAAGTTAAGATGCACCAAGATGATTTACACGAGATTCTAGTCAAGTTACATATAAAGTTCATTTAATTCGGAGCTACGGCCTAGAAGATATGAGCAAAAGAAGTTAAACATGGCATTGATGCAAAATGCATACAAACATCAAGCAAATACCTCAAAACAAAGATGCAACATGATAATATGAAGCTACACGCAAAATCAAGCAAGTTTCATATAGAGCACACTCAAAACGGAGCAACGGTTCAACACACACACTATACAAGTTATAGCAACAATCTGTCCAAAATAGTAACTAGGCATCTAGCAAGCATCAAAACAACATTCTACAACATCTGAACATAAAAACAAAAGGTATGGACATGATGTACAGGTAAAGCATAACAAAATATGAACACTGAGCTATCTCCAGAAATCACTAGAACATGCTCAAACACACATGGCAAGATTGCAAATAATAACAGTTTCAGACTTTGCAGAAATAACATCAGGTTGCAATGTTTAGAGCTATCAAACAACATGCTACAGGAACTTAACATGGCAGACAAAGGCATGGCATGAACCTACTAATTGCATAGAACAAAAGTCCTTTACTGACCATGAGCCAAAAAGGATCAGAAGGTATGATGGCACCCATGTAAACATGGCAAATGATATGACAGATTCAAACATGGCAGGAACAACAATAAGTAGGCATGTTGGTGAGCTTGTACCACTCACCACAGAGCATTACATGGCATGACAAGGTTACCAACAGTAAGAGGACATGTTTATGAAGCTAAGAATGTCAAGAGCAAGTTCATAGGGTGCATGGATCACTAGCAAAAGACATGGCAAAACTGAACTTAATGTTAACAGGCTGACAACAACATTATTTAGCAACTTTCGAGCAAGATTACAACAAGCTACATCAGGCTATAAATGCAACCAGGGGCATGGTTGGATAGAGCATGACATGTATAACAAAACATCCTTAGTCAACATCTCCAGATTATGCATAGAATGACTTGTAGAAGCAGGTTTACGTAGCATCACAAAATAACAGATTCAGCCTAGCAAAACAGCAACAGCAAGTACCCTACTTAACAAGCTCGATTCACTCACCACAAGTCATTGCATGACAAGATAAGCATAGTATCATCAAGAAGACATGTTTATGAAACTACCCAAGGTAAGAACAAGTTCATAGCATGCAACAATCAACTACAACAACCTTGGCAAAATTGAATAACATGTAAACAATCTGCCAGGAAACAATTTATAGCAAAAGTAGAGCAAGCAAATGACATGCTAGACTACTCCATAATTGCAAACAGGGGCATGAATGGATAGAGAGTAACCATATGTCCAAATCATCCTTACTGAAGTATCTCAAAATATGCTTGGATCTCTCTGTAGCATAGAGTTTACATGGCATAAAAATAACAGCAGAACAGGGACTGAAATCAGCAACATCATGAAGCCTAGTTTACATGCTTGTTCTAGTCACCACATTGATCACAAAACTACATGGCATACACCACTTTAAATATGGCATGGCATAGCACAAAACACATGTAGACATCAACCTCATAGGATGCACACATCAAACATGGCAAAAATGACAACTGAGCATGTTCTGTTAACAGACAGCAGACAACATTATATAGAACTCTTGCAACGATGATTCAGGCATCAAGATGAGCTCAAATGAACATGGTGCAATGGAATAAAATGTAGAGCATCTCACAACGAACATTTTGACATATTATGCACGCAAAACGGAGCAGTATGCATCAAGTTATGACAGGTCAAAAATAGTACCAGAATATGCAAATTTACAGGACTTTGCCGTTTTTTTCCAGGGAAAAACATGTGAGCGTCGATTAGCTAAACGACGCACAGGGCGGGGAAAAGAGGTCATCTCACCACGGGCCTGGCCCAGGTTGCAGAGGAGGCGCTTGCCGGGCCGCGGGGACGAGGCCGCGGTGGGCTGCTGGGCCGGCGCGGGATCGGGCCCACGCGGGGCGATAGGCGGAGGCGTCGTCGTTCTCCTCGAGCACCCACTCGAGCAGGAGACAACGGCAGCGCAGCACCATGGCGATGGCGAGGGGAGGCCAGGGGCGGCAGGGACGGGCGGATCCGCCCTGCCGGCGGCGGATCCTGCCGGCGGCGGCGGAGCACGGCGACCTAGGGCAGCGGGGTGCAGCACCTGGCGGGGTTGCGGCGAGGCGCCGATGCGGAGGACACGGCAGGCGGCAGACGAGGGCGCGCGGCGCAGGACCTAGGCAACGGCGAAGGGCGGGGGTGGTGCACGGGCTCGCGCGGGCCGGATCTGGGCCCTGCGGGCCTGGCGCGGTGGGAGGATGGCGCGGGTGAGGTGGCGGCGTGGGATTGGGTGCGGACGGCGGCAGAGCTGACGTGGCGCCCTAAGAATGGCCGGGCGACGTGGCTGCGGGGCGGCGGATGAGTCCGGACGACGGCGGACATGTCCGGTGGCGCGGAGGAGCGGGGCTAGGGTTGGACTGCGCGAAAATTCGGGAGGGGCACATATTTATAGGTAGCGGGAGCTAGGAGAGTCCAAATGAGGAGCGGCTTGTGGCCACGCGATCATGATCGAACGACCGAGAGCATGGAGGGGGTTTTGATGGGTTATGGGCCACTTTGAAGGGGTGTTGGGCTGCAAAGAGAAATGGGCTTTTGCGGTTACCCGGTTAACCGTTGGAGTATCAAACGGACTCCAAATAGCATGAAACTTGACAGGCGGTCTACCGGTGCTATACCAAGGCCTCTTGGCAAACCTCGGGCCATTCCGAGAATGCTTAACACCCGCTCACAATGAGACACAAAAGGGGGACGCCGGAGGGCATAGGAGTGCCGGATTGCAAAACGAACAACGGGGAAAATGCTAGGATGCATGAATCGAACACGTATGCAATGCAATGCACATGATGACATGATAAAATGCAACACGCAAGAAAATGACATGGAAACGACGGCGAATAACTGGCAGACACCTGGCGCATCAAATCCGGGGTGTTACAACACTCCTCCACTAACAAGAGATCTCGTCACGAGATCTTAGGACCGAGACGGAAGGGAAAGGGGATAAGGTGAAACAAGAACTCAAGAGAAGAAGCAACGAATTGAGAGCACTTGAGAAGAAGATAGGAACGACGAGAATGACGAGAATCGAAAGCTCACGGAATCAGATAGACTATGAAACCACTTCGGTTAGAACGAGATAAGAAACGAATAAGACTGAAAGGATTTAGGCAGCACTCCAGCTGAGCATGGAAAGAATAGAACACGAGCTTGAGAGGATGGAATGATACTTGATGAAGACATGGCACAAAACCTCCGGATAGAATTGAAAGAGTTGAATGAAAAGAACGGAGAAGAAAATGACAACTTGTGGCACGAATGAAGTTGAAAGCATCTTTAGAAGGAAGGTTTACACGGAGTTGTTGAGAAAATCAATAGCGAAAAGAATTGCTTGTTGTGGACTTATAGATAACATCTCAAAAAATTTGAGGTAATAACCGACCACAAACGGAAATGATTGGATAGCTGAGAAGAACGAAGAAATGCAAAACTCCACTTCAAAAGAATACGGAGAATTAATTACACTTCAAGATGCGAGAAGAAAAGATACTTGAGCTCCACCAACAAGAATCTTGATGAACTCTTGAAGACTGAATTAAATCATGAAGAACCACCATGAAGAACTCCGGTACCAAAAGGATGACGAGATAAGATTGAAGGATGAAAGAATAAGATGACCCTTGCGATGATTCCGATGGGGGTTCCGACGAGATGGCCAAGGCAACTTTGAACTCCGGGAAAGAAAAGATGAAAAACACTTGGAACTAGAATTTATTCCTCACGAACAAACTCCGAAGGAAGGGATTAATCACTTTGAGGAAATAAGAATAAGATTTATTGTATGCTTATCCTTCATCAAATTAAATTGATAACAAGCAATGGATTTTGCATACTACTTATTCTTCTTGAAAAGGATTGAGAAGAGATATAGCGCAAACTTGAGAAAGTCTTCATGAACCACCGATAGGATTGGAAAGAATGAATGAATTAAAATGATAATGAAGGAAAAGGAATCTTGAACGAACCACCGTAAGAATTCGAAAATGACTGATGAAAGAGACTTAATCACCGGGAAGAATTAGAAGAATCAATATGCTCGAGGGGATTAAGATGCAGAAGAACAAAGAGCTCGTGAGCTGATTAAAGAACACTTGAACGAAGCACCGGGATAATTAGATAATGGTAGATGAAATGTGAGGACGAAGAATTCTTCTGGAACGATGGCCTCCGATGAAAAGAAACGGGAAAAATAACTTCTGACATACTCCAGATGGATAAGAAAAGGAATATCTGATAAATGGAATAATTCGCGAGGATAACATGAAGCTAGAACCACGAATCTTTGGGAGAACGGGCAAGATTGAGAGGAAAAACTCTTCTTCGGTCTTCAAATGACGACGGAAAACACCACCAAAATTACTGAGGTACTCCGGTAGAATGAAAGCAAAGAGGTTGAGCCAACAATGAAAGGATTTGAAATCAATCTTGAAAGGCATGTGACTGATAGAATCCATTCTTACGTCACACTTGAAAAGAGTTTAAGAATAACTCCGGGAAATTAGAAGAGTCAGGTAAGATCCTGGGAAAAGACCTGTGGGTTAGGGCCCACTAAAGAGAAAAACACCATCGGAAAGGATGTTGAATAGATAGATGATGCACCGGAACAATTGAAATATTTGAATGAGGTGACAACCTCGAATTAATTGGAACACTGACGAATCTCCTAAGATGTCCTGAGCACTCCGGAAGGATAAACTGGCAAGAGACGAACGAGCAGGGAAAACACTTGATCCAAGTAAAAGAATGTGATCAACCCGAAAAACTTGAATTGAATCCACCAGAAAAGAAAAGGAGATGGAGAATGTTGGACAAAACGAGAATTCACCGGTTGAAATGATTGAGGGAAGACTGAAGAGGCTCCACACAAATGAAATTGATGCTCGAAAGAGACTCAGGCTCCAGGAAGAAGAGGGTGGGAGGGGGGCAAACAAAGGCAAATTGGAAGGGGGAACCGACGAATAACTTGAAGGGAAAATACCTGTTGAAAACATTGAGGAAAGAAAGCAAAGACTTTGCACGAGTAGGATGGATACTCGATTACGGACTCCGGTTCCGAGAAGGAAAGGGGTGGGCGGGTGGGAAAAGAAAATAACCGAGGATTGGTCTCGCGAAAGACAAAGAGGTTTGAGTCGACTTGACGAGAGATGAACCGGATAAAAGAGGATGAACAACTCACGAAACTAACCGCGTGATCCTAAAGAAAAATTTGAAGGGGAAGAGGAGTAATTCAAAACACCTCCGTCAAGATTCCTCACAAGAGCGACGAAGGGGTTGAGGAGTAAAAAGAATTCCTACTCTTCGATATAACTAGACTCCAAAAATAGTTTTCTTCTAGACTCGACAACGGCCAAACTACACAATCAATCAAGGGGGGTCCTAGGGTCGGTCGAGGCTCTGATACCAACTTGTTACGCCCAATATGCGATACTATCCTAAAGAGACTCGAATGTCCCACCAAGGATAGAACCGCATATTGAAACACTTTTGCAAGGTGGATATCATTACATCAACATTACATAATAGATGGGGATACATACAAGAGGCATAAAATGCCACACGAATAAAACATCATCATACATAAGATCAACATCCGACTACGGATGAAACATAAACAAAAACTCAAACGACATCCACCCTGCTAGCCCAGGCTGCCGACCTGGAACCTATCCCCTGATCGAAGAAGAAGCAGAAGAAGAACTCTAACACAAGAAAACATCGCTCTTGCGTCATGATCATCGCAAAACCTGTACCTGCAACTGTTGTTGTAGTAATCTGTGAGCCACGAGGACTCAGCAATCCCATTACCATGGGTATCAAGACTAGCAAAGCTTAAAGGGAAAGGAAGGGGTAAAGTGGTGAGGCTGCAGCAGCGACTAAGCATATATGGTGGCTAACATACGCAAATAAGAGCGAGAAGAGAGCAAGCGGAACGGTCGTGAAGCTAGCAATGATCAAGAAGTGATCCTAAACTCCTACTTACGTCAAACATAACCCAAAACCGTGTTCACTTTCCAGACTCCGCCGAAAAGAGACCATCACGGCTACACACACGGTTGATGTGTTTTAATTTGGATCTGGTGTCAAGTTATCTACAACTGGACATTAACAAATTCCCATCTGCCCATAACCGCGGGCACGACTTTCGAAAGTTTAAACCCTGCAGGGGTGTGCCAACTTAGCCCATGATAAGCTCTCGCAATCAATGAAGGATATACCTTCTCCCAGGAAGACCCGATCAGACTCGGAATCCCGGTTTACAAGACATTTCGATAATGGTAAAACAAGACCAGCAAGACCGCCCGTTGCGCCGACAATCCTGATAGGAGGTGCACATATCTCGTTCTTAGGGCAACACCGGATGAGCAATCCGTACAACTAAAACCAGACCTCAAGTTTCCCTGAGGGGGCGCTGCAAAGGGCTCTAGTTCGGACCAGCACTTAGAGAAGCACTGGCCCGGGGGGGCTATAATAAAGATGACCCTTGGGTTAATTACTCCCAAGGGAAATGTAAGTGGTGGTGAGTCAAATGGTAAAACCAATGTTGGGCCTTGCTGGAGGAGTTTTATTCAAAGCGAACTGTCAAGGGGGTCCCATAAATCACCCAACCGCGTAAGGAACGCAAAATCCGGGAACATAACACCGGTATGACGGAAACTAGGACGACAAGAGTGGAACAAAACACCAGGCATAAGGCCGAGCCTTCCACCCTTTACCAAGTATATAGATGCATTAATTAAATAAGAGATATTGTGATATCCCAACATAAACATGGCCACCATGGAGCAATCTTCAACTTCACCTGCAACTAACAACGCTATAAGAGGGGCTGAGCAAAGCGGTAACATAGCCA
Organism: Triticum dicoccoides; assembly: GCF_002162155.2. Lineage (NCBI taxonomy): Eukaryota > Viridiplantae > Streptophyta > Magnoliopsida > Poales > Poaceae > Triticum > Triticum dicoccoides. The sequence goes on along the minus strand of NC_041387.1, from coordinate 245,522,000 downwards.
AGCAATGGTTTGCTAGGAAGGGTGTCAAAGGTTAGAGGTTCATGGCAATTTGGGAGGCTTGATGAGCAAAAGATAGGTAACGCAGCATAGCGATATAACGAAGCAACTAGCATAGAAATGATAGTAGTGAGATCCAGGGAAGCATTCATCTTGCCTGAAATCCCGCAAGGAAGAAGAACGAGTCCATGAAGAAGATGAACAGATGAAGCCGAGCCAAGCGTAGACGAACGAATCCTCACGATCGCAACGAAACGGGAACTATCAAGAGAAGCACACAACACGGTAAACACACCACACATGAACAAGACATGATGCACAACCAAGCATGATGCATGACAAGACTACATGAAGCTACTCATGGCAAGGGATGATGCAAACAAGAACAACACATCAAGGCAAGTTTAAATGAGGCCGGGAACATCATATAACAAATCCGGTAAGTCCTCATATGCAAATTTCGAAGTTGGGCCAGATCTGAATAAACCTTATGTCCAAGTTGTTAAACAGAAAGTTAAGATGCACCAAGATGATTTACACGAGATTCTAGTCAAGTTACATATAAAGTTCATTTAATTCGGAGCTACGGCCTAGAAGATATGAGCAAAAGAAGTTAAACATGGCATTGATGCAAAATGCATACAAACATCAAGCAAATACCTCAAAACAAAGATGCAACATGATAATATGAAGCTACACGCAAAATCAAGCAAGTTTCATATAGAGCACACTCAAAACGGAGAAACGGTTCAACACACACACTATACAAGTTATAGCAACAATCTGTCCAAAATAGTAACTAGGCATCTAGCAAGCATCAAAACAACATGCTACAACATCTGAACATAAAAACAAAAGGTATGGACATGATGTACAGGTAAAGCATAACAAAATATGAACACTGAGCTATCTCCAGAAATCACTAGAACATGCTCAAACACACATGGCAAGATTGCAAATAATAACAGTTTCAGACTTTGCAGAAATAACATCAGGTTGCAATGTTTAGAGCTATCAAACAACATGTTATAGGAACTTAACATGGCAAACAAAGGCATGGCATGAACCTACTAATTTCATAGAACAAAAGTCCTTTACTGACCATGAGCCAAAAAGGATCAGAAGGTATGATGGCACCCATGTAAACATGGCAAATGATATGACATATTCAAACATGGCAGGAACAACAATAAGTAGGCATGTTGGTGAGCTTGTACCACTCACCACAGAGCATTACATGGCATGACAAGGTTACCAACAGTAAGAGGACATGTTTATGAAGCTAAGAATGTCAAGAGCAAGTTCATAGGGTGCATGGATCACTAGAAAAACACATAGCAAAACTGAACTTAATGTTAACAGGCTGACAGCAACATTATTTAGCAACTTTGGAGCAAGATTACAACAAGCTACAACAGGCTATAAGTGCAACCAGGGGCATGGATGGATAGAGCATGACATGTATAACAAACGTCCTTAGTAAACATCTCCATATTATGCATAGAATTACTTGTAGAAGCAGGTTTACGTAGCATCACAAAATAACAGATTCAGCCTAGCAAAACAGCAACAGCAAGTACCCTACTTAACAAGCTCGATTCACTCACCACAAGTCATTGCATGACAAGATAAGCATAGCATCAGCAATAGGACATGTTTATGAAACTACCCAAGGTAAGAACAAGTACATAGCATGCAACGATCAACTACAACAACCTTGGCAAAATTGAATAACATGTAAACAATCTGCCAGGAAACATTTTATAGCAAAAGTAGAGCAAGCAAATGACATACTAGACTACTCCATAATTGCAAACAGGGGCATGAATGGATAGAGAATAACCATATGTTCAAATCATCCTTACTGAAGTATCTCAAAATATGCTTGGATCTCTCTGTAGCATCAAGTTTACATGGCATAAAAATAACAGCAGAACAGGGACTGAAATCAGCAACATCACGAAGCCTAGTTTACATGCTTGTTCTAGTCACCACATTGATCACAAAAATACATGGCATACACCATGGTAAAGATGGCATGGCATAGCACAAAACACATGTAGGCATCAACCTCATAGGATGCACACATCAAACATGGCAAAAATGACAAATGAGCATGTTCTGTTAACAGACATCAGACAACATTATATAGAACTCTTGCAATGATGATTCAGGCATCAAGATGAGCTCAAATGAACATGGTGCAATGGAACGAAATGTAGAGCATCTCACAGCGAACATTTTGACATATTATGCACACAAAACGGAGCAGTATGCATCAACTTATGACAGGTCAAAGTTAGCACCAGAATATGCAAATTTACAGGACTTGGCCTTTTTTTTCAGGGAAAAACATGTGAGCGTCGATTAGCTAAACGGCGCACAGGGTGGGGAAAAGATGTCATCTCACCACGGGCCTGGCCCAGGCTGCAGAGGAGGCGCTTGGCGGGCCGCGGGGACGAGGCCGCGGTGGGCTGCTGGGCCGTCGCGGGATCGGGCCCACGCGGGGTGACACGCGGAGGCGTGGTCGTTCTCCTCGAGCACCCGCTCAAGCAGGAGACTGCGGCGGCGCAGCGCCATGGCGATGGCGAGGGGAGGCCCGGGGCAGCAGGGACGGACGGATCCGCCCTACCGGCGGCGGATCCTGCCGATGGCGGCGGAGCACGGCGACCTAGGGCAGCGGGGCGCAGCACCTAGCGGGGTTGCGGCGAGGCGCCGACGCGGAGGACGCGGCAGGCGGCGGACGAGGGCGCGGGGCGCGGGACCAAGGCGATGGCGAAGGGCGGCGGCGGTGCACGGGCTCGCGAGGGCCGGATCTGGGCCCCGCGGGCCTGGCGCGGTGGGAGGACGGCGCGGGTGAGGTGGCGGCGTGGGATTGGGTGCAGACGGTGGTGGAGCTGACGTGGCGCCCTAAGATTGGCAGGGCGACGTGGCTGCGGGGCGGCGGACGAGTCCGGACAGCGGCGGACATGTCCGGTGGCGCGGAGGAGCGGGGCTAGGGTTGGACTGCGCCAAAATTCGGGGAGGGGCACATATTTATAGGTAGAGGGAGATAGGAGAGTCCAAATGAGGATCGGTTTTCGGCCACGCGATCGTGATCGAACGACCGAGAGCATGGAGGGGGTTTGGATGGGTTATGGGCTACTTTGAAGGGGTGTTGGGCTGCAAAGAGAAAGGGGCTTTTGCGGTTACCCGGTTAACCGTTGGAGTATCAAACGGACTCCAAATAGCACGAAACTTGACAAGCGGTCTACCGGTGCTATACCAAGGCCGCTTGCCAAACCTCGGGCCATTCCGAGAATGTTTAACACCCGCTCACAACGAGAGACAAAAGGGGGACGCCGGAGGGCATAGGAGTGCCGGATTGCAAAATTGACAACGGGGAAAATGCTCGGATGCATGAAACGAACACGTATGCAATGCAATGCACATGATGACATGATAAAATGCAACACGCGAGCAAATGACATGGCAACGACGGTGAATAACTGGCAGACACCTGGCGCATCGAATCTTGGGCGTTACAACCGGCGGTGAGGACAGGGCTCTGCCGGTGGGATTCGACCGTGAACGGGCAATGGCGACAGAGGTCGGCCGGATCTGGTGGTGGAGGCGAGGTCCCGACGGCAGCGCAAAGCAGCAAGGGGGTCGGGCGGCCACCATGACCACCTATGGGGCTACGAGACCCTTCTCGTTCGGTGGGGGATGGACACATTGCACAAAGAGTAGAGAAGCGTAGCGCATCGCGGTAGAGATCACACAGGCAGTTTTTACCCAGGTTCGGGCCACCACGAGGTGTAAAACCCTAGTCTTGCTTTGGTGGGTTGATGGCGGAAAAGGTGCTGGTGGGCAGCACCCTTGCCCGGTAGGGTTGCCTCGGAGCCGAAGTGGCTACGTGCGTATGGATATGTTAGGGGTCGAACATGCCAACCTCGCGAACCCTTTCTACGACCGCCATGGGCCTCCTTTTATAGGTAAAGGGGTCACCATAGTGGCAAATCAGTCTTTACGTACTGATTAAATAGCAAAGAGTGCTATCATACCTAACTCTGCAGGTTGACAGAGCGCATTAAATGCGCCGTCGAGTGTCACATCACAGCGTGCCTAGCAGCCCTTGCCGGGCTGTTTTGCCAGCTTCGCGCCTATTTGCTTGACATGTCTCGGGATGGGTGTCATACGGAGGTGTTTGCTATAGGAGGTGGCAGCCATGTGGTGAAAAGTGGCCACTTAGTCACCTTGGGGCTTGACACCGCATTGATCTATGACTTGAGTTGCTCATGAGTTGGAGCGGTGGAGTGGCTTGCCTCCGCAAGCCCCAGCAGGGCCTGCCAAGACGATCTTGAAGTATGCTTCTGGGGCAAACCCAACCTCGCCAGGCTCGCCTGCCCGACAAGGGAGGTTCTTTCCTAAGCAATATCTTGCTTCTCTGGCTCATCTTGGTCTTCTTTATCTGCACTTGGACCCTTTGAAGAATTGATCCTTCTTGCTCGGTTCGGACTTGGTGCTGCAATCTTTGTCCTTGGCCTGTGCATGGTCTGGGCAATGGACCCAGGGTTTCTTGCACCGAGAAGAGCCCTCGGGCCTGGCATGAACGCTTCGTCGCGCGTGTTTGGGGCAAGCCCTAACCAGTGCACAGGCTGGAGCTCAAGAGCGGCTCTGCCCTTTGAGATCTTTTTTGCTTCTTCCTTAACTTGGACTTGGGTCAGTCTCCGGTTTTCCCGCACATCATGTGAAACATTATGGGAGAAACCAAAACACGATCCACGGCTCGCCCACGTCCCACGATCATGGGGCAGAAACTGCCACCCCACTTACCTCCCATCCCTGGCGCATCCGCCATGTGTCCTGCATGCATTGCATAGTGTAGGTGGTGGATGCGGAGGGTGCGGAGATGGGCTCCATGGCAAAAAGCCAGGCATTGCTGATTGGCGCAGAGGGGCAGCCTTGATTTTTTGAGTCGTTGAAGGCACAGGGAAGCCGCATTGGGGGAGGAGGGCGGTCGTCTTTCGAACGAAAGGCCAACCCCCCGCCTCGTTCTCCTATAAAAAGGGAGGTAAGAGTGGCATGTTTGCTCACACACCTTCCTTCTCCCTTTTCTCCAATTTTCTCCACCCGTCATGAAGAGAGGGCGAGGACGTAGCGGTGCTTCACTGGTGGCAACGAGGGCTTCTGCTCATCAGCGTCTCGCTCTCCCTCCCAAGAGTGCAGAGGCAGAACCCGGTGCAACAGAGGAGGGAGAGGACGAGGCCATGGTTGTCGTGGCGGCCGAGGAGGAGGATGATGGTACAGTGTTCTAGCGATGCACCCACCGGAGGCTCCTCCCCCGATGGAAGGCCACATCGGAGATCAGCCCATGGAGTTTGTCATTAGGCTGTACAGGCCACCACAAAGTTGCCTCCATCTTCCTACCCCATTCGCAAGGGCGATGGAGCTTGAGCAGCCACGTGCGTTGAGGTTACACATGAGGAGCTACGGGAGTGGTAGCATTCGTGTGGATGTAGACTTCCCCGCCCCTCACGTCATGTACTATCGTCGAGGCTGGAAGACTTTTTCTCGTTCCCATGGCTTGTCGGAAGGGCACGTTCTCCGTTTTACGTTAAAGGAGGACGTTTCCTTTCTATCATGGTTTTTGGGAGCTCGGGTGCTGTCTTAGGGTGTTGCGCGCAGAGCTAGACCGACGACGAAAGCTCCTCCTCGAGTGATAGCGACGAGGAGGACAGTGACGGTGATGATGACAGCATCAATCGGGAGGGTGACAACTCCGACTCAGGCTAAACACTAGCCGCACCATCAAGCGGCAACACCATCATCTGCATCTGCACCTCCTCTCCAGCAAGGTGATTTGCCTGGGAGTAAGGAGCATAGGTGGAGGTGGTGCCTCCATCTCCTCCGGTAGCCTTCCAGCTGGACCCCGACAGGCTTCCTCGTGGGCTGCAGCTCCGTTCGCCTTGCCGCGTCCTGCTGGCCTTGGTGGTGGCAGTCGGCAGGTCGTCTCCACCGATCTCTTCACCATCGCCTTCGTCTGCACCCTCCTGCCCTCGTCAGGCTACCTTTCCTGGAGCCTGATAGGGTCAGGCTGGGCTTCTGCCCAGGCGCTCCTTTTTCCTTCTTCACTTCCTGTCATAGAACCTAGGAGGAGAGGGACACGAAAGGGCATCACGGGGCACTTATCTTTTTTGAACCTTAAATCTGTAGGCACTTGCCAAATTTTAGTTCAAATAATGTAGCCTCTTGAATTCATGTTTGTGTCCCGGTCTACACTTGTTTGATCAACATATTAATGAAAAAGATGAACCTTGTCGGGGACTCGTGCATGTGTATGTCAATGTAGAGGTGGGATGCCTCTATATTTTTAAATAAACGAGTTCCCCTGGCAGGCTATCCTGCCGATACCCTCTGTTTTGTTACAGTGGAGTAGGCCTACTGATGAGGACATCAATACCATTGTTACACCCACAACCCCTGCTGCTATACATACTGGACCAATTACTAGAGCTCGTGCACGCCAATTAAATTACCAGGTACTTTCATTTCTTGGTAATGATTCTAATGTTCATGACAATATGATGCTGCCTAAATTGGATACATTTGTTTTGCTTACAAATGAAGGGCCTAGCTTGGAGAAGGATGAACATTGGAGCAAGAACAAGCATGGAGATGATGGCATGCACAAGGGGAACAAGAACGGAGTTACAAGTGATGATTTCAGGACGTTGAAGCCACCATAATGAGTGCATGAAGCCTTGGACGAAATATACAAGATGCTACTTAATAATTTTCGTCCGGAGGCTATTCTAGGTGCTGCGTCACCTTATTATTGGGCCAGGCCCATGTATTTTCGAAATACTTGAGTATAGGCTGTTTTAGAGTCCGAATGTGTGGGGAAACAAGAGATAGGGTTGGTTTCGGACCCCTTCCCCAAGGGCCACGAAATTCCCCCCTCTTCCTCCATATATACAGCCCTTAGGGCATCGTTTAGACTTTGGTTTTTGTTTAGACTAACGTTCGCCATAGCTGCAACTTCGCGTACTTCGTTTGTGTTCAACGACTAGACAAAGGCGTCACAGAACCCCACCTTGATCAATAAAGCTTTCCTCTTATATTCACAATATCCAGATTGCAATCTTAGTTTCTTGCTTGTTCTTCGTTTGCCTGCAGGAAACAGACCTTCGTGGTTAGGTTGATCGTGCTCCAGCGTGGTCAATAACCTCTCGGAGTTGGTTTAGCGATTGCTAAGGCGCGACGTCCTCGCACGTTCGTAGTCGGATCGTCAAAGTCGACTTCCTCCAAAACAAAAGCCACCATCTCATCAAAAGATGGGACACCTTTGCCTCTATCAAGTGGTATCAGATTTCCAGGTTGCTCGGTGAGATTTTATAGTTTTTTGTAGTTTGGATCAAGTCTGTTCTTCATACCTACAGTCCACGAAAAAGCCAAAAAAAATATAGGGTTAGTTCATCATATCCGAACCAGTCTGATCCTTTGCATAATCTTTTTAGGGTTTTACTTTGCTGAATTTGCGGTTGCATCGTCGTGTGTAGTTGCTGGTCTTAGCGTCTGGTCTTTTAGAGTTTCGAGTTCTGGTCATAAGTTGTCACGCCGCCACCGCACCATCTTCATCGCCCCTGCCACCTACCACCACCGCTCTGAATCTGTATCCATATACCACCACCAATCCGTATCCATATACCACCACCGATCCATATCCATATACTACCACCGCTGCCATATACCACCACCGCTGCCATATACCACAACCGCTGCCATATACCACCACCATATATCCACCACCGATCCGAGTTCCTTGCATATTAGGTTTGTTTTCGAGATCCATCTAATTTCCGATTCGTGTTTCCTTGCCTGAGTAGGTTTCAAAAAAAAAGTCCGGAAACCACCCTCCGTTTAGGCCCAAAATTTTCCAAAAACGCACTTGACAAAAAAAATTCTGGCTATCCTATTTTTAGGTGTTTCTAAGCGTATTGAGACAGTCACCGTTATAGAAAGTTTTTTTTGACTCGTTTCCAGTTTTTGGGTCCGGGCAGTCGAAAAAAAATTGGTCAAAAAAATTTCGTGCCTATCCTATTATCTTGACTTGGGAAGAGTTTTGAGACACTCGCCATTATAGTGATTTTCGAAAAAAAAAGGAGCGCAAAAAAAGAGTGAAAAAAAATTCAGAGTGTGCTTCTCCCTTGTTTCCGTGCAGTGTCGTGATTTTGTTAGTGTTCTAGGCTCGCGTCTCTAGCACAGTCTAGCCTAGGACCAGCACAGTACCGTCATTGAGCGTTTATTCAACTTTGCATCTCTGAATTGATTATTGCTGACCCTTTTTTGCTACCATATTATAAGCCTTCCCAGCTCCACATACATCTACGTCGTGCGTTTGACTCTCCCTGGTAATCGCTCTATCCAAGCTTTGAGAGTTTTGACTACAACGGTTGCCGATCACCACCTGCTGCTGGGTAAGAACTGGTAAGAATTTGAGATTTGCTTGACGGGTTTGTGATACACCACCACCACTTCTTAGTAGTCTGTAGGATCATATTCTTGTGTGTTTCTATTTGCTGCTAACCATGGTAGGATTACAATCCGATGAGACTGATTGGGAGAACCTGATGAACAAACAACTACTCCCTCCGTCCCAAAATAAGTGTCTCAACTTTATACTAGCTCTAGTATAAATTTGTACTAAGCTCAAGACACTTATTTTGAGACGGAGGGAGTACATGATAAATTTCAGCAAATGATGAGTGGACAGGTGCAAGATGTGCTAAACAGATTTGACGAGGCCATGGAGAAGATAGATGGCATTGAGAAGACGGTTGAAACAAAGCTTGATAGCAAGTTTAATGAATTGCTCGTGCGTTTTCCACAACCACCGCCGGCTGCACCTATCGCACCTCTGCAACAACAACAACAACAACAACGCCCCCTTCTGAATCAGTATGGACGAGCGAAGCGTGTTTTGAGGATGGCCAAACTTCTGGTGCTGCTATACCTGTTGTTGATGCTTCTTTGGCTCCTGCTACTGCTGCTGCTGGTACCCAGGAGGATGATGAGTATGCGGGCGATTATGAGGATGAGGTTGATCAAAATCAGAACTACGTGCAGCCACCAGCACCACCACCAACAGGTCGACCTCAGGTATTTATTCGCAATGGTAGGCCTGCACCACCACCTCAGGTACGAGATCATGACCATGTTCCTAAACTGAAATTGAATATTCCACCATTTCAGGGTAGATATGTTCCTGATATATATCTTACTTGGGAGTTAGCAACTGAACAACGTTTTACATGTTTGCAATATCCCGAGGAGAGACGGGTTGCTGCTGCTGTTTGTGCTTTCACTAGTTTTGCATGTGTATGGTGGTCTGAACATTGTAGATTATATCCTATTCCAGCTAGTTGGGCTGCTTTGAAAACTGCTATGCGTACTCGTTGGGTTCCACCATATTATCAACGTGAATTGCTTCAAAAATTGCAGCGTCTAAGACAAGGAAAAAATTCTATAGAAGAATATTATCAGGAATTACAAACTGGCATGATTAGATGTGGTATTGTCGAGGAGAATGAAGCTATGCTTGCATGTTTTATGGGTGGATTAAATAGAGAGATTCAGACTATTCCAGAGTATAAGGAGTATACTAATATCACTCGTTTATTTCATCTTGCTTGTAAAGCTGAACGTGAAGTGCAGGATCGACAAGCATTGGCGCGAACTAACTTTTTTGCAGGTCGACCTTCATCATGGACACCGCGTGCATCTTCTACTTCAACTGCACCAGCACCTCCATCAGGTGCCATCTCCAGCCATGATACAAGAAAGCAGGCACAACCACCATTATCTGCCAAGAGCGCACCTGCCGGGCCTGCACAGAGCTCTTCTTCTTCCATGGCATCAACAGGGCACACAAGTGATATTATTTGTCATCGTTGTAAGGGAAGAGGTCATTATGCGCGAGAATGCAAATCTCAGCGTGTGATGATTGCTACTGAGGATGGTGGGTATGAGTCCGCTAGTGACTATGATGAGGAGACTTTGGCTCTTATTACACGTGAAGAACACGGTGGAGATGATTCTGATCATGAGACACAATACATGGCTCCTGACGATGCTGACATGTATGAATGTTTAGTTGCTCAACGTGTTTTGAGTGTGTAGGCCACACAAGCTGAGCAAAATCAGAGGCATAATTTGTTCCATACAAAGGGAATTGTGAAGGAACGTTCTGTGCGCGTCATCATAGACGGAGGGAGCTGCAACAACTTGGCTAGCATGGAGATGGTGGAGAAGCTTTGTCTCACCACAAGACCACATCCACATCCTTACTGCATCCAATGGTTCAACAACAATGGCAAGGTTAAGGTAACACGTACTGTTCGTGTGCATTTTAGTATCTCTACATATGCTGATTATGTTGATTGTGATGTGGTACCTATGCAAGCATGTTCCTTATTACTTATTAGACCATGGCAATTTGATAAAAATTGTACACCATGGTAGAAACAATCATTATACTCTTGTTCATAAGGATAAAAATATTACTTTGCTTCCTATGACTCCTGATTCCATTTTGAAAGATGATATTAATAGAGCTAATAAAGCAAAACAGGAGAAAAATAAGAGTGAAAATCAGATTGTGGCAAAAGAATTTGAGCAACAAATGAAGCCTAATAGTAAACCATCTAGTGTTGCTTCTGAAATTAAATTGAAAAGAGCATGTTTACTTGCCACTAAATCTGATACTGATGAGCTAGATTTCAGCAAATCTGTTTGCTATGCTTTTGTGTGCAAAGAGGCATTATTTTCATTTGAGGACATGCCTTCCTCTTTGCCTCCTGCTGTCACTAACATTTTGCAGGAGTTCGCTGACATCTTTCCACAAGACGTGCCACCGGGATTACCTTCCATTCGAGGGATTGAGCATCAGATTGACTTAATTCCCGGTGCATCATTACCCAACCGTGCACCATACCATACCAATCCAGAGGAGACGAAGGAGATTATGCTACAGGAGCTGCTCGACAAAGGTTATATACGCGAATCCCTTAGTCCTTGTGATGTTCCTATTATTCCAGTGCCGAAAAAGGATGGTACATCACATATGTGTGTTGATTGTAGAGGCATTAATAATATTACTATTCGTTATCGTCATCCTATTCCTAGGCTAGATGATATGCTTGATGAATTGAGTGGCTCTACAATATTCTCCAAAGTTGATTTGCATAGTGGATACCATCAAATTCGTATGAAATTGGGAGATGAATGGAAAATGGCATTTAAAACTAAGTTTGGATTATATGAGTGGTTAGTCATGCCTTTTGGGTTAACTAATGCACCTAGTACTTTCATGAGATTAATGAACGAAGTTTTACGTGCTTTTATTGGACGATTTGTGGTAGTCTATTTTGATGATATACTGATTTACAGCAGATCTTTAGAGGAACATTTGGAACATTTACGTGCTATTTTTATTGCTTTACGTGATGCACGTTTGTTTGGTAACCTTGGGAAGTGCACCTTTTGCACCGACCGAGTATCTTTTCTTGGCTATGTTGTTACTCCACAGGGAACTGAAGTTGATAAAGCCAAGATTGAAGCTATTGAGAGTTGGCCGCAGCCCAAAACGGTGTCACAAGTGAGGAGTTTTCTTGGCCTCGCTGGATTCTATAGGCGTTTTGTGAGAGATTTCAGCACCATTGCTGCACCTCTCAATGATCTTACAAAGAAAGATGTGCCTTTTCTTTGGGGTACCGCACAGGAAGAAGCCTTCACGGTATTGGAAGATAAGTTGACACATGCTCCTTTACTCCAACTTCCTAATTTTAATAAGACTTTTGAGCTTGAATGTGATGCTAGTGGAATTGGATTAGGAGGTGTGTTATTACAAGATGGCAAACCTGTTGCATACTTTTCTGAAAAATTGAGTGGGCCTAGTTTGAATTATTCTACTTATGATAAAGAATTATATGCTCTTGTTCGGACTTTAGAAACATGGCAACATTATTTATGGCCCAAAGAATTTGTTATACACTCTGATCATGAATCTTTGAAACATATTAGAAGTCAAGCTAAACTGAATCGTAGACATGCTAAATGGGTTGAATTCATTGAGACTTTCCCTTATGTCATTAAACACAAGAAGGGTAAAGAAAATGTTATTGCTGATGCATTGTCTCGTCGCTATACTATGCTTTCACAACTTGACTTCAAAATATTTGGTTTAGAGACCATCAAAGATCAATATGTGCATGATGCTAATTTTAAAGATGTATTGCAGAATTGTAACGAAGGTAGAACATGGAACAAGTTCGTCGTTAATGATGGCTTTGTGTTCCGTGCTAACAAGCTATGCATTCCAGCTAGCTCTGTTCGTCTTTTGTTGTTGCAGGAGGCGCATGGAGGAGGATTAATGGGACACTTTGGCGTGAATAAGACGAAGGACGTACTTGCTACACATTTCTTTTGGCCAAAGATGAGACGGGATGTTGAGCGCTTTGTTGCTCACTACACTACATGTCAAAAAGCTAAGTCACGACTCAATCCTCATGGTTTATATATGCCTTTGCCTGTACCTAGTGTTCCTTGGGAGGATATATCCTTGGACTTTGTTTTAGGTTTACCTCGAACAAAGAAGGGGAGGGATAGCATATTTGTTGTCGTGGATTGATTCTCGAAAATGGCACACTTTATACCATGTCATAAAAGCGATGATGTTGTTAATGTTGCTAATTTGTTCTTTCGTGAAATTATTCGCTTGCATGGTGTGCCAAATACTATTGTTTCAGATCGTGATACTAAATTTCTTAGCCACTTTTGGAGATGTTTATGGGCTAATTTGGGGACTAAACTGCTTTTTAGTACTACTTGTCACCCCCAAACTGATGGACAAACTGAAGTAGTCAATAGAACATTGTCTACTATGTTTAGAGCTGTTTTGAAGAATAATAAGAAAATGTGGGAAGAATGCTTGCCTCATATTGAATTTGCTTATAATCGTTCATTGCATTCTACTACTAAGATGTGCCCTTTTGAAGTTGTGTATGGTTTCCTACCTCGTGCACCTATTGATTTGTTGCCACTTCCATCTTCGGAGAAGGTTAATTTTGATGCTAAACAATGTGCTGAATTGATTTTAAAAATGCATGAGTTAACTAAGGAAAACATTGAGCATATGAATGCTAAATATAAACTTGCTGGAGATAAGGGTAGAAAACATGTTGTGTTTGCACCTGGAGATCTTGTCTGGTTACATTTGTGTAAGGATAGATTTCCTGATTTGTGCAAATCAAAGCTAATGCCATGTGCTGACGGTCGTTTTAAGGTGTTAGAGAAAATAAATGATAATGCATATAAACTTGAGCTCCCTGCAGATTTTGGGGTTAGTCCCACTTTTAACATTGCAGATTTGAAGCCTTATTTGGGTGAGGAAGATGAGCTTCCGTCGAGGACGACTTCATTTAAAGAAGGGGAGGATGATGAGGACATCAATACCATTGTTACACCCACAGCCCCTGCTGCTATACATACTGGACCAATTACTAGAGTTCTCGCACGCCAATTAAATTACCAGGTACTTTCGTTTCTTGGTAATGATTCTAATGTTCATGAGAATATGATGCTGCCTAAATTGGATACATTTGTTTTTCTTACAAATGAAGGGCCTAGCTTGGAGAAGGATGAACATTGGAGCAAGAACAAGCATGGAGATGATGGCATGCGCAAGGGGAACAAGAACGGAGTTACAAGTGATGATTTCAGGACGTTGAAGCCACCATAATGAGTGCATGAAGCCTTGGACGAAATATACAAGATGCTTGAGGGAGTCTCGGATTAGGGGGTGTCCGGATAGCCGGACTACCATCATCAGCCGAACTATCATCGGACGGACTATCATCATCGACCGGACTCCAAGACTATGAAGATACAAGATTGAAGACTTTGTCCCGTGTCCGGATGGGACTTTCCTTGGCGTGGAAGGCAAGCTTGGCGATACGGATACGTAGATCTCCTACCATTGTAACCGACTCTATGTAACCCTAGCCCTCTCCGGTGTCTATATAAACCGGATGGCTCTAGTCCGTACAACAACAACCATTACAATCATACCATAGGCTAGCTTCTAGGGTTTAGCCTCCTTGATCTCGTGGTAGATCCACTCTTGTAAACATCCACAATATCAATATCAATCAAGCAGGACGTAGGGTTTTACCTCCATCAAGAGGGCCCGAACCTGGGTAAAACATCGTGTCCCATGTCTCCTGTTACCATCCGCCTAGATGCACAGTTCGGGACCCCCTACCCGAGATCCGCCGGTTTTGACACCGACGTTGGTGCTTTCATTGAGAGTTCCTCTATGCCGTCACCGATAGGAAGGATGCCTCCTCCCGTCTTCAAGGACGGTATTTTCGCTAAAGGAGCATTGGCCGCCGGCCAAACAATCCGGCTAGGTGGTTTTCTTATGACCGCCTGTCCGGCCACCGCTTCGACAATGAACTCTCAAGTCGTCAAAAGCAATCTTCACGTCAGCTCGGAATTCGCCGAGCGGCTGGATCCAATAGAGCTCTCGTCCATAAACGAGCTCTTGGATCGCATCACTGCCCTGGGAGTCGCTACAGACTACGATCAGATTGGGCTTAAAACCGATCTGAGAGAGATTAACTCTCCCCAGGTCACCCACCACGTCGCAGTGGTAGAGGAACAATGCGGCGACTCTTCTCCTGTATTGAAAACTAGTCATGTCCGGGCTCCCGAACCCCCCATGCCGGATTCCCGCGGAGGGACGGACTTTGATCAAGCACTGAACTTAAAGTCAGGCATCGGACCAGACTCGTTGGACAACGTCCAGCAATCCAAGCTTCCAAATTTGGAAACTTCTCGGCCTTCGAGCCTTGAGATGGGTAGGGTTCCAGACTTAATTACACCCACCCGCCCAGACATATGCGATCTATCTCTAATACGGCAAGAGCCCGCTGAGACAGTACATCACTACTGGGCCAGATTCCTCCTGGTTATGGACAGGATAAAGAACTGCCGAGAGGAAAACGCAATCTCAATTTTTTGCAATAATTGCACGGACAAGGGGATCTTGAACGCCGTCAGCCGTCGTGAAATTACACGCTTCGCCGACCTGGCGTCCATAGCACGAAAGTACTGTGCGATGGAGAGTTTCCGGACAACCGAAAATAAGTTTTGGGACAATCCGGCCCCGAATACAACCCTAGTCCGCAACAAAAGGGTGCATTACACTCAGGCACCAGATACAAAAACCAAAAAGCAAAAACCCCATAAAGGGCACGGAACTGTACTGGAGGGATGGCTTAGCAGACCCTGTAAAATTCACAGTACAGAAGGCGCCATCCCAACACATAGCCTTCGAGCATGTTGGATATTACGGCAGGTGGCCAAAAGTGGCGAGGAGCTTCTAGCCCCGGAAAACCACTCCAACAACATCGGTACGGTATCCACAGTCTTCGAGACTTTCGCATCAAATAATATGCGGAAACGAACAATCCGCGGCCTCGCCGAAGTCTACCAAGTAGCAACAACCAATCCATGGAGCGACACAACCATCACCTTCAACGCCAGCGACGAACCTAAATTCTGAACAGCCCGAGCTCCAGCCGCACTGGTACTTAGTCCAATAGTGGACGGCTTTCGACTTACAAAAGTCCTCATGGATGGCGGCAGCGGATTAAACCTCATCTACGAGGAAACCCTTCAAAAAATGGAAATAGACTGGAGCCGCATTGAGCGAAGCAGCACAACCTTTAGAGGAATAATCCCTAGCAGGGAGGCGCGCTGCACGGGAAAAATCACACTCGATGTGGTATTCGGCTCGCCGGATAATTACAGATCCGAAGAAGTCACGTTCCAAGTGGCCCCGTTCAACAGCGGATATCACGCTATATGAGGACGAGAGGCATTCACAATTTTTCAAGCCGTGCCCCATTACGGGTACATGAAGCTCAAAATGCCTGGGCCCGGCGGAATAATCACTCTCGTTAGTGATCCGGACATAGCACTCCGCGCCGAAAACAAGACAGCCGCATTAGCCTTAGAGGCACTATCCGAAGCCCTAGCCGCAGAGGAACTCACCGCGCTGCGCTCTACGGTGAATAGGGACGATGTGATACTCGATAAGAGATCCAAGTCCACCTCCTTTAAACCAGCAGATGAAATAGTAAAATTCCAGGTCCACCTAACGGACCCGACAAAGACGGCCTCCATCGGGGCACAATTGGACCTTGATGTAGACGCCGCACTATGAGAATTCCTTCGGGAAAATTGGGACATTTTTGCCTGGCACCCCTCGGATATGCCCGGAATCCCATGCAGATTGGCAGAACACAGCCTAAACATCCTAAAAGGATTCAAGCTAGTCAAACAGGCTCTTCGACGATTTTCCGAACCCAAAAGACAGGCAATGGGAGAAGATCTAGCCAAACTATTGGAAGCTGGATTCATCAGAGACATCAAACATCCGGATTGGCTAGCAAACCTGGTAATGGTACCAAAGAAGGACAAATCCTAGCGCCTATGTGTCGATTTCAAAGACCTAAATAAAGCCTGCCCAAAGGATCCCTTCCCCCTCCCCCGCATCGACCAAATCATCGATGCCACTGCAGGGCACGATTCATTGTGCTTCCTGGACGCATACTCCGGCTATCATCAAATCAAGATGGCAGAAGCGAATCAAGCCGCAACGGCATTCATTACTCCATATGGACCATTCTGCTTCAACACGATGCCCTTCGGACTTAAAAACGCCGGCGCAACATATCAGCGCATGATTCAGACATGTCTGGCTACCCAGATCGGCAAAACAGTAGAGGCATACGTAGACGACGTAGTCGTCAAAACTAAACACGTCGAAACTCTAGTAGACGACTTGAGGCTCACATTTGACAACCTCAGAGCATATGACATCAAGCTGAATCCGGAAAAATGCGTTTTCGGCGTACCAGCTGGAAAGCTGCTGGGCTTCATCGTATCCGGTAGAGGAATTGAAGAAAACCCAGCCAAGATCCGAGCTCTGTCGCAGCTACATATCCCAAAAGACCTCAAGCAAATACAAAAATTGACTGGATGCGTGGCGGCTCTAAGCCGCTTTATCTCCCGTCTAGGAGAAAAGGCATTGCCCCTCTATCGCCTGCTTAGGCGCACCGAACACTTCGAGTGGACGGATGCTGCCACCGCCGAACTCAAAGAAATAAAGGCCATATTGGCAACAAATCCGGTCCTGGCTGCGCCCAACCTGGGCGAACCAATGTTGTTATACATCGCAGCAACGCATCAAGTTGTAAGCGCGGTACTCGTCGTCGAACGAGAGACAGAAGGGCATAAATTCCCTCTTCAAAAACCAGTATACTACGTATCCACTATGTTAACCCCCTGCAAGTCCCGTTACCCGCACTATCAGAAGATAGCATACACGGTGTTCATGGCATCCCGGAAGCTCCGACACTACTTTCAAGAGTGTTCGATAATAGTGGCCTCTAAAGTACCACTTAACGACATTATAAAGAACCGCGACGCGACGGGCAGGATTGCAAAATGGGCCATTGAGCTCTTACCATTTGATATAACTTACAAACCTCGGCGAGCTATAAAGTCACAAGTTTTGGCTGACTTTGTCGCTGAATGGACCGAAGCCGAGCTCCCTAAACAGTACGGCGCATACTCCAATTGGATTATGCACTTCAACGGCTCTAAAATGCTAGCCGGATTGGGGGCTGGCATCGTATTGACGTCCCCGACCGGAGACACAGTCCAATACGTACTTCAGATAATGTACATGGACTCCAACAATGCAGCCGAATACGAGGCCCTTTTACATGGTCTCCGGATGGCAATCTCCATGGGCATTCAACGCCTAGAGGTGCGCGGGGATTCAAACCTCGCAATATCCCAAATAAACGGAGACTTTGACGCCAAAGATCCGAAAATGGCAGCATATCGCAACGCTGTCCTAAAAATGTCAGCCCGGTTTGAAGGACTTGAATTCCATCACGTAGCCCGGGATAATAACCAAGCAGCCGACGTACTGGCCCGCATCGGCGCAAAACGCGACGCTGTCCCTCCTAATATCTTCTTGGAACGGCTCTTCAAGCCATCCGTACTATGGGAAGAGGAGTCCGGAAATAACAAACCGGAACAAGCCGCACCAACCGGCGATTTAGCCGATGACATAACACCTTCAGCCCACGACATAATGGCAGTAATTGCCCCGTGGACAGAACCATTCCTCGCCTACTTGCTTAGGCAGGAGCTTCCCGAAGACCAAAATGAGGCCCGCTGCATTGTCCGGCGATCTAAAGCCTACAAGGTCTATGAGGGAGAACTTTATAAGAAAAGCACAACCGGAGTCCTTCAAAGGTGTATCTCCGAAGAGGAAGGGCGAAACCTCCTGGCTGAAATTCATGCCGGACTAGGCAGACACCACGCCGTAGCTCGGGCCCTTGTAGGAAAGGCATTCCGGACAGGATTTTATTGGTCGACGGCCCGAGCAGATGCTCAGGACTTAGTCCAAAGATGCGTCGGTTGTCAGCTCTTTGCTAATCAGAGCCATATGCCACCCACCGCCCTCAAAACTATACCCATTACCTGGCCGTTTGTGGTCTGGGGGCTTGACATGGTTGGACCACTTAAAGGGGGAACCCACAAGCAAAGGTACCTATTGGTCATGGTGGATAAATTCACCAAATGGATAGAGGCCAAGCCAGTTAAAACGGCAGAGTCCGGACCAGTGATAGACTTTATATCCGGGGTAGTACACCGTTATGGTGTCCCCCATAGCATCATCACCGATAACGGCACGAACTTCATGGCCGATGAGGTTAAATCATGGTGCAAAAATATGGGCATCAAGCTCGATTACACTTCAGTCTATCATCCTCAAACCAACGGTCAAGTGGAACGAGCAAATGGTCTAATAATGAGCGGCATCAAACCCAGACTAGTGCGGTCCCTTACGAAATCCGACATGCACTGGGTAGAGGAGCTCGACTCCGTACTCTGGGGGCTGCGGACAATGCCTAACCGTACTACCGGATTCACACCATTTTTTATGGTATACGGCGCAGAAGCAGTTTTGCCCTGCGACATAATTCATGACTCACCTCGAGTGCGCATGTACGAAGAAAGAGAAGCCGAGTTGGATCGGCAGGACAGCTTGGACGCATTGGAGGAAGAACGCGACGTCGCCAAGGCTCGTTCCGCATTTTATCAGCAACAGGCTCGAAGATACCAAAGCAGAGAAGTACAGGCCAAGACTTACAACGTTGGCGAACTAGTTCTATGCCTGCCGGACAAGAAAAAGGACAAGCTCAAGCCCAAATGGGAAGGCCCCTTCATCATCGATCAAGTCCTGACCGGCGGAGCGTACCGTCTGCGAAATGCATCGGATAACCGACTCGAGCCGAACCCATGGAACGCAGCCCGCCTCCGAAGATTCTACGCCTAGCGCCGAACTAAGAGTTCGGCCCTTTCCCGCCGTCCAAATTTTTTTATATACTTCAGCTGCCTTTCGTTTATCTTTTTCTTCTCAACCCTATTCATCAAAGCCTTAAGGGGCCTACTTGCGCAACGTTCGCGCGCAATTGATGTGCTATCCGCACTCATTATACCTGGGGGCTTCTTTACCAGAAGCTTAATTATAAGGGCTTCATGCCCAGCACATGTGTCAAGCCTCCACATGTACCTTTTATTCACCATTATATGCATCGATATGACTTAAGTTTTGGCCAAGCTGGATTGCCTGGCTCCTGTGCTTACCCCTACATTCCCGATTGTTCGGCTAGGAGGTAAAGGGAGCACCTCTGCGATTGTTACTGCCGGGTCAGCCGGATGTGTACCTCAGACTGGGTGAAGCCGAAAGCTAGCGTTCTTAAGGGAATATTCGGTCGGTGACTTAAAAGATGATTTTTTATCCACTTATTTATCTGCCCCCAGATGTTTTTCTACTTTTTTCGCAGTCCGGACATGCACTTTAGGGCATGCCACCCCCAGAGGAAAGGAACCCTTAACGGAACTATTCTCCCTGGAAGATGTTTCTTACTACCCATGTAATATAACATAACTAGTCGGGCACTTGTCTGATAAAGCACTAATGACCCCTACGCCTGGTCTCCATGCATACCCCGGTTGTTTCATAACCAAGAAGGTATTCGGACACACTCCGGACTCTAGGGTCCCGAGGTCGAAGCGAAAAGGTCGGCAACGACAAACGATCTACAATCCGGCTAGAAGGCATTTTATATGTCATTTTATAATACATTGTCAAATCGACTGATTGTATTCTTCCTCAATCCCGTCTAACAGGTTGTCTAATTTACAGTCCTGTTGGGAAAATTTAGCGGCCAGCTCTACCTGGCCGTATACTAAACTCACAGGGATCTCCTTCCCATCAGGCCCCACGGGTCCGACTTCGGCCATGTGGTTGGGATCCGCCTTCTTGTACCGTGTCCTTACCATGGCCCAGGCCTCCCTGGCACCTTGGCGGCAGGCCGAAATCTTCCATAAATGGAAGAGCTGCCGCACTCCCTGAAGCTTCTCTGCAAGCTCCCCAAGACCCTCGGGTAAGGAGAAGGCTGGCCATAAAGCCTGGATGACGCTGCTCATTGCCTGCCGAACTCGTTCGATCAGTTGCAACAATTCGTGAAGTTGATCACCCGTTGATACGGGCATCTCCTCCGCAGGGCGACCTGTGAGCATACCTGCAGACATATTCTATCAAATTGACTTCCTCGCCGAACTCTTCTTTTCAAAGGAGTTCGCTCAAGCACTTACTATAGATGTCGCGACGAAGCCGTTGATTCTCCTTAACGGAGCCCGACAGCTCGGCCCGAACGCCTTTCAGCTCTTCTCCAAGCTGGGCATGGGCATCCTGGAGCTTGTTCCTTTCATGCTGCACCTTATGCAGCACCCTCTCGCCGGCCTTTAGTTGGCGCAGAAGTTCTTGCCTGTCCGGATCTTGTCCGGCAGCACCTGCAACGTCATTTTTTAGACTCGCGCAAAGGCCAAACGCTACTTATCTTTCTAAAATAATGCGTTACCAGGAGAGATCCCTGTGTTTCCTCCTGCGCCAGAGAGCGCGGCCTCAAGTTGGGCCTTGCACTCTTGCAGCTCCTAAGACAGTTGGGTATTCTTCTCGGTAAGATCCTACGTTTCATATGATCCTTAAATCAGTTAATATAACTACTTTAAGTCTCGGGGGCTACTGGCATATACAACTATTAAATTCTCTTACCCGTATGTATTTTACATACTGCTCCGTGGCTCTGGTAAAACCATCTTGAGCAGCACGAAGGTGCGCGTCCCCCGCATTAAAGGCATTCAACGCCTCGGAGGAGAAGCACGCGTCACGAAATACTGTCCGGCGGCGCCTGTGATTCAGGGCACTCTCCACCTCAGACTTGGTGGCGGACAGTCTGTCGGCATCCTCCGTCGGAGGAACGTCCGGCTCGCGCCTTGCGCTTGCCTCCCCCTCCAGACCAGGTGCTGGAGCCTGGCTGGTAGAGGTTGGATTGGCAACCTCCACACCCGCAGTCCGGCGGACGCTTTTTTCCCTACAAAAGTCATGAGCACTCAAACGCTTCCTAGGAACGTTGCTCTAAATAATGAATTGTGAGCTACACCTTTGCGGCGACGATTCAGTCCGTGCCGCGCTCCTCTTCCGCCTACTGGTCCGGACTGGCCTTTGTTGGCCAGCCACCGCGGGCTCGGCTTCTCGCCCTAGGGGCGCCTCCTGCACAGTGCCATCGTATACGGTGGTCAGAAATAAGCAAGGAAGGAATGACGGTGTCAGGACTACGGCCGCAATCACCTGGGAAGCCGGATATAGTTCGGGATAGTCGGCCGTGATGGCGACTAAAGCATTGTCCATGCTGAGCTGGTGGAACACCCCGTCGATTAGCTCCACCATTATGTCCGGATCCTCTTCGGAGGCCGGATCCCGGGATCTCTCTGGATCCTCGGGCTACGGAGCTGGACTTAGCATGTCCTCCACGATCCGGCGCAGTTCCTGCGTGAAAGAAGAACACAATATAAGAAACTTAAGTTTCAAAAAGCATGGGTCGGGCACGCAGAGTGTTCGCTTACCCAAGGCCGGGGATTATTCATGGAGAACCCATTTAACGGGTTCGTCCGAAGGAAATCCTCCTTCTCCCCCTTATACAGGCCAGACAGGATCGTCACCAGATCTTCGACCGAATCCGGCCCTTTGTGGCCGTGACGGGTGGCATCGTCCTCCCCGTTGAAATCCCACATGGGGTGGCCCCTGTATTGTAGTGGTTGCACCCCCCGCATAATGCATGTGGCCATGACTCCAATCATGGTCAACCCGGCATGGGCCAGTAACCTTATTCGGCCCATCAAATAATGGACGCTCTTGTCTTCCTCCAGTTGGGGGCTCCGCGGACGCCAACTAAGGCGTTTCCTCAGAGGAGCATTGCTGAACTCCGGGAGGCCGATCCGAACAGGGTCCGGCAGCGGAGCGTCTTCTATATAAAACCATTCCGAAGGCCAGTCTTCGGACGCCTTCTTAGGGGTTCTGGATGGATATCCGGTCCCGGCAATGCGCCATATTTCGGCGCTGCCCACTTGATATATGGACCCCTCGTGAGAGCGGGGTACAAGGCAGAACAACCTCTTCCACAGCGCGAAGTGGGGCTCGACGCCCAGGAATAGCTCGCAAAGAGCTACGTAACCCGCAATATGCAGGATTGAGGCGGGCGTGAGGTGATGAAGTTGGAGTCCGTAGAACTCCAGGAGCCCGCGAAGGAATGGATGTACAGGAAATCCGAGCTCCCTTATCAGATAGGGGACGAAGCATACCCGCTCCCATTTGTTGGGATTTGGGGTAACCTCCGCTTGCTTCCCACCTTTGTAGGTGGCCAGCCCGGCTCGAACCGGAACCATGAAGGCCGGAGGGAGATATCCCCCCGCTTGGAGCTTCACCAGCTCGTTGTGCGGAGCAGAGCATCTCCTCCAATCTCCTGGCAAAGGGCTGGGAGCGCGAGAAGAGGAGCCGCGTTGACGGTCCATGATGGAATGGATTCTTGGTCGAAAGCGCTCCGATGAGTATTTTCGGGAGGAAGATGGTGATTTGGATCTGGATTCTTGCCTCCCTTATAGGCAGATTATTCGCACAACTAGGGAGTAAAACATAAAAGACACCCTGGCTTTTCACATTCGCGCGACGCGTGGAAGGAGGCTGTTATTGGGCGTGGAAGCCAAGACGCGCAACATTGATGAGGAAGCCGGACACTGTTCGGCAGGTACGTAGAACTTGAAGGAGAACCCCCCTTGCAACGCCGAAGACTACACACATGCTGGACTTATCATCATTGAAGCCTGGTTCGGGGGCTACTGAGGGAGTCCCGGATTAGGGGGTGTCCGGATAGTCAGACTACCATCATCAGCCGAACTATCATCGGTCGGACTATCATCATCGACCGGACTCCAAGACTATGAAGATACAAGATTGAAGACTTCGTCCCGTGTCCGGATGGGACTTTCCTTAGCGTGGAAGGCAAGCTTGGCGATATGGATACGTAGATCTCCTACCATTGTAACCGACTCTATGTAACCCTAGCCCTCTCCGGTGTCTATATAAACCGGATGGCTCTAGTCCGTACAACAACAACCATTACAATCATACCATAGGCTAGCTTCTAGGGTTTAGCCTCCTTGATCTTGTGGTAGATCCACTCTTGTAAACATCCACAATATCAATATCAATCAAGCAGGACGTAGGGTTTTACCTCCATCAAGAGGGCCCGAACCTGGGTAAAACATCGTGTCCCATGTCTCCTGTTACCATCCGCCTAGACGCACAGTTCGGGACCCCCTACCCGAGATCCGCTGGTTTTGACACCGACAATGCTACTTCATAATTTTCGTCCAGAGGCTATTCTAGGTGCTGCGTCACCTTATTATTGGGCCAGGCCCATGTATTTTCGAAATACTTGAGTATATGCTGTTTTTAGAGTCCATATGTGTGGGGAAACAAGAGATAGGGTTGGTTTCGAACCCCTTCCCCAAGGGCCACGAAATTCCCCCTCTTCCTCCATATATACAACCCTTAGGGCGTCGTTTAGACTTTGGGTTTTGTTTAGACTAAAGTTCGCCATAGCTGCAACTTCGCGTACTTCGTTTGTGTTCAAGGACCAGACAGAAGCGTCACAGAACCCCACCTTGATAAATAAAGCTTTCCTCTTATATTCGCAATATCCAGATTGCAATCTTAGTTTGTTGCTTGTTCTTTGTTTGCCTGCAGGAAACAGACCTTCGTGGTCAAGTTGATCATGCTCCGACGTGGTCAATAACCTCTCAGAGTTGGTTTAGCGATTGCTAAGGCGTGACATCCTCGCACGTTCTTAGTCGGATCATCAAAGTCGACTTCCTCCAAAACGAAAGCCACCATCTCATCGAAAGACGGGACACCTTTGCCTCTATCACCTACCAGGCACAAACTGTAAAGAGGGACCAGCCCCCTGTCAGGCCTTATCCATCAAAGGCCACTACGACCACCTAGACCGAAGCAACGCTTGATTCATAGGGTGGGAGCACCTAAGCTTGAAAGGGTAGCAAGGTTTTCTTATGCAGAAGTTTTCACTTACATAACACATATGGATAAGAGGAAGAGCTTATCTCTTTGCCTTGCCGGAGATCGCACCGCTGGCTTGTCTTCTCATATCCTTCTTGGGGACTTAATCCATGGTAGGAGCCTGTAGTTTATGCAGATGAAAATGATGCCAGATGCGATCTTATCTACATGAACATGCGATGCTCATGATATGCTTATGCATGCATGAAACTTGTCGCCCCCCCAGCACTTCATTTATTTCTCTTTTGCTCAGGGTCTGATACTGGCTTTGTACAAGGGGTTACATGCAACTGAGCATGGCATGTACAAAAGGGTGGATGCCGGGCAGGGCCCGACAATAGCGCCTTACGGGTAGAACTTGCAGTGATGCTGAGTATTCCACGAGTTCTGCAATTGAATGCCATCTCCGGTCTCCAGACAGACTGCGCTAGGTTTGGTGAGTCATACTACCCAGTAAGGGCCTTCCCACTTCAGGAACAACTTGTTTGTACCCTTGGCGGACTGAAGGCGCCTAAGGACAAGGTCGCCTCCCTCAAAGCACCGGGCAGGAACCATGCAGCTGTGATAGCGACGCAGGGCTTGCTGGTAGCATCCACCATGCGTAGCAGCCCATAGACAGTTCTCCTCAAGAAGCAAAGCATCGTCACGCCGATGATGTACCTGCGCTACTTCATCGTAGGCAAGTACTCGAGGTGAGACTGCTTCTGCCCATAGACTAGGGAGTCTGCCCGGTAGCTTGATTTGGTGTCGTTCTGAGGGACCAAAGAACCACCGGTAGCTCATCGACCCATCGCCTTCCGCACTTCAGCATCTTATCAAATGTTCTTGTCTTGAGGGCCCGCAGCACTTCAGTGTTCGCCCTGTTAGCTTGTCCATTGCTTATGGGATGTGCAAAAGAGGCAAATGAGATCTTTCTTCTGATGGCATGAACATATTGCATGAAGGCGCGGCTCGTGAATTGGGTGTTGTTGTCAGTGATGATCCAGGCAGGGACCCTGAAGCGGCACACCAAATCTTTCAAGAACTTGATACCTGAGTGAGCAGTCACCTTTCTTGCGGCAGCTACTTCCGACCACTTTGTAAACTTCTCGATTACAATGAACAAGAATTCAAAGCCCCCGGCAGCTCGGGGGAAAGGGCCAAGGATATCGAGCCCCCAAATCGAAAAAGGCCATAAAAAGGGATTGTCTGAAGTGCTTGGGCAGGCAGATGGATATTCTTGGAATGGAACTGGCAGGCTTCACACTTGGCGAGTAGCCTAACCGCATCTTGGAGTACCGTGGGCCAATAGAATCCTTGCCATAATGCTTTCCCAACTAAAGCCCTTGATCCAATGTGGGAGCCGCACATGCCTTTGTGTATTTCTGCCAGCAATTCCTTTCCTTCTTCCTGGCAAATACACTTCAATTTCACACCATTGGGCCTTCTTCTGTAGAGAGTGGCATCGACAAACTGATACATACTGGCCCTCCGGGCTACTCTTTCCGCTTCTTCTTGCTCTTCGGGAAGTTTTCTAGTTTGGAGGAAATGGACTATGTGCCTTGTCCAAGTTGGAGCGTGAGGCTCGGCAATGAGGACTAGCAGCACCACCTCATTCGTGGGGGCACATCCCTCCACCGCGGGGACCAGTGGCCTGGCAGGAGGGTGCATCCCGGTAATCAAAGGGAGTTGTTTCCGGCAAGGTCCCTGCCAGGAACCTCGAGGGGTTCTACCGAGAGAGGCTTACCAGAGTCCAATTTCCTCCTCTTTCTGGCCATTGTTGTTGGGGATATGGAGGGCTAAGTAAGATGGAGAACAAAAGTTCCTGCTTCCATAGGTAGCTTCTGTGCAGCGCACTTTGATAGATGATCAGCAATGCTATTTTCCGCACGGAGCATGTGCTCTATTTGCAATCCGTCAAAGCACTCCTCCAATCTTCTCACTTCCTCAACGTATGCCTCCATCAATGGACTTTGGCAATCCTTGTTGATTTGTCTCACCACAAGCTGTGAATCTCCTTGAATGATCAACTTCTTAATTCCCAATTCAGTGGCAATCCTGAGCTCGGCAAGAAGCCCTTCATACTCTGTTGTATTGTTGGTCGCCTCCTCCCGGGGAAATTGCATCTGGATGACATACTTCAGGTGCTCCCCAGTAGGAGCAACGAGAAGCATGCCAGCCCCTGCACCTTGGAGGGAGAAGGCACCATCTAAATACATGATCCATTCTTGAGGTCTTTCCTTGCCGGGAATAACTGTTTCTAACACTTCCTCATCAGGGGTTGGCGTCCATTTTGTGATAAACTCTGGCAATGCCCTGCTCCGAATTGTTGACGTTCTTTGAAACTTCAGTCCAAAGCTAGATAACTCCAGTGCCCAGTCACTATCCTGCTGGTAGCCTCTGGGTTCCGGAGTATCCTTTCCAACAGAAAGAACATGACAACCGTGATCTCATGGGCTTGGAAGAAGTGGTAAAGTTTCCTTGAGGCCATGATGAGGCCAAGAATCAATTTTTGCACACCAGAATACGTGGATCTAGCCCCCTACAATAGAGAGCTGATGAAGTATATTGGGCGCTGCCCCACTTTCTTCCTTGCCGCGTCCTTGGGGTTGCCTTTGCTGTCGTGCTTCTCTTTGTCCTGATTCACATCTAACATTGCCGGGATATTCTCTCTTTCTGCTCTTGGCGAGACATCTGCTAAGGTTGTTGTTTCCTCCACTTCCTGTCGTGCCAACAACGCTGCACTGACCACCAGATTAGCCGCTGCCAGATACAGTAGCAATGGCTCTTGCGGTTTGGGCGAAACCAAGGTGGGCACAGAAGACAAGTAGGCCTTCAGATCTTGCAATGCTACGTCTGCTTTTGGCGTCCACTTCATAGGTCGTGCCTTCTTCAAAATTTTGAAGAACGACAAGCCGTGCTTGGCAGACTTGGAGATGAATCTGCTAAGTGCGGCAACGCATCCTGTCAGACGCCTCACATCCTTCAGTGTCTTGGATGCCTGAAACTGCTCAATGGCCTTGATCTTATCTAGGCTGGCCTCAATCCCACGATGGGACACAAAGAAGCCAAGTAGCTTTCCGGATGGAACGCCAAACACACACTTCTCTGTATTTAGCTTGAAGTTGATCTTGCACAAATTAGCAAATGTCTCTTCCAAATCCTGGATGAGGGTCGATTTGTACTTGGTCTTGACCACGATATCATCCATATAAGCTTCAATGTTCCTGTGCAACCGTGGCTCGAAACCAATTTGGACTACTCTTGCAAAAGTGGACCCGGCAATCTTCTACCCGAAAGGCATGTGCACAAAGAAGTAGGTGCCACATGGGGTGATGAAGGAGGTCTTCTCTTCGTCTTCCTTGGACATTAATATCTGATGGTACCCAGAGTGTGCATCCAGAAAGGAGAGCAAATCACACCCAGAAGTGGCGTCAACAATCTGGTCAATGCGCGACAAGGGGAATGGGTCCATCAGGCATGTCTTGTTCAAATCCGTGAAATCTATGCAAAGCTTCCATTTCCCATTGGCCTTGCGCATAACCACTGGGTTTGATAACCATGTAGGATGTAGTACTCCTCTGACCAAACCAGCTGCCTCAAGTTTCTTGATCTCTTCGGCAATGAACTGTTGCCGCTCAAAGGTCTGCTTCCACCTCTTCTGCTTGATGGGTCGGGCATGTGGGCAGACAGCAAGGTGGTGCTCGATTACCTCCTTGGGAACACTGGGGATATCAGATGGTTGCCAGGCAAACACATCGATATACGCCCGCAAGAAGGCAACGAGCGTGCTTTCCTATTTGTCATCAAGGGTGGCACTGATGATAAAAGTACCATCAGTACCAGCCAGCCCTGTCGGGACCTTTTTCACATGGGGTGCAGCAGCCTTGGTCCTTTTGTTGTTGGAACTCTCCGGCATGTCATCAACAGGTGTCGCGCATTCCGTAGGGGTATGCTTCCCAGATTACTTGCCGGCGTCCCTACCATCTTTCTTCTTTCCTTTGCTTTCCTTGGCAGGCACTGTGGCTTCGGCGGCCTCTGTCGTGATTGCGTCTCGGTACATCTTATCCACGCATATCATCACGTCTTTCTTACCTGATGGAATGGAAATGACCCCCATTGGCCTTAGAATGTTCAAGGTGTTGTATGCATAGTGGGATGCCGCCATGAATTTGGCCAGGGTCGGGCACCCAAGGATTCCATTATACAAATGGGGGAGGTCAACCACATCAAACACAATCTTCTCAGTCCGCTAGTTTAACTCTCCCCCAAATGTCACTGGCAATGTGATATTTCCCTTAGGATGACTCCTATTGGGATTGACTCCTTGAAATGTGCATGTGGCCTTAAGCTCTTCCTCTGCTATCTAGAGCTTGCTGAGAACTTGTGGGGAAATCAGATTCAAACTAGCCCCGCCATCAAACAACATCTTTGAGACCTTGAGGTAGAAGATCGTTGGTGAAACCAACAACGGCAAGCACCCTACCGCTGTGGTGTGGTCGGGGTGATCCTCTTCATCAAATATGATGGCATGCGTGATCATTTGAGCGGCTTCCGAGACCCTGCCGCTGGCTCTATGGCATTGACCTCCCGCGCCCACTGTTTAAGTTGGTGGTGAAAGGAGTGCAAAGATGCACCCCCGTCAATGCATAGGGCATCGGTAGCCTTTTGGAATTCCTGCTCGCTGGTTTCCTCTTCATTCCCTCCATCAGTTTCATCATTGCAATCCTCCTTCTCTCGGCCCCTGGCTGGTTTCCCTTGGTTCCGAAAAGCCTTGTCGGGGCGATTTGCTTCACCCCCCGACCCTTTCGGCCAGTACCATTCTGACCTTTGTCCTTATCACGCTTCTCATACTCAGCCCTCTGCTTCTTGACGAGCTGCTCAACCTGATGAGACTCTTGGAGATCGTGGCCCTTGGTCCAATGAATCTTGCAGTATAGTCCATCACCTTTCCCAGCCTTCTCAGCAGGCGCAGCCTCCCGGTAGTCAACGCATGCAGCATCATCTGTGCCGAGGGTTTCGGCTTTAGCCTTCTTGCCGGTACTAGGTGTGCCCGATCTCTCAACTGTCAACACTGCCTTATCCTTGCGCTTCTTGTTGCACTTCTTGTTCTTGTTCCTTTGACTGGTGGACCCGTCATCATCCTCTGAATCGATGTTGATGCAATCGTCCTCTCCAGGGAGCTTCCTCCCCTTTTCCACCCGATCACACTTGTCCACCAAGGTATACAGGTCCTTCACAGTCTTGGGCAACCAAACGTTCATCTTGGAACATATCATGCGGTTGCGCACATTGGATTGGAAGGCTGCTATCATAGGTGCTTGGTGGATATTTGGAATATTTCTATGGACTTGGCTGAATCTTTGCAGGTATTTCCGTAGAGTCTCTCCTTCTTTCTGCTGAAGAAGCTGCAAATCGTTGGGCCGTCCTGGTTCTTGATGGCCGCCCATGAAGGCGCCAATGAACTCATGGTACAAGTTAGCCCAGGTTGAAATGGAGTTCTCCGAAAGGTGCATCAGCCAAGACCTCACATTTGACTTGAGTGCCAAAGGGAAGTAGTTGGCGAACACCTTCTCATCTCTTCCCCTAGTAGCCTAAACAGCGGTAGTGTATATGCTCAAGAACTCGGCCTGGTTCAGTCTCCCATCATACTTCTCAGGTATCTCTGGCTTGATCGTGCGAGCGGACGGCCAACGGACTTGCCGCAGCTCATGGGTGAAGGCAGGGCACCCGACCTTGAAAGGTAGGTACCCGCCGTCTCCGAGCGCGGGCTCGTCGATGTTGGGCCCGTCACACCCATTGGTCTGGTAGTGGTTGTCGCG
The DNA here is from genome assembly GCF_002162155.2 of Triticum dicoccoides. Taxonomy (NCBI): domain Eukaryota; kingdom Viridiplantae; phylum Streptophyta; class Magnoliopsida; order Poales; family Poaceae; genus Triticum; species Triticum dicoccoides. The sequence goes on along the minus strand of NC_041387.1, from coordinate 245,491,592 downwards.
GCGCCGCTCGACGATGGCGCGCGCGCCTTCCCTCCAAATGTCCTCCTGGGCTCGACGTTGGCCTTGATGTGCTCGAGGGTCGGTGAAGGCACCGAGACATCGTCAGGATCTTGGTTACGTGTCTCCCGTACTGCTTGCCGAGGTGGGGACTGTACTGTGGGGGCGGCCCCTTCCGTACGGCCAGCCGCATGAGCCGTTGCCATCGCCTCGGGAGGCCGTGGCGGGCCAGCTTGATGTGGTCCTCCCGCCTTGGCTAAAACCAATCAGACTTTGGATGGTGGCCTGCCACTCATCCATCTAATCGGCCGCCGGCAGAAATCTTAACAGCAGCTGGGCCCGCGCCATTGCCTCTGAGGCAGTGCTTGGCATAGGTGATGATGATGTTGACCGCAGTGTCGCTCGGCTCCTAGCGGTGCCGGTGGCAACCGTGTCGTTCCCTCGCTGTTGCGAACCTGCCGCTTGGATAGCATGGTGACGCGGTGGAGGGGCTTTGATGCGGAGCATCCTACGGTCATCACCATGTCAAGAGTTTGTTTGGCAAGTGACACGTGCGACCTATACTTCTCATACATAAAGGTGAATCTTCTCCTTTACACGTGTTCACTTGACCCCTTCGAGGATGGTATACTACTTGACACTCCACTCGTGTGCATGCATAGGTATTGCCGGAGCTTCACGGACGACGAGGAGGAGTGCAAGCGCCAAGGAACACCTACACCATCCGCGAGGGAAGCCTGGAAGAGAAGACGGAAAAAGACGGAGCTGCGGAGTCCCCAGCGGCCGGACGACCAGAAGCCACCGGACGTCCGACACTCTCCAGCGGCCGGACGACCGACGACCATCGGACGTCGGACAAGTACCGGGAATCGGACGACCGAAGCCGACCGGATGACCGGCACCTCCTGTCTAGAGCCAAAACGTCGGAAGTACGATGCCCTCCGGACGTCCGGACCCCCGCGAGCGACCGGACGTTCAACCCCGACCGGACGTCCGACACTGCCTGTGTGCAGCCGGGACTTTGGCCTTGTATCCCTCTCCCACTTACCCCTTCGTGGCTTAGACTATAAATAGACCTTCCCCTCATCCTTTCTAGATCTAGCAAAGTGATAGCTTATTTGTATGTGAGCTTTGCTCCTACCTTCCTCTACTCTTGAGAGAGAGAGACCACTACTCCATTGGAGGCCAAGACCTCCATCTAGGAGAAGATCCTGCGGGATATATCATCAAGACCCCCTCTTGGGCGGACCCCTTCAAGACCTCCTCATGGAGATGAACTTTACCTTGTATCTTTCCCTTTGTTGTTCATGTACCTTGTGGATCTTGTGTGTTTGATTGTCTAGTGGATGTGTGATTAGACTTGTTCTTGAGTGTTTCCCCTTGTGATTTCTCTCTGTTCTTCCCCGCGTTCATCGTGTTCTTCGAGGGATCCCACTCCAAACGTGAAAGATCGGCCTACACCGGGTTAGCCCCGTATCAGGCTTGAGGGCCAGCAGCTCCGTTGGGCACAGTGGCTGGATCTGCCTGTTCTAGGGGCGGCGTGTTCCCTGCAGTCGCGCCCATAGCAGGGGCGGACAGAGGGTTGTGATTCGCCCCCGAACGTGCACCACTACTGTGACTGTGCCCTTCGGTGAGGAGAGAGGGTGTAGACAAAATAATCCCACATCCGTACCTCGAGGAGCATGGCCGATGAGATGTGCTGATGTTGTCCTTCCCCAGTGCCTCCCGCTTTCGTTTCGGCAATGGGAGCGGTGGTGCCAACACCGCCTACGCCAACCACATCTCCCATAGTGTCCACATCCTCATGCGTCCCTGCATTCCCCGCGACATTGTCGGTCGCGGGTAGCGGAGCCTTGAGGTGGACGGGTGATTCGCAGCTCCGAGCTTCTTCTTAGGCGCCATAGTCGATGACGCCGCTGATGATGAAAATGGTGATGAAGATGATGTGCTACCGACGCTGTCAGGTTCGCGCAAGTGACGCCCCTACCTGGCGTGCCAAAGATGTCATGGGGAACCGTGGCCACCTATGAGGTTACGAGCCCCTTCTGGTTCGGCGGGGGGATGGACACGTTGCACAAAGAGCAGAGACGCGTAGTGCAGCACGTCAGAGATCACACAGTTAGTTTTTACCCAGGTTCGGGCCTCCGCAAGGCGTAAAACCCTACTCCTGCTTTGGTGGATTGATGGCGGAGAAGGTATTGGTGGGCACAACACACTTGCCCGGTAGGGTTGCCTCGGAGCGGAAATGGCTACGCGCATATGGATATGCGAGGGGCCGAACTTGCCAACCTCGCGAACCCTTTCTACGGTTGCCATGGGCCTCCTTTTATAGGTAAAGGGGTCATCACAGTGGCAAATTATTCTTTACGTACTAATTAGATAGGTATCATACCTAACGCTACAGGCTGACAGAGCGCATTAAATGCATTGTCGAGTGTCACATCACAGCGTGCCCGGCAGCCCTTGCCGGGCTGTTTTGCCAGCTTCACGCCTATTTGCTTGACACGTCTTAGGACGAGTGTCATATGGAGGTGTTTGTTATAGGAGGTAGCTGCCATGTGGAGAAAAGCGGCTACTTAGTCACCTTGGGGCTTGACACCGCATTGATCTATAACTTGAGTTGCTCGTGAGGTGGAGCGGTGGAGTGGCTTGCCTCCGCAAGCCCAGGCAGGGCCTGCCGAGATGATCTAGAAGTATGCTTCCGGGGCAAAGCCAACCTCGGCAGGCTCGCCTGCACGGAAAGGGAGGTTCTTTCCTTAGCGATATCTTGCTTCTCTAGCTCATATTGGTCTTCTTTATCTGCACTTGGACCCTTTGAAGAATTGATCCTTCTTCCTCGGTTGGGACTTGTTGCTGTAATCTTTGTCCTTGGGCTTGTGAACGGTCTGGGAACAGGCCCAGGGTTTGTTGCACCGACACCATGGCGTCGAGGCAGCGGCTTCCTGGGCATAGAGAGAAACGAGAGGGAGAACGTTGAGAGAGAGAGAGAGCAGAAAATGAAGGGAAACGAGAGAGAGAGAGAGGGCAGAGAACGACGCAGAGGCCTGTTGCGTGGTGCTCGTCGTCGCCGGATGGGGAGGCAAGGTGGACGACCTCAAGGTGGAGCGAGCACTGGCGCGAGGAAAAGAGGGCATCTCCAGGAGGTCCTGGTTATCGGCGGCTTGCCGGAGTCGGCCGGAGCAACGACCAGATAGCGGGGTTTAGGTGCCCTGGGCCCTGCTGGATTAGATCGAGCTAGAGCAGCTTGGGGAGGAGGAGCGTACGGGACGGAACTGCGGGAGCATGCTTGGGGAGGAGCTTGGGAACGTGGGTGCCTCTCTCCTGCTCGGGCACGAGCACCAGAGGAGATGGTCTCGGACGTAGGGGATCGGGGTTGGGTGCTTGTTCGATAGAGATCAAGACGTGGAGTCGGTTGGTTCGGAGAGGAATGGGAGGATCCCGAGGAAGACGAGATAGGAGGAGTGGTGGCGGCGGCTAGGAGGATGGGACAGCTCTCCTCAAATTTAGGGTTGGGTCGGTATTTATAACAGATTGATATAGGTTAGGGGATATCTTGTCCCTACGATCATAATCAGATGGCTCAGAAAATATAGGTTAGGAAGTCCAAATAAGAAACTGAAGATATTTTGGGGATATTTGGATATGATCCAGACCCATCGGTAACGACAGCCCGGTTCGGGTTCGGGGAAGTTTCAGACACACGTGAGGGGGTCTGAGAGAGGTCGACAAAGACAAGGGGGCCTGACAAAATGTCAACTAGACAAAGAGAGAAGCGGCAACTATGAATGATACAAGTTTTATGAAAACATGCGGATGCAATGCGGATGATGCAATGATGAATGCAACAAACAAATAAACCACACGAAGAAAACGAAAAATATGGAAGGCGTCTGGAGCGTCGGTCTCGGGTCGTTAGAACTCACCACGTCTCGACTCCTTCTATGTATCGCGCGCGCAGCGGAAACAAGCACTATTCATCCAGAGGTAACCCAACTAGCTAGCTACGTCTGGCACGGGGATTCGATCGGCTTCAGTAAGCAGCAGCAGTGATCGATCGGGTTCAGTTAGCAGCGAAGGAGTCGGTCAAGTTCAGTTAGCAGTGAAGGGATCGATCAATCGGCTTTAGTACGTAGTAGTGCGATGACTCGGGTTCAGTAAGCTCGTGTTCAGTTATAGCAACACGGCTCGCACCAAGCGCGCAAGAGAGAAACGCGCAAACCACACGGCATCCTCGGCCCCGACCACCCACCGTAACCGGGAACTCTGCGAAAATTTCCTCGCCCTCACTTCTACCATGATTTTTTATGGCATGGACGGCCCAAAGAATGTCATGCAGGTGCGTCCCCATCCCGCCCAGGGAGAAAAGCCCATTTTCTATCATTACTTTTTGTCATAGAACTAGGAGCCAACCACATCTATGATAATATGTGTTTTTGTCACAATTATCGTCATAGAAGTGTTATAATCATGACAAAAAAATATTCGTTCGGGCCATAATGTTACAGATGTGTCTTTTTTTGTAGTGCTTTGACCCTCCTCGAAGTGGGCCAACCATGTCTAGCCCCCAGACTGTGAAGGGCCATGTGATTGGAATAGCCCAAAGAGATGCATTGTGCATATGGCTTTATTTAGTGAATACCTGTCAGCCCGCACAATGCCTCACCAATATTTTGGCGTTTGCGCTGGCGGTTGGCCAGTTGCTGGCGAGGGACCGAGCTGTGACGTGATGGCTGCTCATGTCATAGTTTATTTCCGTAAGGCATTGTCTTCCTTCCTCTTTGGATATGAATCGTGGCACTTTGTCTGTAGAGTTCTCATTCGTGAACCTTATAAGACTTGGATCTTCGAATGATCTACCATGCTTCTACTTCATCTTCGGGAAGTTCTTTGTAGAGTAGGCATGCTAGGAGGGGCTCTGTGCATGGCACGATTATTGCCATTGTTTCATGAGCCGAGGGTGTCTCCTCGATGGTCGAGCCCCAACTATATCCTCATATTCTTCCACCGCCAGAGAGGCGACTCCTCCATCATCGGTCGATGCCGGTGTGCTATCCCCATCCTGCCACACCATGGACTACTTGAAAAGTCGCTCGAGGAAGGTATTCTCAAGTACCTTGTCATGTTTGGCACCCATTCTGGCGAGTACATCGACAGCTTGATTGTTGTTCCTCGGATATGAAGGAATTCCAGCCCGTCGAACCGAGTTGAGATTGTTAGAATGCCATTTTGATATGCAATCATCTTAGGGTCCATGGCGTTGAACTCGCCGTTGACTTGAGAGATGGTGATTTTAGAATCTCCCCTCACTTCAAGATTTCCGACCCCTATCGAGACCGCTATCCAAAGTTTGGGAAGCAAAGCTAATACTCGGCTGCATTGTTAGAATCGGTGTACATAATGTGCAGTATGTATCAAATATTGTCGCTTGTTGGTGACGCGGAGAACTACCCCGACCCGTAGTCCGGCCAGTATTTTGGAGCTGTCAAAGTACATGGTCCAATGTGAGTACGTGTTGTCCTCTGGAGGTAGCTCAACTTCCGTCCATTCTACCATGAAGTCCGCCAACACCTGAGATTTAATAGCTCGGCATGGCCAGTATGTTATTTGTAACAGCCTGGGATTTTGGCCCTTTTTTCTTTCGATTTATTTGGTTTTTTCTTTTTTTTCTTTTTGGAGTGGTTATGTGGCCTTGTCACCTGGGAAATCATCATCATTTCCCCTCCCAAGTGGCTAATCATTCTAAAAACCTTGCCAAGATCATGTCACTTCACTCCTTGACCAAACCCTAAACTTCTTTTCTAGGGAAAATTTCTTTTTCATTAAAGGAATAACCATATCTGCCCTAGGTTGTGAAGCAACCTATATTTCTGTCCATCCGAAAATCCCCAAATAATTCTCATAATTCCTTTGGGTCATATATAGCTCAAATATGCCCAAAAACTTCCTTGGCTAGTTCAAAAATAATTCCCCAATATTCCTTTTTCTATTCTGCCCTGAATGGCACTTTGTGAAGGAAGTGTCATTTATATTTGTCCTAGTGGCTCCCAACCTTTTTGGTCATGTTTAAGACTATGTGAAGGAAGTACTAGCTAGGAGTACCCAAATGAGTTGAACTTTTGCACACTCCTTAATGTGCTCATTTTAACCCCCTCCACCCATTTGCAGCCCCATCCAATTATCTATATGAGCACAAGAGCAAATCTTTGATTCTGGCAATATTTCCAGGTTGTGAAGCAAGTGTATTTTATATTGCTTCGAAAATCCTGATAAATTACCAGATCATTCTTATACCCATAAAACATCTCTCCAACCAATTTGGCATCATTTCATTGATCCATTTGATCACCAATATTATTCCAAATTTCTGGACAGAATTGATGTTTGTGAAGGAAGTGCCATTTTGGCTTGTCCATTTGGCATGAGATTTTTATAGCATCTTCATATGTCCAAATAATAAAGCCTTGCCCAATTTGAGCTCAAGTTGATACTCCATGTGAGTGCATCATCATGCTCAAGTTTCTGGACCATTTTGGTCAGTTGTGAAGCAACTGCAGTAAAACTTGGTCCATTTCTCCTCAAAATCCCCAGGACTGTAGTCCTTCCTAGACTAAACATCCCAAACGACTTATTTGGCCTAAAGCAATTCTCTGTTGATCACACTTAGTTGATAAAGTTTACTACAGTAAACTTCAGAGGTTTCCTACCATTTAACCATAGAGCTTTTCACCAAGTTACCAACACAGTTGAAACCTACCTTGGAAGGACTCCACAACTGACAAGGTTTGGCACTAAGTAGGAAGCCAGAGGGCGTGCTGTCGGTGGTGACCACGGGAGATGCCGGCCAAAACGGTGGTCTCACCACTGTTGGCAACAGCAGCGCCGCTCTGGCCGGTTCTGGCCTGTCCCCAAGTGTCAACCAGCTCAGCCTTGTCGTCCTCTTCCCTTTGGACCCCTCTCCCCCACCGGCAGCTTCCTCACCAACACTCGCCGACGCGCGCCCACGGACGTAGAGTGGAGATTTGGATCTGTTCGTCGCCGTCGCCATCTTCTCCGTGCTCCTTTGGCCTCCTCCTCCCCGTGAGCTCTCCCATGTGCCTCCCTCGTCGCCTGCCTCCGAGATCATGCGCGTGCACACGCGTCCGTGGCGCCGGCCACGCGTCCGCAGCAATGCCAGCGCGGCAGCTCCTCCCCGCGGCTATTTAAGCCCTCCCCGAGCCCCTCCGAGCTCACCACCTGCCTCACAACCCTCCTCTAGCCCTGCCTAGCCACTTCCCCAAGCTCGAGGAGCTCCTGTTGCCCTCCCTTTCCTCCATGGCCGCCTCGGGTCTCCTATCAAATTCACCCGAAGTCGAGCCCCTCCCCTCCTTCTACCACCACCTGGGACCCACCTAGTCCCCGTGAACTGCCCCTGCATCTCTCCTTCTTCTTTGGTGGTCCCTTTCCGCAAGCTCACTGGCGCCCGAAGACCTCCACCCGCCGGCCTCGAAGCAGCTAACGCTTCGGCCTTCCTAGCCGGCCGGAGATGGTCCCAGGTGATGCGTTGTGCTCTGCTGAACTCATCCATGGCCGGATCTCCTCGGGAGATGGCCGGAGCTGCCGGAACAAGCGCCGGCACCGGCGCCTTTCCTCGGCTCTGCGTGCGGTGTAGGGGAAGAAGAATAAGGAGGCGGGTGGAGAGAGTCAACGCCCGTGAGCCCCGCGCGTCAGCGAGACAGCCTCGGCCCTGCGTTGACTTGTCCACGCTGACATGGATAAGTGGAAGCGAAATTCCCAGAATATGCTTTCCGTTTTTCTGTTTTGGCCCAGTCTGTAAATATTATCTTTATAGATAGGTCCCTGGCAGGAAAACATTCATATCTTTTCATCCGTAACTCCAAATGAGGTGAATCCAAAGCCTACTTCTTCGTTTCGTCGAGCCTAATCTGACGGAACCATTTTATCCGTGTGTTAACATTCTGAAAATGACCATTATGCCCTTGCCCTTATTCAGCCCCCTCCGAGAGAGAGTGCTTTCCGGCAATTCCTTCCGCGAGTTTCTCGCACTTTCTCCCAGTGATTTCTTCCACCCCAGGCAAGCCACACCCTCCATTTGCATCAGTGTAATGCAGTGACGTGGTTTAAATTATTTGAACCTATTTAAAATATTGCTTTAGCTACATGACTTTGTGCATGGTAGTTTCTCGGAGTATTATTTTGATCTTGTTGTTGCCATGCTATTGTTTGGATTACTAGGAGTTATGTTTGTAGTTGATGAGTATCATGTTGCCATTGGAGTATTAGTGGTTGATATTATGGTTGTTGCATGATGATATCTGTTAGTATATTTTGGAGTATTATTTTGGATGTCATGCTACCTTTGGATTATTAGTGGTTAGTATGATTATCGTTATGATGATAGTTGATGTAGTGTTGCTTGGAGTATTATTTTCGGAGATGATGTTTACATGTGGATCTTAGTTGGATAGCTTGTTCTTGCATATTGGAGTAGTAGTATTACTGTTGTTAGATTCATCATGATAGTAGTGTTGTGCTACCCTTGGAGTATTTTGAGATGATGATATTATGCTTGGATTATTTGCTGGATTTTGCTATGACTTGGATTATAGTTTGATAGTTGACATTGGAGTATCAGTTATCACAGTTATATTTTTGGGGTTAAATCCCGTCATTAAGTTGGTCAGGTGCCGCCAAACAGGGCTTTTCCAGTGCAACCACATTTGCCGGTATGGGACGACCCTAATGCGGTCTATTGTCGTGCCTCTCGCCGGTGCCTCCAAAGAGGGAAGGTTATGGGCGTGCGGTACCCTGGCCCGGTAAGCAGACATAACCTTGTGTGCTCGTAGTTGTTATAGCTGGCGGGTCCCCATTTGGGACTGTTTATTATTTTGGCCACAACGGTGGTCGTTGTGTCTTTGGTAGACATGGGGCCACCCATGACTTAGCCCAGTGGGGAGTGAGTCGGAGTGGCCAGGAGAGTGTCATGGCAGTAGATCGGTTTTGTCGGAACGCCATTGGTCCACCCGAATTGGAGTGCGAGGCCATGGGTTCCGTGGTGTGGGCACAGTGTGCTACCTCTGTAGAGTGTGTTTGTTTAAACTATCGATAGCCACGTCCTCAGTAATGGGCATGGGTTCGTTCTAGGTCACACCGTTCGATCAACACTCACATGACGGAATGACTTATAGGTGATTTATACGTGGATATTTTGAGCAGTACAGATTGGCAGGATGTTGATGGTGTTGGGGACCAAGTGTTTGTCGTGGTAGTGATCGCCGGAAAGATCACTGTTTGAGACCAAGTGTATGTCATGGTAGTGATCACCGAAAATATCTCAGTTTGAGACCAAGTGTTGGTCATGGTAGTGATCGCCGGAAAGATGACCGTTTGAGACCAAGTGTTGGTCATGGTAGTGATCGCCGGAAAGATCACAGTTTGAGACCAAGTGTTGGTAATGGTTGTGATCGCCGGAAAGATCACCGATTGGTTTTGATCACGAGGTGATCAAGATGGTATATTGCTTGGCCGGTTAGTCAAGAGGGATATGGTTATGGAGATCTGAGATGGTGATTTATCAGTATTGTAGTAGTTGCATATCATGCTTACTAGTTGTTACGGTATCATGGTAGCTATTAATTCAATTAACCTGCTTAATGCTATGTTGTTGTCTTGCCTTGATGTTTTTGGTTGTTGTGAGCTTGCAAGTACATTCAATATACTAACCTGGCGTGTCATGCCAGATTGCAGGTGATGCCATGATTGCTTGATTGCTTGTCGTGGTTTCCGTTCGTGCGAGCTAGATCGTGTCCCAGCCAGAGTCCCTGCGGAGTGGAGTTCACCACCTTCGTCGTTGTTCCGCTGCTAGAAGATTTCCGCTGCTATGAGTTGTTCCGCTGCTAGCATAGAGCAAGTGTAGTATCACAGGCGTAGTGTCGCCGTGCTGATGTGCTTCTTTGTAACATCAGACCCGTGTATTATTATTCTTGTAATAAGAGCTGATTTGTTCTATGTCAAGCAGTGCCGTATTCCAGAGACTTCTCCTCGATCTCAGGGCTGGAATACAGGGTGTTCCGGTTTCTCTGAGCCGGGGTGCTACAGCGCTTGGTATCAGAGCAGGTCTGGCTATAGGACGCCCTAGTCAGCGCGAGCGGTAGAAACCGGTAGAAATTGATAGTATAGAGTCTGGCTTGATGATTGCATTTGGTTGCTGCATTTGTTTGTTGCATAGCATGCATATAGCCTTAGTATTTGTGATAATGGTTTATCTGGTGAGTGTAGTTGGCATCGGTTTGGATCCACTACAGCTCAACCTTTGCATTTCTCTAGTTCCTTTTTCTTTCGGTGTTTGGTGTCATTTCTGTCCCAGCAGGGTGATGCCAAGTGATCCCAACACTGTTTGCAAAAATGGTGCTCAGGTATCGCATCGATGTCTTTCTTTCAGTCCCGTCTATCGTTTCGGTGATGGGCATGTTTCTATCCTGGATCGTTCTTTCATTTTGTCATGTTGGCAACCCTTAATGATCTTAGTTATCAAGAAAGGGCAATGCCAGCAGCCTCAATTTTTCCCTGCTATCCTATTTCTTGGACGAGTAGAGATCTTTTTCCGTCTGCTTGACAATAATGTGGTTGCGACCTTTGTGTCCCACTACATGGTTACTGAGTGCGTCCTCACCTTCGAGCTAGTTCAGGTTGCCGCCTGGCTAAGCTAGCTCTTGGTGTAGCGCTATTTACACCAATTCTTCCACACATTTATTCATCCTCGTGCACATCATCACAGCATGCTAGATCGTAGAATGGGAGATCCCGCGAGATTTGTGTGCTTAAGTAGGCATGCATATTGTGTGACTAGCAGTAATATGTGACATTGATTCTGTGTCAATTGGTTGTTGTTGTGTGCTTTTGTTTAGTTGTGTTTTCTTTTTTCTTCTTTCTTTTTGGGCCCCGGTGTTGCCTTATTTTTTCCCTATAAAGAGTTGCTCATCCACCGACACCGGACTCGAAGAAGTACTAAGGATTTCAAATATTTGGAAGAAGCTCAGCTAAATATTTTGGTCTACCCGGTCAACTGCATTATGGCTTTAAAATCTACTCAGAATACCAATGGTGTATTGGATTGATTATCAGCATCGAGTCCCCCTCAGTACAAATCCTCACAGCAGTTATGATCCAGCCAGCAGAAAGACAAGTCAGGTACAAGACCAACGGTATATTTTCATACAGAGGTATGGATCATATACAAAGTTTTAGCTCAATAATGCATGATGCTTGAAATATGTTATCATCCGAAATAAAGTTAGAATGTAATATGCTCAAGCAAGACAGTTAAACCATTTTTCTCATGCAAATAATTAGCCTCAAAATATTATGGGCATGTGTATGTATTTCAGTCTGAATATCAGTATGAAGTTTTGGATATAAGAAACCCAGTATTCTTCCACATGCTGTCGGGAGAAATTTCTGATACAAGGCTCCTCAAATTTCCTCGGCATGATATGTGAACAATTTCTGGCCCATGATACCCGGTCTTTCTCAGCAAGACACCTCAATAAAGGCTTCTGACAGACGAAAATGAATTTTCTCAACAAGCAAACCTGAGGAGAAGCTTCTCAAGTACGGAACTCAGGCTTCTCCAGCATAATAATCAGAGCAAGCTTCCTGTGTAAGCTATAGAGCTTTCTACTGCACGATACCCAGACAAAAGATTTGAGTAGAAGTTAACAAGTCTTCCTCAGCAAGCTACTCGGATGGCTTCTCTCGTAAGCCATTCAGTCTGCATTAGCACCACAATATTGCACCATCCTCAGAGATTATATGATGAGTTACCAAGGTATGGTAGTACCGCTCAAGAACCAGACTTGCAATAATTTTGTCAGAGGTAAAATTCAGTCAAAACATATGCCTACCGCAAGGATCGAGTGTTCGGTGGCATATCATTCTTATATATGGTGAGCATGCATCCCCAGTCTTATCAGTCACTCATACGAGATGCGACAGTGGTCCAGCAGATATACCTAAGAAAAGTAAGTATCCCCCAACCTCACGAGTCAGGCAAAGGAAAATAAGCAGAGATACATCTCATGTGATGCAAGGAGCGATAATATTTGGAGATGACATCACAGAATCAACAGTCTTGACGATGGTCATCAAGGTCATTATTCCCGCAACTGACAAGGAGATATCATAAAACCTTGTCACCTTCTTGTATGATTGGCCTCAGCAATGAGCTTAGTACAGCTACAAACCCCGGATATATGTCATATGTGTGCGGACACCGATCAGAAAAACAAGCACAAGGAATAATGTCAAAAATATTGCACTAATCACGCACATGGTCATACGAAGAATCAAGGACATGTGTGGCCAAGTTATTTCAGTAAGGTATCCTGACAAAGAAAACCATGACCATTAAAGGATGTGACTGACAGCAAAGGTATGATGATTTTTCATGACCATCAGGGTCCGGATACCCAAGTCAGATGGAGGCCATAATTCCATATGGATCCACAAAGGCATACTCCCAGTGGTCTACTCTATTTACAAGGATTGTCATATCCCGCTGACCTGCTTGACATGGTTAGTGTGGAATATCCAAGTTTGTTATGTCAGATCCAAAATTTCTTTGCAACCTCAGCAGTATGACCTCAGCGGCAGCATGAAAGCATATCACAGCCTATTACCATCGATGGGTATATCAACCACATGAGAAAAATCAAAAGACAAACAATCAGCTCAGACCCGGTATACTCATCGACGGGATCAAGTACATGGTTAGTCTGTCAGGAAAAGCATTTGTCCATCTGCCCCTGTCGGGCCAATCTCAAGATGTAAATATTTGAGGTATGACACATCTATAACTCCATACACCATTATATTGCTCACAACAGCAGGCAGTCAAATATTTGGTACATATCTCATGCTCAAGCCAAAGAAATAAATCAAGATAAATCAGTGCCACCTGTGAGCAGTCAGATCCCATTACGAGGATGGCCATGATAATTCTCAGCATTTATTGAAACCAGAAGGCATGCATTTATTTGAAGCAACCCCATGACAGAGGAAAAAGGTTTCATGACCAAAGGAAAAATTTTATGCTCATATCCAATAGACATCACCTCAGATATGAGAAAATTCACGTCAGTAAAAGGATTTGGAATGTGAGCAAAAACCCGACAGAATTTGGGGAAAGGTGAAGCAAGACCACCCCACAGCAAGGTAAGTGGATGTTATGAAATTCTTGGGAAACAATAAATAAAGGAACAAGGATACCCAAGTTGGAAACGGTGTCCTCAAGTCATACTTGTTCCCTAAGCAACCAAATCTCGAGGACAAGATTTCTTTAAGGGGGGAAGGTTTGTAACAACCTGGGATTTTGGCCCTTTTCTTTTTCTTTCGATTTATTTGGTTTTTGCTCTGTTTTTGTTTTTGGAGTGGTTCTGTGGCCTTGTCACCTAGGAAATCATCCTCATTTCCCCTCCCAAGTGGCTAATCATTCTCAAAACCTTGCCAAGATCATGTCACTTCACTCCTTGAACAAACCCTAAACTTCTTTTCTAGGGAAAATTCCTTTTTCATTAAAGAAATAACCCTATCTGCCCTAGGTTGTGAAGCAACCTATATTTCTGTCCATCCAAAAATCCCCAAATAATTCCCATAATTCCTTTGGGTCATATATAGCTCAAATATGCCCAAGCACTTCCTTGTCCAGTTCAGAAATAATTCCCCAATATTCCTTTTTCTATTTTGCCCTGAATGGAACTTTGTGAAGGAAGTTTCATTTATAATTTTCCTAGTGGCTCCCTACCTTTTTGGTCATGTTTATGTGTCCAAATAATTGCCTCATGCACAAGTTCAATTTTATTTGCCTAGCTAATCTTCCTTAGTGAATTTTCAAAGTTTTTGTTAGACAGAAGGCTTTGTGAAGGAAGTACTAACTAGGAGTACCCAAATGAGTTGAACTTTTGCACACTCCTTAATGTGCTCATTTTAACCCCCTCCACCCATTTGCATCCCCATCAAATTATCTATGTGAGCACAGGAGCAAACCTTTGATTCTGGCAATATTTTCAGGTTGTGAAGCAAGTGTATTTTATATTCCTTCAAAAATCATGATAAATTACCAGATCATTCAGGCACGCATAAAACATCTCTCCAACAAATTTGGCATCATTACATTGATCCATTTGATCACCAATATTATTCCAAATTTCTGGACAGAATTGATGTTTGTGAAGCAAGTGCCATTTTGGCTTGTCCATTTGGCATGAGCTTTTTACAACATCTTCATATGTCCAAATAATAAAGCCTTGCCCAATTTGAGCTCAAGTTGATACTCCATGTGAGTGCATCATCACGCTCAAGTTTCTGGACCATTTTGGTCAGTTGTGAAGCAACTGTAGCAAAACTTGGTCCATTTCTCCTCAAAATCCCCAGGATTGTAGTCCTTCCTATCCTAAACATCCCAGACGACTTATTCGGCTTCAAGAAATTCTCTATTGATCACACTTAGTTGATAAAGTTTACTGCAGTAAACTTCAGAGATTGCCTACCATTTAACCCTAGAGATTTTCACCAAGTTACCAACGCAATTGAAACCTACCTTGGAAGGACTCCATAGCTGACAAGGTTTGGCACTAAGTAGGAAGCCGGAGCGCATGCTGTCGGTGTTGACCACGGGAGATGCTGGCCAAAACAGTGGTCTCGCCACTGTTGGCAACAGCAGCGCCACTCCGGCCGGTTCTGGCTTGTCCCCAAGTGTCAAACAGCTCAGCCTCGTCGTCCTCTTCCCTCTGGACCCCTCTCCCCCTCTGACAGCTTCCTCACCGACACTCGCCGACGCGCGCCCACGGACGTACACTGGAGATTTGGATCTGTTCGTCGCCGTCGCCATCTTCACCGTGCTCCTTTGGCCTCCTCCTCCTCCCCGTGAGCTCTCCCATGTGCCTCCCTTGTCGCCTGCCTCCGAGCTCATGTGCGTGCACACGCGTCCGCGGTGACGCCAGTGCGGCAGCTCCTCCCGCGGCTATTTAAGCCCTCCTCGAGCCCATCCGAGCTCACCACCAATGTCACAACCCTCCTCTAGCCCTGCTTAGCCACTTCCCCGAGCTTGAGGAGCTTTCGTTGCCCTCCCTTGCCGCCATGGCCGCCTCGGGTCTCCTCTCAAATTCGCCCGGAGTCGAGCCCCTCCCCTCCTTCTACCACCACCAGAGACCCACCTAGTCCCCGCGAACCTCCCTTGCATCTCTCCTTCTTCTCTGGTGGCCCCTTTCCGCAAGCTCACCGGTGCCCGAAGACCTCCGCCCGCCGGCCTCGAAGCAACCAATGCTTCGGCCTTCCTAGCCATCCGGAGATGGTCCTAGGTGATGCGCCGTGCTCCGTTGAGCTCATCCATGGCCGGATCTCCTCAGGAGATGGCCGGAGCTGCCGGAACAAGCGCCGGTGCCGGCGCCTTTCCTCGGCTCTGTGTGCGGTGTCGGGGGCGGAGAAGAAGGAGGCGGGAGGAGAGAGTCAACGCCTGCGGGCCCCGCGCATCAGCAAGACAGCGCCGGCCCTGCATTGGCCTGTCCACGCTATAATGGATAAGTGGAAGCGTAATTCCCAGAATACGCTTTCTGTTTTTCTATTTTGGCCCAGTCTGTAAATATTTTATTTACAGATAGGTCCCTGGCAGGAAAAACATTCATATCTTTTGTCGATCCCGTTCTGATGGAACCATTTTCTCCATGTGTTAATATTCTGAAAGTGACCATTACGCCCTTGCCCTTATTCAGCCCCCTCCGAGAGAGAACGCTTTCCGGCAATTCCTTCCGCGAGTTTCTCCCACTTTCTCCCGGTGATTTCTTCCACCCCAGGCAGTTGGCGTAAGCGAGGCGGTTGGCCTTCGCCTAGTGCCTAGGCAGTGCCTAAGTGCCCTAGGCGCGTCCTAGGCGGTAATATAGTTTTTACTCGTAGTGTATTTTTGATTATTATATGGTTGTTGATATTAGTTTAGGGCATATAAATAAGTTAGTTACCATCTACTACCATTGGAATATAACCCGTTCGGCATGTCAGTGCAGTATGTGGCATGATTTCTTGCTTGGGTGGACAACTCCTTGCTTTCCCTGCCTAGACCTCCATTCATGCCGTAGGCGAGGCATTTGGCCATTACCTAGCGCCTAGGCGTGCCTAAGCGCCTCCTAGGCACTGCATTTTCCAACAGAGTGTTTACATGTGGATCTTAGTTGGATAGCTTGTTCTTGCATATTGGAGTAGTAGTATTACTGTTGTCAGATTCATCATGATAGTAGTGTTGTGCTACCCTGGGAGTATTTTGAGATGATGATATTATGCTTGGATTATTTGCTGGATTTTGCTATGACTTGGATTATAGTTTGATAGTTGACATCGGAGTATCAGTTATCACAGTTATATTTTTGGGGTTAAATTCCGTCATTAAGTTGGTCAGGTACCGCCGAACCAGGCTTTTCTAGTGCAACCACATTTGCCAGTATGGGACGGCCCTAATGCGGTCTATTGTCGTGCCTCTCGCCGGTGCCTCCAAGGAGGGAAGGTTATGGGCGTGCGGTACCCTGGCCCGGTAAGCAGATATAACCTTGTGTGCCTGTAGTTGTTATAGTTGGTGGGTCCCCGTTTGGGACCATTTATTGTTTTGGCTACGACGGTGGTCGTTGTGTCTTTGGTAGACACGAGGCCACCCATGACTTAGCCCAGTGGGGAGTGAGTCGGAGTGGCTAGGAGAGTGTCATGGCATTAGATTGGTTTTGTCGGAACGCCGTTGGTCCACCCGAATTGGAGTGCGAGGCCATGGGTTCCGTGGTGTGGGTACAGTGCGCTACCTCTACAGAGTGTGTTTGCTTAAACTATCGATAGTCGCGTCCTCGGTAATGGGCATGGGTTCGTACTAGGTCACACCGTTCGATCAACACTCACATGAAGGAATGACTTATAGGTGATTTATATGTGGATATTTTGAGCAGTACAAATTGGCAGGATGTTGATGATGTTGGGGACCAAGTGTTGGTCATGGTAGTGATCGCTGGAAAGATCACCGTTTGAGACCAAGTGTTGGTCATGGTAGTGATCGCCGGAAAGATCACAGTTTGAGACCAAGTGTTGGTCGTGGTAGTGATTGCCGAAAAGATCACCGTTTGAGACCAAGTGTTGGTCATAGTAGTGATCGCTGGAAAGATCACAGTTTGAGACCAAGTGTTGGTCATGGTTGTGATGGCCAGAAAGATCACCGATTGGTTTTGATCACGAGGTGATCGAGATGGTATATTGATTGGCCGGTTAGTCAAGAGGGATATGGTTATGGAGATCTGAGGTGGTGATTTATCAGTATTGTAGTAGTTTCATATCATGCTTAGTAGTTTTTTTGGTATCATCGTAGCTGTTAATTTAATTAACCTTCTTAATGCTATGTTGTTGTCTTGCCTTGATGTTTTTGGTTGTTGTGAGCTTGCAAGTAATTTAATGCACTGACCTGACGTGTCATGCTAGATTGCAGGTGATGCCGTGATTGCTTGTTTGCTTGTCGTGGTTTCCGTTCGTGCGAGCTAGATCGTGTCCCAGCCAGAGTCCCTGTGGAGTGGAGTTCACCACCTTCGTCATTGTTCCGCTGCTAGAAGATTTCCGCTGCTACGAGTTGTTCTGCTGCTAGCATAGAGCAAGTGTAGTATCGCAGGCATAGTGTCGCCGTGCTAATGTGCTTCTTTGTAACATTAGACCCGTGTTTATTATTCTTGTAATAAGACCTGATTTGTTCTATGTCAAGCAGTGCTGTATTCCAGAGACTTCTCCTCGACCTCTGGGCTGGAATACGGGGTGTTCCGGTTTCTCTGAGCCGGGGTGCCACATTATTTCGAAGGGGAGATGTTCTATATCCCACTGGACAATGTGTCTCGTGGTTTCCCTATCATTGATTGTGTCATTGAGGGGTGCTTCGGATGCCACCATGACAAAGCACTCTTGAAATTAGTCCCTAAGTTCTCAAGATACCATAACGACTACATAAGCTATGTTTCGGTAGTGCAGATACCGTGTGTTACAGATGCTTGCGAGAGCTCCAATCATAAGTGCATATGATCCAAGTAGACAAAGTATGTTAGCAACAATGATTACCAATCTTGTTAACAATTGCCTAGGACAATTCTGCACACTGATCCATCATTATTCTACACTCGCTATTTATAACATATTCTAATATATTCTATTTATGTTACCACCACCCAATTTTATATTTTAGCTCTCCGATATAATGCAAAGCTATCCTCTTTATACTCATAACATAGTTTTATTTCTCGTTTCTAGATGAAAGCAAACTCTCGGTGTACGTAGAGTTGTATCGGTGGCAGATAGGACTTGACAGAATATTGATCTTACCTTTAGCTCCTTGTGGGTTCTCCACTCCATACTTATCACTTCCATCTTTGGAAATTGCTACGATGATTCCTTGCGCTTGGGGATTATGAAGCTTTTTTCTCGCGCTGTTATCGGGGAGCAATAGCGTGGGGTTTATATTTTCGTGTATGCTTGGTTGCATTCTTCACTAAGTAGATTTTATTTTCCCTTTTGTTTTTTCTCTCTTGTTCTCTTTCTTTATTTGTGGGTGAAACAATATATATAGGGAAACCGAAAACTTTTTCAAAAAGATAAGTGAAAGTAAGAAAGACGAGCACCGTTGAAGCGGGGGGGAGCTCCTTGAACTTTGTTCATGCCAATGGAAACTTTTCAAATCTTGAATTAAAGAAACTTTTCAACAAAAGTAATTATCCCCTTGTATAAATCCATTGTATTATGAAAAATAATGTGCCAAGTTGAGCCTTTGGGATGGTCTATGGTGATAGTTGGTTTGATTCTACTGAAAAATAGAAACTTTTCACCCAGCTCTGGAATTTTCATAATTCATAGAACGTGCTTTTGATCTGAATTTTTAAGACAAGATTGATATACAAACTTCCAAGATTGTCCTAATTTTTCAGAATTTTTGCAGTTACATAAGTATACAAAATTTCCAGATTGCTACAGACTATTCTGTTTTTGACAGATTATGTTTTCTCTGTGTTGTTTGCTTATTTTGATGAATATATGGGTAGCATCGGGGGGGTATGAACCATGAAGAAGTTGGAATACAGTAGATATTACACCAATATAAATTTAGAATGAGTTCACAACAATACTTAAAGTAGTGATTTTCTTTATTATACTAATGGATCTCACGAGGGTTTTATTTAGTTTTGTGTGATTGGAGTTTCCAAGTTTTGGGTGAGATCACGATGGATGAAGGAATAAGGAGTGGCAAGAGCCTAAGCTTGGTGATGCCCAGGCACCCCAAGGTAATACTCAAGTACTCCCAAGCAAGTAAGCTTCGGGATACCCTAGAAGGCATCCCCTCTTTCTTCTAATGACCACCAGTAATTTTACTTGGAGCTATATTTTTATTCGTCACATGATATGCGCAAATTCTTGGAGCGTCTTTTGTGTTTATTTTTCCCTTTTATTTTACACACCATGCTGGTATGAGATAGTCCTTGGTTGATTTATAGAATGCTCTTTGCACTTCACTTATATCTTTTGATTATGGATTTACCGAATGCTCTTTGCACTTCCCTATATCTCTTGAGTATGGCTTTATAGAATGATCTTTGCACTATACTTATATCTTTTGATTATGGCTTGATAGAATGCTTCATGTGCTTCACTTATATCATTTGAAGTTTGGATTGCATGTTTCTCTACACATAGAAAACCGCCTTTCGTAGAATGCTCTTTTGCTTCACTTATATTTGTTAGAGCATGGGCAAATCTTTTGTAGGAAGAATTAAACTCTCTTGATTCACTTATATCTATTTAGAGAGTTAACAGGAATTGTTCATTCACATGGTTAGTCATAAAATCCTACATAAAACTTGTAGATCACTTGATACGTTTGATTCCTTGTAATAGTTTTGCAATATAGAGATGGTAATATGTGGGAGGTACTAGTGAATGATTGTGGGTTAGTAACAACATTGGTGTTAAGGTTTGTGATTCTTGAAGCTTGCACGTATGGTCTCTCGTTATGCGATGGTATTGGAGCATGCTTTATTATTGATTGTCTTCCTTATGAGTGGTGGCCGGGGACGAGCGATGGTCTTTTCCTACCAATCTATCCCCCCAGGGGCATGCATAGTAGTACTTTTCTTCTAGGGCCGATAAACCTTTCACAATAAGTATATGAGTTCTTTATGACTAGTGTTGAGTCCATGGATTATACGCACTCTCACCTTTCTGTCATTGCTAGCCTCTGTAGTATCGCGCAACTTTTGCCGGTGCATAAACCCTCCTTATACCTTCCTCAAAACCGCCACCATACCTACCTATCATGGCATTTCCATAGCCATTCCGAGATATATTGTCATGCAACTTCCATCATGTCACACCATGATTCTCATGACATAACATTTAGGATTAATTAAGCATAAATATTGGGTCCAGAAAAACTTCTGTGTTGATTTGGTCTATGCCTTGATTTGGATTTTTGTTTGCTGTTTGCAAGTGCTCTAAAAATCAAATAAATCCTCCAACTCTTATACTCCTTATCCTTGATACAAAACTTTGCCAAATGATCATGCCATGTGAATAGGACAGAAAAGTATTTTCTTGCAAAAATAATTTGTCCCAAAATTATTTTCTAAATTAGGCTTTCCAAAAACCCGCGAGTTAAGGCTTGAACAACAAGTACTTAATTTGGGATGTGAAAATCCTCTCAAAAATTATATTTGAATCCTATTAGATATAGAACTCCCTAAAACCACAAAAATATTATTTAAAAGTTCTTTTGCTATTTTATTTAAAGGCTTTTTCTATAGGCCAGAAATGGTATTTAATAGGTTAAAAATATTTTAATGTTTATATTTGATAAAATTTAGGGAAGCTCAGTGGACATATATTGTCCATATATATGAGTTTCAACACATGGTCATGACCAAAATGTTGGTCAAATCCCTCAAAAATCCTTTGTGGACATTTCAAGCTTTCGGGATGTTTACAAAGGAAATATCATCCATTAAATCCAGGAATATTCTGCCATATCACAAATGTCCTACTTGATGATACTACCAAATATCATGACATGGAGAACAACTTGACCCCATCATGCCCTCTCAAAACCATCTCTGTCCAGAACCAAACTTGAGCAACTCTTGCCATCTGTCTCCTTTGATCTCAATTAATGTGCACATGCAATAATCCATAAATGAATACACTACACCAGGTGGTGCATTAAGGAGAATTGATTAGCTTAGCTAGATCTAAGCAACTCCATTTCTGTTGATTTCTAGGGTTTGCCAAAGTTACATTGGCAACTTTCTCTGAATGAGCCCAAATTTCTACCACATTATCACATGATCGTGGCCATCACTCCTACCAAGTGCCACAAGGAGGAGTTTAGTGCAACTAGCCCAAACTTGCATCAAACACCTTTTGCTATTCTTACCAAAACCATAGTTTTGAACTCTTCCACTATTCCCCATGGGCTCAAAAATTTTGCCAAAGCTTACCATAGACCCCTTATACCCCTAGTAGCCGTCACTCATCCATAGATAAATAATTGAGGGGTAAAAACCCCCCATTTACCTCTCTGGATAGCCACAACCCCTCTCTCTCTTTCTCATCACCCTTCTCTCACCAGAGCCCCTCTAGAGCATCTAAAGCTCCACCCCACTTCTTTACCCCCTCCTAGAACTGCTAGACACTAGTGGACACGGCTTGGGCGCCTAAACAATGCCATGGCATGCCAATGGCATGCTTTGGAGCGCGCTACAGTGCGCTCCCGCACTGTAGACGCCCCCATCCCAAAGCTCCCGACCACCTCAGGCCTCCTCCGCCTGCCTGCTGAGGCCCCTCGGCATCCGCAGCGCACTACACGGTCGCCCCCCTCCGTCCTCTCTCCTACTCGCCCCTGCTCACACGTGCCCGAGCGCCGCCCACGCCCTCCAGTCCCTGCTCATGCCCCTGGCCCGCCTCACGCTTGCTCTCCTCTCCCTCTCTCTTCCCCTATTCGTAGACCACCCCCAGGAAGACCCCTGACTCATGGCCGAGCTCTCCCGTGGCCTCCAGTGATGGCTACAACCTCCCTGGCGCACGAGCCCATGGTGCACCTCTCCCCCTATTATTTGAGCCACCCCAATCCCTCCTTTGGCTTCCATCATCACTCCCTCGCCTCCAATCAACCACCAGCAGAGCCCCAGCACCTATCTCCCTCTCTGTGCTCGGGATCGAGCTAAGCGCCGCCACCTCGGGTCGCCGATGTTCACGCGGTAAGAGCCTCCTCCACCACGCCTCTCCCTCGATCTGGAATCACAGCAAGCCCCTGATCCTTAACCATCTTCTTGTCGTGTTTTGCAGTCGGAGTCAACGCCGGCAACCTCCTCCGGAAGCCCTCCGGCTTGGACCTCATCGCCGGCAAACTAGGCCTCCCCGACGATCAACTCCGACACCACCCAAACGACGACTCGACGCTGAGTTCAGTGGTGCACTCGGCTAGCCTCGTTGTGCCCTGCATCATTGCCGGTGAGCTCGCCGACCCCTATGCTGTGAGGTTGGAGATGGTAGGTGGGGCCCACCTGTCATCCTCACCTCTCTCCTTCCTACCTCTCTGTCGTTTGTGGCTGGGCCCCGCCTGTCGGGTTTAAACCCAGGCAGGCACGCGCGCCTCTGCTCGCCAGGCCAGCTCGGCTGTAGGCCGGCCCAACTGGGTCTAATTAGGCCGAGTACCTCTTAGGGTTTTCCTTTTTCTTTTAGCAGTTGCCTTCCAAAAATTCCACAGATCAAAATATTTGTCGAAATGAAATAATTCCAACTCCTAAAAATCCCACCTATTTAATGGTGTAACTTTCATACATATCCATCACACTTTTCTGTACTTTTCAAATTTAAATTCAAATTTGAGCATTTAATCCACCTTTGAAAATCCATAACTCTGGTTCTATAGCTCCAAATCCTAAACTAAGAATTTTTGCATTCTTAGTTGTCACTCTAATATTCTACAAAAAATTTTTGACATTTTTATGAGTGCTTTTATTTTACTGTTTTGTGTTACTTCCTTATTTGTACTCGTTAATTTGCAGCGATAGATTACGTTGTTGACGAGGGAGTTAGATGAAAAGGATTTGAAGACCTCGAACACTTTGTTGAGCCAGGCAAGCAGTTATTTCACCATGCCTACGAAATCCTTTTTATGCATGTCATATAGCACTTTATTATTGTTGCATCGGAACCATGTTGAGGTGGTAATCACTTTGGTGGGTTTCCTCCATTACTTCCTAGTTGATACTTGCATTGGGCATGACCCTACCTTCCTATGAGGGTTATGCGGGTGGGAGTAGATAGGATGCTAAAGTAGTTGCTATGCAAATGGGACGAGTATATGCATGGTTATGGAGATAAAGATATTTTCAAAGACTTAAAAAACCGTCGGGTGCAACTAATGCCCGAGGAAGATGTTGATCTAGGTAACCACTCGATAACAAAGTGGTGTACCAATGCAAGTGTGTGTGTTGTTTTCGAAAAGGTTTAAGTTGGGACCATTACTCCAAACTTACATGCGCAACCACTCTACCCTTATATGGGAAAGGGCATTATAGATTACGTAGTTCATGCTAACATGGATGCCCACATAAATAGTGACCGGAGTGACGTGAGTTCACTCTCTGGAGGGAGTGGTGCTTGGATAGGCGGCCAAGACTATTTTTACAGGGCACCGGACACACCGTTGGTACCCTGTGCTTGTGTTGTATGATGAATATGGGATCGTGGGTCCACAAAATTTACTATGTGACAATGTTTGGCATGGGGGCAGCTACCAATGGAGTGGACTCTATGTTAGTCATGGCTAGGGAAAGGTAGTGATCGGGTGCTTACCCCGAGTACTTGAGGTACTCATGGATGACACGGAAGTTCCCTGGATCTTGTTGGTAAAGTGTGCAACATCTACAGAGTGTAAAACTATTCGAATAGATGTGTCCATGGTCAAGGACAGTTGGAAAACCGCTCTTGGGCTACGTCCATGGTCTACAAAGGCTGTTGTGTGTGTGTGTGTGTGTGTGTGTTGACAGAACTACTTGAGTCGAGTTGAATGACTTGACATGTTGATTAAGCTGGAGTTGATCCAAATTCTGTTTATGTTTATATGTGTAGCTTGTTCACATGGATATCTCAATTCTTATGATGCACGCTCTACAAGTTGATAGGACATGTCATTGCACTCAAAACTAGCTTTCTGCAAAATTACCTACTTAGTGCTATATCGTGCATTGTTCTACCTTGTTCCAAAACATGGGTTGCTTGCGAGTATATTCCAAGTACTCATTGGTGTGCCACTGGTAATTTTATTGGCCAGGCATGAAAGAAACAAGATATAATGAAGAGTACCTCCATCACGAGCATGCGAGCTAGGACGCTTCCAAGTCAGAATGCATGTAGGGTTAAGGCAGATGACATGGGTTCACGCTAAAGTTGAAGATTTCTGCTGCGAGTTTATGAAGACGTGGCCATAAGGGCCATATTTGAGAAAAATGGTATGTACTGGATGTAATAGTCTTGTTATTATGTTTTTGTGTGTTCACTGAGCATTGATCTCTGGGATCACTGTACACGTGCATTCGGTGATCATGACCTATGAGTCAGGGTCCCCACAGAGATGGTATCAGAGCCATTCTGACTGTACAAAGCCTTAGTTAGCATGGTCGTTAGTTAGGGTAAAACAATTTTTCAAAACTATCTATACCTCTCCTATTTTCTGATATTTCACAAACCTAAGGGATATTTCCCTTATTGACCTCTCCTATTTAACATTTGTAGATAGCCGTTGCCCCCTTGAGACTTCTTATGATGGGATTCCCATCACTCCAAAAAGACTGCCTCCAACAACAACACTATCCTTTGCTGCCCATACAGGAAAATGATGTGTTCGAGAAAGAGTTCTATACCAAGATTTTTGTGCCTGCCAAGACCTCACCCCTTGATGGTTCTTCATTGGACCACCCATGCCAACAACAGACCTGGCCATTCAGCAAGTGGTATACGAAGCACTCCTCCGTCTTTGAGGCCTTATTCCAGAAATGAAGGAAGAACCCGCCACCCGCTACCTACCTGGCAAGACTGGATTTGGAGCCCCGACTTAAGTGATAATTTTCCCAAAAGACAAGGATCCAACCCTCAAGTACCAGATCTATTTCATCAACGCAGGAGACTACCCTCTACTTCACCTTACCGAAGCATTCCTTAAGGCTCACCAAGACCTCCCTTCTCTTCTGCACCTCAACTGCCTCGAGAAGAAGAAGGTGGTCGAGAAAGAACAACAAATCACTATCCTACAAGTCCACATCGCCAATCAGAAGCAGCAAATTGAGGAACTTCAGGAAGCCCGCAACTGAACCCCACGAAGGAGGCATAGGAAAGGATTTCCATATCCACCACGTAGAGGATCATCGCCAGCCCCCCCCCCCGACATAAACCAAGATTGAATAACAACCTTTTTGCTTCCGATACATGTCACAGGTGTGGTGAACTTGGGCATATTAATAGGATGTGTCCCAACAAGCACACGACTGTCGCATACCCACTGGCACCACAGGAGAACCTAGAAGCTGAAGATTGAACGCCCTTCTCTCCGAGTGATGAAATAAGCACGACTATCGAGTATGAGAACCCCTAGGGTAGGATGAGTCGTGTACCCCCTATGCGAAGTCGAGTCCATATGATGGTTCAAATGAAACCATGATGTGTGGTGATTGTTTTTATCTGTTGTGTTTTCAAATAAGTCACACTTTTTCCCTAGGCAACATGTACGTGACTATATCACCTATCGTATCTTAACGAATGTGTGTGACCCTTTCTGCACTTGTTTGTTGCACTTGCACTATAGAACCCCCTTTAGGCACCTCCACTATGCTACTCAACCCTCTCACCTATCTCGTCAACTGAAGACCAACAAGACAAATGCGCCATGGATTCTACCTCGGCAACCAACTAGCACTGAAGACTTTTTCCATAGCCTCCTCAACCAAGTGCAACCCCGTAGAGTTATGTTTACCCCTCAAGATTAGAAACACATCCCCAGACCCTTCGAGACTTCACGAGATACCCCAGCTCGAATCCTTAACCATGTGCTTAACTACGGAATTGCAAGGGAACCAGTTAAGCTTCAGTAACCTTTTCTCATCATTGGGTTCATTGTGGAACTAGTGGGCATAGTAACAAGCACATTATCATCCTAAGATAGCATCAAAACTGGCAATGCCATAGGGAAGACCAATTTGAGAACAAATGACTTGATGAGGTTATATCAGTGACCATGAGGAAAAATTTGAGACTCTTTGGTGGAATATGAGGCTATCATGCAGATAGATGAACTTGGTGGGATCATGGGTAATAGAGTAGCATAGCTTTTATCACCATGGAGTAAATTGGATTTAGTAGGAAAATTATGATCACAAGCTGAAATTCTTGAAGTATAAGGATTTGACTTAACCAGGGGATATTGATAGGAAATTGGTGATGATACAAAGATGACTTGGAGGAATAGTAGAAATTCTTGTTGGGCATGAGATTTGGATTTAACTAGGTAATCCTAATAGGGTGTTGATGATAAATGGGACTACATGGTTCAGGGTAGATTGGATTTAGTCTGATGATCTCGATCATGATACCATATTTCTCGATGGACCATAAGCTAGGAAAATTGGATTGTTATCAATAATTGATTTAGGGATCTATATAAGCTAGGCATTGGAGATTACTTCACCCTGGTAATGGAATTTGGTGGACTTACTATAGTAAGGATAGCCCTTTCAAGTATTTGGGGTTTATAGGACATTAGAAGATCATGAGGAACACCATAGACATTGGATTTCTAGAATTGATGGATCATGTAGTAATTGATAGAATTAATGGGACGTTTGGAGTTGATCCATTGGAAAGGAAACAAGATTTTGGATTTGGGATATGCTGTGTTTCCTTAGGATAGAGATGCACTATCACGAACCTTGGAAGAATAAGCTGAGTACTTGGATTGTGATGTTTAATTCAAGCTTAACAACTTTTATGATCTATCCATGGATCTCTACATGAGGATAACCATACATATGAGTTTGGGGATAGCGGACATATATGATTTTGTTAGACCTCCTCTCAGGAGTAATGAGTATATGAATAGAATGAGTGGTGATTGGATTTGACCTATATGAAATGATGCTTTCGTTGGTATAAGGTGATTTGTTTAGAGGACTAGATAAAACAATTGGCATCTCAGAAACTATGCTCAAGGATAATATGATAAACATTCATTCGCACCCAAGAATCCTTGAAACCCTTAAGCTTTATCGAGCCACAACATGGTCATATCATGACCAAGGGTTTGGCTCTAGGTCAAGAAGACCCCAACCAATACTCGATCGTCACCACCACCAATGCCCTATTCTACCTTATGCACCCCATGAACGAGGTCATCTCTACCTGGTGACATACTTGTCTACCCGAAGACGAAAAAAGAGTTGTTCAGCTGGTCAGAGAGCATCAGAAGACTTCCATGTCAAGGAGGAAGAACTATAACAACCACTATCTTCGAGAAGTAAACTTCCGTGTCGAAGACCTTATGTATCTGCGAGCCACTCCTCTCAAAATAATCAAGCATTTCCATGTCAAAGGGAAGCTCACACCAAGATCTATCGACCCCCTTCGAGATTACTGCAAGATGCAGATTAGACGGTTACCAGCTGGAGTTGCCACCTGAGTTATCCAATGTGCACAATGTTTTCCATGTTTCACAACTCCGGAAGTGTTTTCAAACTTCCTCACAAGCACGATACCTACAAGGACATCGACCACCGAGCCATTAATCTCGAGCCCAATCTGACATACCACAAAAAACCATTTGCAACCTAGATCAAGCATAACGTCATACAGGAAGCTACACCATCAAGTACTTCAAGGTTCAGCGAAGCAACCACAACGAAGAAGGAGCCACATAGGAGCGTGCAGACTACCCCAGATCCAAGTATCTGTATTCCTTTCCACGCATAGTTTGGGAATCTCGGGGACAAGAATCTTGTAAGGGGCTAGGTCTATCACACCCTGATTTTCATGACACAACATTTAGGATTAATTAAGCATAAAAGTTGGGTCCAACAATAACTTTTGTGTTGATTTGGTCTTTGCCTTGATTTAGATTTTTGTTTGCTGTTTGCAAGTGCTCTAAAAATCAAATAAACCCTCCAACTCTTACACTCCTTCTCCTTGATGCAAAACTTTGTCCAATGATCATACCTTGTATATAGGGCAGAAAATTGTTTTCTTACAAAATTAATTTGGCCAAAAAGTATTTTCTAAATTAGGTTTTCCAAAAACCCTTGAGTTAAGGCTTGAACTACAAGTACTTAATTTGGGATGTGAAAAAACTTTAAAAAATTATCTTTGAATCCTATTAGATATAGGACTCCCTAAAACCACAAAAATATTATTTTAAAAGTTATTTTGCTATTTTATTTAAAGGCTTTTTCTTTAGTCCAGAAATGGTCTTTCATAGGTTAAAAATATTTTAATATTTATATTTGATAAAATTTAGGGAAGCTCAGCGGACATATATTGTCCATATATATGAGTTTCAACACATGGTCATGACCAAAATATTGGTCAAATCCCTCAAAACCCCTTTCTGGACATTTAAAACTTTTGGGATGTTTACAAAGGAAATATTCTCCGTTAAATCCAGGAAAATTCTACCATGTCACAAATGTCCTACTTCATGATACCACCAAATATCATGACATGGAGAACAACATAACCCCATCAAACCCTCTCAAAATGATCTTTGTCCAAAACCAAACTTGAGCAACTCTACATTGCCGACTGCCTCCTCTTGATCTCAATTTTTTTGGACATGCTATAATCCCTAAATGATGACACTAAGTCAAGCGGTGCATCAAGGAGAATTGATTAGCTTAGCTAGATCTAAGCAAATCCATTTCTGTTGTTTTCTAGGGTTTGCCAAAATTACATTGGCAACTTTCTCTGAATGATCGCAAATTTCTACCACATTGTCACATGATCATGGACATCACTCCTACCAAGTGCCACAAGGAGGATATTAGTGCAACTAGCCCAAACTTGCATCAAACAACTTCTGCTATTTTAACAAAACAACAGTTTTGACCTCTTCCACTATTCTCCATGGGCTCAAATTTCTACCAGAGCTTACCCTAGACCCCTTCTACCCACAGTAGCTTCCACTCATCCATAGATCAATAATTGAGGGATTAGCCCCCCCCCCCCATTTATCTCTCTGGATAGCCACGACCTCTCTCTCTCTCACCACCCTTCTCTCACTAGAGCCCCTCCAGAGCATCCAAAGCTCCACCCCACTTCTTTACTCCCTCCTAGAACTGCTAGACACTAGTGGACACGGCTTGGGCACCTAAACAATGCCACGGTATGCTCTAGAGCGTGCTACAGTGCGCTCCCGCACTGTAGCAGCCCCCATCCCAAAGCTCC
>NC_041387.1:245441793-245461804 GCF_002162155.2 Triticum dicoccoides | reverse complement strand
ACTCGTGGCCTAGCTCTCCCATCGCCTCTAGCAACGGCTATGACCTTGCCATTACATGAGCCCATGGTGCACCTTGCACCCTCTTATTTAAGCCGCCCCGAGCCCTCCTTTACCTTCCATCCTGACTCCCTCGCCTTCAATTAACCACCAGCAGAGCCCCAGTTCCTCTCTCCCTCTCTGTGCTTGGGATCGAGCCGAGCGCCGCCGCCTCGGGTCACCGGGGTTCACACGGTAAGAGCATCTTCCGCTGCTCCTCTCCCTTGATCTGGAACTGTAGCAAGCCCCTGAACCTTTCCCCCATCTTGTTGTTCTATTTTGCAGTCAGAGTCAACACTGGCAACCTCCTCTTGAAGCCCTCTGGTGTGGGACCTCGTCGCCGGTGAACCATGCCTACCCGGCCATCAACTCTGGCAACACCCGAACGCGGACTCGACTCTGAATTCAGCGGTACCCTCGGCTAGCCTCGCCGTGCCCTGCATCATCACTAGTGAGCTCGCCAACCCCTCTTTCATGAGGTTGGAGATGACAGGTGGGGCCCACCTATCATCCTCATCTCTAGCCCTTCCCCCTCTCTGTCACTGGCAGCTGGGCCCTGCCTTCTGGTTTAAACCCAGGCAGGCGCGCGCACCTCGCTCTCCTAGGCCGGCTGGACTGCAGGCCGACCCAACTGGGTCTGTTTAGGCCCAGTACACCTTAGGCTTTTCCTTTTTCTTTTAGCAGTTGCCTTTAGAAAAATTCCACAAATCAAAATATTTGTCCAAATGAAATAATTCCAACTCCTATATTCTTCTACAAATCCCACCTATTTAATGGCGTAACTTTCATGAATATCCATCATATTTTTTTGTACTTCTCAAATTTAAATTCAAATTTGAGCATTTAATCCACCTTTGAAAATCCATAACTTTCATTCCATAGCTCCAAATACTAAACTAAGAATTTTTACATTCTTAGTTTTTACTCTAGTATTCTACAAAAATGATTTGACATTTTTATGAGTGCTTTTATTTTCCTTTTTTGTGGTATTGCCTTATTTGTACTTGTTACTTTGCGGTGATAGATTACATTGTGTCGTGGGGAACCACGACCACTTATGGGGATGCGAGCCCCTTTCTGGTTCGGAGGGGGGGACGGCACATTGCACAAAGAGCGAGGAGCATGAGATAGCAGGACAGAGATCACACTGGCAGTTTTTACCCCTATTCAGGCTGCTCCGAGGCGTAAAACCCTACTCCTGCTTTGGTGGATTGATGGTCGATTGTGGTGGCAAGCGCAATGCTCTTGCCAGGCAAGGTTGCCTTGGGATGAGAATGGCTACGCTCGTATGAGTGTACAAGGGTCCGAATCCTTTTTATGGTTGCCATGGGCATCCTTTTATAGTTCAAGGGGTCACCACGGTGCAAAATCGGTCATTATGCACTGATTAGGTAGCAAATAGTGCTATCATACCTAACTTTGCAGGCTGACAGAGCGCATTAAATGCGCCGCTCAATGTCACATCATAGCTTGCCCGACATGCTTTGTCGGTCCATTTTGCCAGCTTGGTGCCTACTTGCTTGACACGTCGCACGACGGGTGTCGCTTGTAGGTATTTTCTGTAGGTGGTGGCTGCCATGTGGCATTTAGCAGCCACTTAGTCGCCTTGAAGCTTGACACCGCACTGATCGATGACGTACATCGTGGTGAGGTGGTGCGGTGAACTGGCTTGCCTTCGCTAGTCCCGGCAGGCATACAACAAAACAACATGTTACAAGAAGCATATGAGCACAAACTTGACATGTACTTCATGTACAGATAACACACTTCAAATATCATTAAAGGTTCAGGTTCATAGGCATTAAGATTAAACCCATATGATCAATGCAAAATGCAACTTTATAACACAACAGCATATGCATGAGCAGAGTTAATATGATGGCACCTTGAGAGCAAGAAAGAGACAAGCTACAGCAAGTAAACATAGCAACCAAGGGAATGGCATCAAAGTACACATAACAAAGAGCAAATAACATCATGGCATCATAAACATATGGCTCATGGATTAGTGGGAACCAACATGATAAGATTGAATGGTGAAACAGTTTCAGCAAGTGTAAAACAACAACATTATGATGGCATGTTTGCAAGCATGGAACAGAGGAATATGAGATCCAAAATTAGCAAACATGGCATGTGAACAAAATACTCATAGCATAGTACAAAACATGTAACTGGAGCATCTCTAGAATAGGCATGGATCACTCAATAACAAGCTCACGACAAGGCATTATGAAGTTAACAGGAATCTGGAACATTATATAAGCATGTTCATGGCAATGGAAACATATACTACAGAAGATATACATGGCATCAAAAGGAATGGCATGATAGAGCATAGCATAGAAAACAAAACATATCAACTAAGAATCTCCATATTATGCATGGATTAATTGGTAGCATCAAGCAAACATGGCAACATGATATAGCAGTTTCAGCATTGACAGAAAGTTAACAGCAAGTGGCCCACTTCACAAGCTTGATGCACTCACTACAGGGCATATAAAAATACATGGATTGCACCCATGTAAATATGGAATAAAAATGCTCCTAAAACATGTAGACATCATGCTCATAAGATGCACGCACAAAATGCAACAAAAATGACAAATCAGCAAGTTACAGCAGTTTTCAGTGGTTAACAGCAACATGGACTTTTGTAACATGGATTAAGATATCAAGAAGCACCCTAACATGAATGCAATGCATGAAGAGCAGAACATGTGCACATCAAGATCATAATCATAGGATCAACAGGGACAATGTTGTGGCACTCACGAGATGCACAAATGATGTTAACAATCAGCAGATTCCAATAGTAAACATCATATAACACTCTTGCAACGATTATTAGGACATCAAGATAAACTCAAACAAGCATGCCACAATGGAATGACATGTAGAGCATCTCACAGTGAACATTTTGACATATTACACACACGAAACGGAGCAGCACACACAAAGTTATGGCATGATGAATAGTGCACCAGAATGTATAAAAAAGAGGAAATTTCGGGGGGGGTGACCTGTGGATCTGGATCTGGATCTAGATCGGGCCGGCGTCCGAGCTTGCCGGAAAGGAAGAGGAAGGCGGGTGGAGGTCGGGGCGGTGGCGGCCGGTGACGGGGCGACGATGGCCGGGGGGGCGTCGGGCGGCGCGCCGGTGGGCGACCGTGGGCTGCGGGGACGCCATGGCGGCCCAGGCCGGTGCGCGGTGGAGGGGCGGAGCAGTGGGCGGCGGCCACAGGCGAGGCGGCGGCAGGATCTGGGCCCGTGTGGGCCCGCGACGGGCCCCGCGGGCCGGGGCGGCTAGAGGCTCCGGCGGAACACGTGGCGGTGTTGAGTGGCTCGGGGCGGCGGCGCGATGACGTGGCGAGCTGCCATTGGTCGGGTGAAGTGGCTGGGCGGTGGTGGATGCGTCCGGCGGCGGGCAGACATGTCCGGCGGGCGAGAGGGAGGTTTGATCTAGGGTTTGGGCTGTGATTTGGACGGGGAAGGGCACATATATATAGATAGAAGGAGGTGGGAGTGTCCAAATGAGGAGCGGTCTTCGCCCACACGATCGTGATCGAACGGCGGAGAGCATGGAGGGGAGTTAGATAGGCTAGGTGGGTTATGTGAAGGGGTGCTGGGCTGCAAGAGAAAAGGGGGGTTTCGGTTAACTCGGTTAACCGTTGAGGCATCAAACGACCTCCAAATGGAACGAAATTTGACGGGCAGAGGCCACTCGGCAAATCTCGACCCATTCCGAGAATTTTTTTCTCCCGCTCATGAAACAAGGTCTGAGAGGGGCGACGGGCGCATGCGAGTGTGGTTGGGCTCAGAACGGATAACGAAGAGAACCAACGGAACCCGAACGGATGCAAGTTTTGAAAAACATGCAGATGAAATGCAGATGATGACATGGCAAAATGCAACACGCAAGCAATGACATGGCAACGAAGGAGAATAGCTCGAAGACACCTGGCGCATCGGACTCAGGGCGTTACAACTCTCCTCCACTAAATAGAGATCTCGTCCCGAGATCTTAGGAACGAAATGGAAGGGAAAGAGGACGAGGTGAAATAAGACCAGAAGAAAGAAGAATAAGAAAGTCGAGAGAAGTCGGGTAGAAAAGAGGAATGACGTGTATGACAAGAATCAAAAGCTCATGAAACAATATAGACTCTGAAAGCACTCCGGTTAGAACAATATAGAAAAGGAATAAGAATGAAAGAATTTAGGCAGCACTCCGGCTGAAAATGGAAGGAATAGAACATGAACTTCACAAGATGGAATGACACTTGGCGAGATGAACAAGCAATGCCTCTGGGAGAATTGAAATAGTGAATGAAAAGAATGGATAAGAGAAGAACAACTTCCACCACGAATGAATTTGATAGCATCCTTAGAGGAAGGATTGAACGGAGTTGTTGAAAAATCAACAACGAGAGAATAAGCTTGTTGTGGGCTTATGGAAAAACATCTCAAAAATTGAGGTGAAATTATGCCACAACCAAATGCTTGAATATTTGGGAATAACGAAGAAATGCAAAACTCCACTTCAAAAGAATAAGGAGAATTAATTGCACTTCGAGATGCAAGAAGAATAAAACTTGAGCTCCTCCAACAAGAATCATGATGAACTCTTGAAGAATGAATTAAATCATGAAGAACCACCATGAAGAACTCCGGTAATAAAAGGATGATGACATCGAATTGAAGGATGAAAAGAATAAGATTAAAGCGTTGCGATGATTTAGATGGAGGTTCCGACGAAATGGCTGAGGAAAATTGAACTCCGAAAAAGAAAAGATGAAAACGCCTGTGTCGGTGTCAAAACCGGCGGATCTCGGGTAGGGGGTCCCGAACTGTGCGTCTAGGCGGATGGTAACAGGAGACAAGGGACACGATGTTTTACCCAGGTTCGGGCCCTCTTGATGGAGGTAAAACCCTACGTCCTGCTTGATTAATATTGATGATGTGTGTTATAAGAGTAGATCTACCACGAGATCAAGGAGGCTAAACCCTAGAAGCTATCCTATGGTATGATTGTTCTTCGTCCTACGGACTAAAGCCATCCGGTTTATATAGACACCGGAGAGGGCTAGGGTTACACAGAGTCGGTGACAATGGTAGGAGATCTACATATCCGTATCGCCAAGCTTGCCTTCCACGCCAAGGAAAGTCCCATCCGGACACGGGATGAAGTCTTCAATCTTGTATCTTCATAGTCTTGATGTCCGGCGGATGATGATAGTTCGGCTATCCGGACACCCCCTAGTCCACGACTCCATCAGTAGCCCCCGAACCAGGCTTCAATGACGACGAGTCCTGCACGTATGTTGTCTTCGGCGTTTGTAAGGCGGGTTCTCCTTCACGCTCTAGGTGTTTGCCAGATAGTGTCCGTTTGCTTCATAAATGTTGCGCTCATTGGCTTCCACGTCCAATAATGGCCTTCTTCCACGTGTTGTACGAACGCGAAAAGCCAGGGTATTCTTACGTTTTACCCCCTAGCTGCGCGAAATAAGCTACCTATAAGAGAGGCGAGGATCCAGATCCAAATCACACCATCCTCCTTCCGCAAGTACTCATCGAGGCGCATCTGACAAAAGATCCATTCCAACATGGACAGTCGACGCGGCTCCTCTTCTCGCGCTCCCAGTCCTCAGCCAGGAGATTGGAGGAGATGCTCAGTCCCGCATAGCGAGTTAGTGATGCTCCAAGCAGAGGGATACCTTCCCCCGGCCTTCATTGTTCCGGTTCGAGCCGAACTGGCCACCTAGAAGGGTGGGAAGCATGCAGAGAGCGTCCCCAATCCCTCCAAACGAGAGCGGGTATGCTTCGTCCCCTACTTAATAAGGGGACTCGGATTTCCTATACATCCGTTTCTCCGGGGGCTCCTGGAGTTCTATGGACTCCAACTTCACCACCTCACGCCTGCCTCCATTTTGCACATCGCGGGCTTTGTAGCTCTTTGCGAGTTGTTCTTGGGCATCGAGCCCCATTTTGCGCTGTGGAAGAGGTTGTATTGCCTCGTACCCCATTCTCACGGGGGGTCGATATATCAAGTGGGCGGAGCCGAAATATGGCGCATCGCCGGGACCGGATATCTATCCGGAACCCCAAAGAAGGCGTCCGAAGACTGGCCTTCGGAGTGGTTCTATATGGAAGATGCCCCGCTGCAGGATCCAGTTCGGATCGGCCTCTCGGAGTTTAGCAACGCTCCTCTGAAGAAACGCCTGAGTTGGCGCCCGCGGAGCCCTCAACAGGAAGATGACAGGAGCGTCCACTATCTGATGGGCCGGATACGGCTACTAGCCCATTCCGGATTAACCATGATTGGAGTCATGGCCACATGCATTATGCGAGGGGTGCAGCCGCTCCAATATAGGGGCCACCCTATGTGGGATTTTAACGGGGAGAATGACGCCACCCGTCATGGCCGCACGGGGCCGGGATCGGCCGCCGATCTGGTGAAGATCCTGTCCGGCTTGTACAAGGGGGAGAAGGAGGACTTCCTCCGCACGAATCCATTGAATGGATTCTCCATGAATAACCCTCGGAGCTGGGTAAGCGGACGCTTATATATCTGATCCATGCTTTCAAAGGTAAGTGTCTTACTTTATGATTTCGATGCAGGAAATACGCCGGGATGTGGCGGGCATAGAAAGCCCAACTCCACAACCCGAGGATCCGGGAAGATCCCTTGATCCGTCCTCCGAAGAGGATCCAGACATAAAGGTGGATTTGATTGATGGGGTGTTCCACCAACTCAGCATAGACAATGCTTTAGTCGCCATTACGGCTGACTACCCCGGTTTATGTCCGGCTTCCCAGGTGAGTACGACCGAAGTCCTGACACTGTTACTTTTTTAATCCTTATTTCTGACCACCATGTACCAATGGTGCTTGGCAGGAGGTGCCTTTACGGCGGGAAGCCGAGCCTGCGGCGACTGATCAAACGAGGTCAGTGCGGCCTAGCAGGCGGAAGAGGAGTGCGGCACAATCGAAACGTCCCCACAAAGGTATGGTGCACCATTGTCTTTTAAGGGAAAGACTCCTGGGAAGCGTATTAATGCTCATGATTCTTCCAGGAGAAAGAGCGCTCGCCAGACTGAGTCCGGAGAGGGTGCCCACCAAGCCTCCGCCAGCCAGGCTCCAACGCCTGGTCCGGAGGGGGAGGCGAGCGCAAGGCGCGAGCCGGATGCTCCTCCAACGGAGGATGCCGATAGGTTGTCCGCCACTAGGTCTGAGGTGGAGAGCGCCATGAATCACAGGCGCCGTCGGACAGTTCTTCATGACGCGTGTTTCTCCCCTGAGGCATTAAATGCCTTTAATGCGGGAGACATGCACCTCCGTGCTGCTCAAGATGGTTTAACCAGAGCCACGAAGCAGTATGTAAAGGACACATGGTTAAGGAATTTTAATAGTTATATATGCCAGTAGCCCCCGAGACTTAAAATAGTTAAACTAACTGATTTAAGGATCATTTGTTATGCAGGATCTTACTGAGAAGAATACCCACCTGTCTCAGGAGCTTCAAGAATGCAAGGCCCAACTTGAGGCCGCACTAGCTGCTGCCGGGGGAGCCACGGAAACCCCCTCTGGTAATTCATATTTTGAAAAAAGAAGTAGTTTATGAAGTGCGGCGTGTGTGTATAGTCTGACAATAATATTGCAGAGGGTGCCGGACTAGATCCGGACAAGCAACAGCTGCTGCGCTAGTTGAAGGCCGGCGAGAGGGTGCTTATGAGGGTGCAGCAGGAGAGGAACAAACTCCAAGATGCCAACACCCAGCTGGGCGAAGAACTAAAAGATGTTCGGGTCCAGCTGTCTAACTCCGTAAAGGAGAATCGGTGGCTTCGTCGCGGCATTTATAGTAAGTGCTTGAGAAAACTCTTTTGAAAAGAAGAGTTCGGCGAGGAAGTCGATTGACATAAATGTGTCTGTAGGTGTGCTCACGGGTCGTCCGACGGAGGAGATGCCTGGTTCCATGGGAGACCCTCTTCCCGAGATGCTGCAACTGCACGAACGTGTCCGGCAGGCGATGAGCGGCGTCGTTCAGGCCTTACGGCCTTCCGTCTCCCTACCTGAGGGCCTTGGAGGGCTTGCTGAGAAGCTTCAGGGAGTACGGCGACGTCTCCGTCTGTGGAAGATGTCGGCCTGCCGTCAAGGCACCAGGGAGGCCTGGGCCATGGTGAAAACGCGATACCCGAAGGCTGACCCAAACCACATGGCCGAGGTCGGACCTGTGGGGCCCGATGGGAAGGAGATCCCTGTGAGCTTGATGTACGGCCAAGTAGAGTTGGCCGCGAAATATTCCCAACAGGACTGTAAATTAGACATCCTGTTAGATGGGATTGAAGAGGAGTACAATCAGTCTGTTTGACGATGTAATTTTAAAATGACATGTAAAATGCCTTCTAGCCGGATTGTAGATCGTTTGCCTTTGCGGACCTTTTCGCTTCAACCTCGGGACCCAACAGTCCGGAGTGTGTCCGAATACCCTTACAGTTATAAAAGAACCGGGGCATGCATGGAGACAAGGCGTAGGGGTCATAATTGCTTTATCAGACAAGTGCCCAACTAGCTATGTTATATTACATGGTTAGTAAGAAACATCTTCCAGGGAGAATAGTTCCGTTAAGGGTTCCTTTCCCTGGGAGGCATGCCCTAAAGTGCATGTCCGGACTGCGAAAATAGCAGAAAAAGCTTCTGGGGGCAGATAAATAAGTAAGTAATAAATCATCTTTCAGGTCACCGACCGAATATTCCCTTAAGAACGCTAGCCTTCGGCTTCACCCAGTCTGAGGTACACATCCGGCTGACCCGTCAGTAACAATCGCAGAGGTGCTCCCTTTACCTCCTAGCTGAACAATCGGGAACGTAGGGGTAAGCACAGGAGCCAGGCAACCTGGCTTCGCCAAAACTTAAGTCATATCGATGCATATAATGGTGATCAAAAGGTACATGCGGAAGTGTGACACATGTGGTGGGCATGAAGCCCATATAAATAAGCTTCTGTTAAAGAAGCCCCCAGGTATAACGAGTGCGGGTAGCATATCGAGTGAGTGCGAACAAAGAGCAGATTAGCCCTCAAGAGATTTGTACTGAAAGAGGGAGGAAAAAGGAGGGAAAACAAAGACAATGAAAAAAACATGAAAGGTGGACGGAGGAAGGAGACGAACCCTGAGTCCGGCGCTAGGCGTAAAATCTTCGGAGACGGGCTGCGTTCCATGGGTTTGGCTCGAGTCGGTTCTCAGATGCGTTGCATAGACGGTATGCACCGCCGGTAAGGACTTGGTCGATGATGAAGGGACCTTCCCATTTGGGCTTAAGTT
Source organism: Triticum dicoccoides (assembly GCF_002162155.2). Taxonomy (NCBI): domain Eukaryota; kingdom Viridiplantae; phylum Streptophyta; class Magnoliopsida; order Poales; family Poaceae; genus Triticum; species Triticum dicoccoides. Next base: position 245,452,445 of record NC_041387.1, on the reverse strand, counting down.
TGTCCTTTTTCTTGTCTGGTAGGCGTAGAACTAGCTCGCCAACATTGTAAGTTTTGGCCCGTACTTCTCTGCTTTGATATCTGCGAGCCTGCTGTTGATAGAATGCGGAACGGGATTTTGCCACGTCGCGCTCCTCCTCTAAAGCATCCAAACTGTCCTGTCGATCCAACTCGGCTTCTCTTTCCTCGTACATGCGCACGCGAGGTGAGTCATGAATTATATCGCAGGGCAAAACTGCCTCAGCGCCGTATACCATAAAAAATGGTGTGAATCCGGTTGTGCGGTTTGGCGTGGTCTGCAGCCCCCAGAGTACGGAGTCGAGCTCCTCTAACCAGTATGTGTTAGATTCCGTGAGGGACCGCACTAATCTGGGTTTGATGCCGCTCATGATTAGCCCATTTGCTCGTTCCACTTGACCATTAGTTTGAGGGTGGTAGACTGAAGCGTAGTCGAGCTTGATGCCCATGTTTTTGCACAATAGTTTAACCTCGTCGGCCGTGAAATTCGTGCCATTATCAGTGATGATGCTGTGGGGGACGCCAAAACGGTGTATACCCCGGATATGAAGTCTATCACAAGTCCGGATTCTGCCGTTTTAACCGGCTTGGCCTCTATCCATTTGGTGAATTTGTCCACCATGACCAATAAGTATTTGTGCTTGTGGGTTCCCCCTTTAAGGGGTCCAACCATGTCAAGCCCCCAGACCGCGAACAGCCAAGTAATGGGTATAGTTTTGAGGGCGGTGGGTGGCATGTGGCTCTGATTAGCAAAGAGCTGGCAACCGACGCATCATTGGACTAAGTCCTGAGCATCTGCCCGGGCGGTCGGCCAATAAAATCTTGTATGGAAGGCCTTGCCTACAAGGGCCCGGGCGGCGGCGTGGTGCCCGCCGAGTCCGGCGTGAATTTCAGCCATGAGATTTCGCCCTTCCTCTTTGGAGATACACCTTTGAAGGACTCCGGTTGTACTTTTCTTGTAAAGTTCTCCCTCATGGACCTTGTAGGCTTTAGATCGCCGAACTATGCAGCGGGCCTCATTTTGGTCTTCGGGAAGTTCCAGCCTGATTAAGTAGGCTAGGAATGGTTCCGTCCACGGGGCAATTACTGCCAGTATTTCGTGGGCTGAATCTGTTATTTCATTGGCTGAGCCACCGATTGTGTCAGAATGTTCTGCGTTAGGTGATGCAGTTGGTTCCGGATTGTTATGTCCGGACTCCTCTTCCCATAATACGGATGGCTTAAAGAGCCGCTCCAGGAAGATGTTTGGAGGGACGGCGTCATGTTTTGCGCCGATGCGTGCCAACACGTCTGCTGCCTGGTTATTATCCCGGGCAACATGGTGGAATTCGAGTCCTTCGAACCGGGCTGACATTTTTAGGACAGCGTTACGGTAGGCTGCCATTTTCGGATCCTTGGCGTCAAAGTCTCCATTTACTTGGGATATTGCGAGGTTTGAATCCCCGCGCACCTCTAGGCGTTGAATACCCATGGAGATTGCCATCCGGAGGCCATGTAGAAGGGCCTCGTATTCGGCTGCATTGTTGGAGTCCGTGTACATTATTTGAAGCACGTATTGGACTGTGTCTCCGGTTGGGGACGTCAAGACGACGCCAGCCCCCAAGCCAGCCAACATTTTGGAGCCGTCAAAATGCATGATCCAATTGGAGTATGCGCCGTACTCTTTAGGGAGTTCGGCTTCGGTCCATTCGGCGATGAAGTCAGCCAGAACTTGCGACTTGATAGCTCGCCGTGGTTTGTAGGTTATATCAAATGGTAAGAGCTCAATGGCCCATTTTGCAATCCTGCCCATCGCATCGCGATTGTTTATAATGTCGTTGAGAGGTACTTCGGAGGCCACCATTATGGAACACTCTTGAAAGTAGTGTCGTAGCTTCCGGGATGCCATGAACACCGCATACGCTATCTTTTGATAGTGTGGGTACCGGGACTTGCATGGAGTTAAGACAGTGGATACATAGTACACTGGTTTTTGAAGAGGGAATTTGTGCCCTTCTGTTTCTCGTTCGACGACGAGTACCGTGCTGACAACTTGATGTGTTGCTGCGATATATAACAACATTGATTGGCCCAGGATGGGCGCGGCCAGGACCGGATTTGTTGCCAATACAGCCTTAATTTCTTCGAGTCCGGCCGTTGCAGCATCCGTCCATTCGAAATGTTCGGTGCGCCGGAGGAGACGATAGAGGGGCAGTGCCTTTTCTCCCAAACGGGAGATGAAGCGGCTTAGAGCCGCCACGCATCCAGTTAGTTTTTGTATTTGCTTGAGGTCTTTTGGGATATCCAATTGTGACAGAGCTCGGATCTTGGCTGGGTTTGCTTCAATTCCTCTACCGGATACAATGAAGCCCAAGAGCTTTCAGGCTGGTACGCCGAAAACACATTTTTCCGGGTTGAGCTTAATGTCATATGCTCGGAGGTTGTCGAATGTCACCCTCAAGTCGTCTACTAGAGTTTCGACGTGTTTGGTCTCGACGACCACATCGTCTACGTATGCCTCTACTGTTTTGCCTATCTGGGTGGCCAGACATGTCTGAATCATGCGCTGATATGTTGCGCCAGCATTTTTGAGTCCGAAGGGCATTGTGTTGAAGCAGAATGGTCTGTATGGAGTAATAAATGCCGTTGCGGCCTGGTCTTTTTCCGCCATCTTGATTTGATGGTATCCGGAGTATGCGTCGAGGAAGCACAATGAATCGTGCCCTGCGGTAGCATCGATGATTTGGTCAATGCGAGGGAGAGGGAAAGGATCCTTCGGACAGGCCTTCTTAAGGTCTTTGAAATCGACACAAAGGCGCCAGGATTTGTCCTTTTTTGGTACCATTACCAGGTTGGCTAGCCAGTCTGGATGTTTTATATCTCTGATGAATCCGGCTTCTAAGAGTTTGGCTAGCTCCTCTCCCATTGCCTGTCTTTTGGGTTCGGAAAATCGCCGAAGAGCCTGTTTGACTGGCTTGAATCCTTTTAGGATATTTAGGCTGTGTTCTGCCAGCCTACGTGGGATTCCTAGCATGTCTGAAGGGTGCGGCTTCTACATCAGGATTTAATTGTGCCCCAATGGAGGCCGTCTTTGTGGGGTCCCTTGGATGGACCTGGAATTTGACTATTTCGTCTGCTGGTTTAAAAGAGGTGGACTTAGACCTCTTATTGAGTATCACATCATCCCTATCCACCGTGGAGCGCAGCGCAGTGAGTTCCTCCGCCGCTAGGGCTTCGGATAATGCCTCTAGGGCCAGTGCGGCTGTCTTATTTTCAGTGCGGAGCACTATATCTGGATCACTGACGAGAGTGATTATTCCCTTGGGCCTGGGCATTTTGAGCTTCATGTACCCGTAATGGGGTATAGCTTGGAAGATTGTGAATGCCTCTCGCCCTAACAAGGCGTGATATCCGCTGCCGAATGGGGCCACTTGGAACGTGACCTCTTCGGACATGTAGTTGTCCGGCGAGCCGAACACTACTTCTAGTGTGATTTTCCCTGTGCAGCGTACTTCTCGACTAGGGATTATTCCCCTGAAGGTTGTGCTACTTTGCTCAATGCGTCTCCAGTCAGTTTCCATTTTTTGAAGGGTTTCCTCATAGATGAGGTTTAATCCACTGCCGCCATTCATGAGTACCTTGGTAAGACGAAAGCCGTCCACTATCGGACTGAGGACCAATGCGGCTGGTGCTCGAGCTGTTCGGAATTTAGGTTCATCGCTGGCATTGAAGGTGATAGCCGTGTCGCTCCATGGATTTGTTGTTGCTACTTGGTAGACTTCGGCGAGGCTGCGGATTGTTAGTTTCCGCATGTTATGTGATGCGAAAGTCTCGCAGACTGTTAATACCGTACTGGTACTGTTGGGCTGGTTGTCCGTGGCTAGAAAGCCTTCGCCACTTTTGGCCACCTGCCGTAATATCCAACATGCTCGAAGGCTATGTGTTGGAGTGGCGCCCTCCGTACTGTAGATTTTGCAGGGTCCGTTGAGCCATCCCTCCAGTACGGTTCCGTGCCCTTTAGGGGGGTTTTGCTTTTTGGTTTTGAATCCAGGTGCTTGAGTATGACGCACCCTTTTATTTCGGACTGGGGTTGTATTCAGGGCCGGATTGTCCCAAAACCTGGTTTCGGTTTTCCAGGCGCTCTCCATCGCACAGTGTTTTTGTACAATGGTCGCTAGATCGGCGAAGCATGTAACTTCGCGACGACTTATGGCGTCTTTGATTCCCTTGTCCGTGCAATTGTTGCAAAAAGTTGAAATCGCGCTTTCTTCACGGCAGTCCCTTATCCTGTTCATAACCAGGAGGAATCTGGCCCAGTAATGATGTACTGTTTCATTGGGCTCTTGCCGTATTTGAGATAGATCACTTATGTTTGGGTGGGCGGGTGGAATTAAGTTCGGAGCCCCGCCCGATCTGAGGCTCAAAGGCCAAGAAGTTTCCGGATTTGGAAGCTTGGTTTGTTGGATGCCTTCCAACAAATCTGGTCCGATGCCTGACTTTAGGTTCAGTATTTGATTGACGTCCGTCCCTCCGCGGGAATCCGGCATGGAGGGATCGGGAATCTGGACATAGCTGGTTTTTAACATAGAAGAAGCGTCGCCGCATTGTTCCTCTACCACAACAACGTGGTGGGTAGCCTGGGGAGAGTTAATTTCTCTCAGATCGGTTTTAAGACCAATCTAATTGTAGTCTGTAGCGACTCCCAGGGCGGGGATGTGATCCAAGAGCTCGTTTACGGAGGAGAGCTCAATCGGATCTAGTTGCTCGGCGAATTCCGAGCTGACGTGAAGATCGCTTTTGATGACCTGAGAGGTCATCGTCGGAGCGGTGGCCGAACAGGCGGTCATAAGAAAACCACCTAGCCGGATAGTTTGGCCGGCGGCCAAAGCTCCCTTGACGACGGCGCCGTCTTTAAAGACGGGAAAAGGCATCCTTACTGATTGCGACGGCATAGAGGAACTCTCAATAAAAGCACCAATGTCGGTGTCAAAACCGGCGGATCTCGGGTAGGGGGTCCCGAACTGTGTGTCTAGGCGGATGGTAACAGGAGACAAGGGACACGATGTTTTACCCAGGTTCGGGCCCTCTTGATGGAGGTAAAACCCTACGTCCTGCTTGATTAATATTGATGATGTGTGTTACAAGAGTAGATCTACCACGAGATCAAGGAGGCTAAACCCTAGAAGCTAGCCTATGGTATGATTGTTCTTCGTCCTATGGACTAAAGCCATCCGGTTTATATAGACACCGGAGAGGGCTAGGGTTACACAGAGTCGGTTACAATGGTAGGAGATCTACATATCCGTATCACCAAGCTTGCCTTCCATGCCAAGGAAAGTCCCATCCGGACACGGGACGAAGTCTTCAATCTTGTATCTTCATAGTCTTGGAGTCCGGCCGATGATGATAGTTCGGCTATCCGGACACCCCCTAGTCCAGGACTCCCTCAGCCTGGAACTAGAATTTATTCATCACGAACAAACTCCGATGATGAAATAAAAATAAGAATTACGTTATGCTTATCCTCACCAAATTAAATTGATGACAACCAACGGATTTTGCATGCAACTTATTCCCCTTGAAAAGGATTGAGGAGTATATGGCGCCACCTTTAGGAAGGTCTTCAATGAACCACCGTTAGGATTGGAAAGAACGAATGGATTAAAATGATAATTAAGGGAAAAGAATCTTGAACGAACCACCGTAAGAATTCGAAAATGATGGATTAAAGAGAATGAATCACCAGGGAGAATTAGAAGAACAAATATGCTATAGGGGATTTAGATACAAGAGAACGGGAAGAACTCGAGCTGATTAAAGAACATTTGAATGAAGCGCCATGATAATTGGATAATGATAGCTAGAGTGATGGCCTCCGGTGAAAAGAAATGGAAAAACAACTCCTGACATACTCCGGATGGGTAATAAAACAATATCTGACAAATGGAATAATTCGAGAGGGTAGCAGGAAACTAGAACCGCGAGTCTTCAAGAGAACGAGCAAGATTTAGAGGAAAAACTCATCTTCTATCTTGAAATGACGACGAGGAACGCCACCAAAATTACTGAGGTACTCCGGTAGAATGAAAAGCGAAGAGGTTGAGCCAACAATGAAAATAATTTGAAAGAGATCTTGGAGAAGGCATGTGACTAATGGGATCCATTCTTACGTCACACTTGAAAAGAATTTGAGAATAACTCCGGGAGAATTAGAAGAGTCAGGTAAGATCATGGGAAAAGACCTTGGGTTAGGGACCACTAAAAGGAAACACCGTTGAAAAGGATTGTTGAAGAGATAGATGATGCACCGGAACACTTAAAATATTTGAATGAGGTGACAACCTAGAATAATTCAAACATGACGAATCTCCTGAGATATCTTGAGCACTCCAGAAGGATAAACTGGCGAGAGGCGAACGAGCAGGGGAAACACTTGATCCGAGGGAAAGAATATAATCACTATCGAAAATTGGAATTGAATCCACTGGAGAAGAAAAAGAGATGAAGAATGTCCACCGAGACGAGAATTGACCGGTTGAAATGATTGAGGGAAGACTGAAGAGGCTCTGTACGAATGAAAATTGATGCTCGAAAGAGACTCAGGCTCCGGGAAGAAGAGGGTGGGAGGGCGGGAAAACAAAGGCAACTTGGAAGGGGAAAAACCGATGAATAACTTCAAGAAGAAACACCGGTTGAGAGAATGCAAATGCTTCACACTAGTAGGATGGATACTTGATTACGGACTCCGGCTCCGAGAAGAAAAAGGGTGGGTGTGTGGGAAAAGAAAACAACTGAAGATTGAACTTGCAAAAATGGAGAGGGTGGAATCACCTTGACGAGAAATGCATCGGATGCAAAGAGCTGAGGAACAATGATCGAAAAACCAATTGTGTGATCCTAAAGAAAGTTTGAAGGGGAAGAGGAGTAAGTCAAAACACCTACATCAAGATTCCTGACAAGAGCGACGAAGGGGCTGAGGAGTAAAAAAAATTCCTACTCTCTGATATAACTAGACTCTGAAATCAGATTTCTTCTAGACTCAACAGCGGCCAAACTACACGATCAATCAAGGGGGCTCCTATGGTCGGTCGAGGCTCTGATACCAACTTGTCACGCCCAATATGCGACCCTATCCTAAAGGAACTCGAAGGTCCCACCAAGGATAGAAGCGCATATTGGAGATGTTTTTGCAAGGTGGATATCATTACATCGTACCATTACATAATAGTTGGGGATACATACAAAAGGCATACAAAGCCACACGGATACAACAATATCATACATAAGAGCATCATCTGACTATGGATGAAACACAAACAGAAACTCAAATGACATCCACCCTGCTAGCCCAGGCTACCGACCTAGAACCTATCCCCTGATCAAAGAAGAAGCAGAAGAAGAACTCCAAAACAAGCAAACATCGCTCTCGCGTCATGATCATCGCATAACCTGCACCTTCAACTGTTGTTGTAGTAATCTGTGAGCTACGAGTACAAAGCAATCCCATTACCATGGGTATCAGACTAGCAAAGCTTAATGGGTATGGAAAGGATAAGTGGTGAGGTTGCAGCAGCGTCTAAGCGTTTATGGTGGCTAACATACACAAATAAGAGCCAGAAGAGAAGCAAACGGAACGGTCGTGAAGCTAGCAATGATCAAGAAGTGATCCTGAAACTACTTACGTTCAAACATAACCCAAACCGTGTTCACTTCCCGGACTTCACCGAAAAGAGACCATCACGGCTACACACGCGGTTGATGCATTTTAATTAAGTCAAGTGTTAAGTTCTCTACAACGGGATATTAACAAATTCCCATCTGCCACATAACCGCGGGCATGGCTCTCGAAACTTTATACCCTACAGGGGTGTCCCAACTTAGCCCATCACAAGCTCTCATGGTCAACGAAGGATATTCCTTCTCCCAGGAAGACCCGATCAGACTCGGAATCCCGGTTACAAGACATTTCGACAATGGTAAAACAGGACCAGCAAAGCCGCCCGAATGTGCCGACAAATCCCGATAGGAGCTGCACATATCTCATTCTCAGGGCACACCGGATTGTCCAAACTTCCGGTAGGCCAGCCCAGAGTTGCCCCTGGTGGCCACCGGCGGCTGATAGGTTGGACCAACACTCATGACGAGAACTGGCCCAGGGGGTAAAATAAGATGACCCTCGGGCTCCGGAAACCCAAGGGAAAAAGGCTTAGGTGAGGCTAATGGTAAAACCAAGGTTGGGCCTTGCTGGAGGAGCTTTATTCAAGGCGAACTGTCAAGGGGTACCCATAACACCCAACCGCGTAAGGAACATAAAATCAAGGAACATAACACCGATATGACAAAAACTAGGGCGGCAAGAGTGGAACAAAACACCAGGCATAAGGCTGAGCCTTCCACCCTTTACCAAGTATATAGATGCATTAATTAAAATAAGATATATTGTGATATCCCAACATAAACATGTTCCGACATGGAGCAATCTTCATCTTCACCTACAACTAGCAACGCTATAAGAGGGTCTGAGCAAAAGCGGTAACTTAGCCAAACAACTGTTTGCTAGGAATGGTGAAAAGTTTAGAGGCTGACATGGCAATTTGAGAGGCTTGAAGAGCAAGTGATAGGTAGCGCAACATAGTGATAGAACGAAGCAACTAGCATAGCGATGATAGTAGTGAGATCCAGGGTAGAGGTCATCTTGCCTGAAATCCCGCTAGGAAGAAGAACGAGTCCATGAAGAAGATGAATCCACAAAGACGAACCAAGCGTAGACGAACGAATCCTCACGATCGCAACGAAACAGGAACTAACGAGAAGGAGCACAACCGGAAAGAAGCAAACAACAAGGTAACACACAACACATAGACATGGCATGATGCTCAACCAAGTATGATGCATGACAAAGGCTATATGATGCTACTCATGGCAAGAGATGATGCATACAAGAGCAACATATCAAAGCAAGTTTAAATGAGGCCGGAAACAACATATAACAAATCCGGTAAGTCCTCATATGCAAATTTCAAAATTGGTCCAGGTCTGAATAAACCTTATGTTCAAGATCTTAAACAGCAAGTTAAGATGCACCAAGATGATCTACACGAAATTCTAGTCAAAATACATATAAAGTTCATTTAGTTCAGAGCTACGGCCTAGAAGATATGAGCAAAACAAGTTAACCATGGCATTGATGCAAAACACATTCAAACATCAATCAAACACACTCAAAACATGGATGCATCATGGCATGATGATACTACATGCAATTCTAAGCAAGTTTCATATAGAGCACACTCCAAACGGAGCAACGGTGCAACACATACACTCCAAACAAGATATAACAACAATATGTCCAAAACAGCAAGTAGGCACTTTGCAAACATCAAAACAACATGTTACAGGAAGCATATGAGCACAAACTTAACATGTACTTCATTTACAGATAACACACTTCAAATATCATTAAAAGTTCAGGTTCATAGGCATCAAGATTAAACCCATATGATCAATGCAAAATGCAACTTTATAACACAGTAGCATATGCATGAGCAGAGTTAATATGATGGCAAATTGAGAGCAAGAAAGAGACAAGCTATAGCAAGTAAACATATCAACCATGGGCATAGCATAAAATTACACGTAACAAAGAGCAAATAACATCATGGCATCATAAACATATGGCTCATGGATTAGTGGGAACCAACATGACAAGATTGAATGGTGAAACAGTTTCAGCAAGTGTAAACCAGCAACATTATGATGGCATGTTTGCAAGCATGGTACAGAGGCATATGACATCCAAAATTAGCAAACATAGCATGTGAACAAACTACTCATAGGATACTACAAAACATGTAATTGGATCATCTCTATAATAGGCATGGATCACTCAATAACAAGCTCACAACAATAGGAATCTAGAACATTATATAAGCATGTTCATGACAATGGAAACATATTCTACAGAAGCTATATAGGGTATCAAAAGGAATGGCATGATAGATCATAGCATAGACAATAAAACATCTCAAGTAAGCATCTCCATATTATGCATGGATTAATCGGTAGCATCAAGCGAACATGGCAACATGATATAGCAGTTATAGCATTGACAGAAAGTTAACAGCAAGTGGCCCACTTCACAAGCTTGATATGCTCACTACAGGGCATATAAAAATATATGGATTGCACCCATGTAAATATGGCATAAAAATGCTCCTAAAACATGTAGACATCATGCTCATAATATGCACACACAAAATGCAACAAAAATGACAAATCAGCAAGTTACAGCAGTTTTCAGTGGTTAACAGCAACATGCACTTCTGCAATATAGATTAAGATATCAAGATGCACCCTAACATGAATGAAAAGCACACAAGCATTTGGAACATGAAGAGCAGAACATGTGCATATCAAGATCATAATCATAGGATCAACAGGGACAACATTGTGGCACTCACGAGATGCACAAATGATGTTAACAATCAGCAGATTCCAGCAGTAAACATCATATAGCACTCTTGCAACGATGATTAGGGCATCAAGATAAACTCAAACAAGCATACCACAATGGAGTGAAATGTAGAGCATCTCACAGTGAACATTTTGGCACATGCACGAAACGGAGCAGCACATACAAACTTATGGCATGATAAA
>NC_041387.1:245398954-245441514 GCF_002162155.2 Triticum dicoccoides | reverse complement strand
ACGGCGAGGCACGCCGGGCTGCGAGGCGCGCGGCGGAGGGGAGGAGCAGCGGGCGGCGGCCATGGGCCAGGCGGCGGCGGGATCTGGGCCCACGACGGGCTCCGCGGGCCACGGCGGCTGGAGGCTCCAGCGGAACACGTGGCGGGCACTGAGTGGCTCGGGGCGGCGGTGTGATGACATGGCGAGCTGCCATTGGTCGGGCGACGTGGCTGGGCGGCGGTGGACGCATCCGGTGGGCGGGAGGGAGCTTTCATCTAGGGCTTGGGCTGCGATTTGGACGGGGAAGGGCACATATATATAGATAGAAGGAGGTGGGAGTGTCCAAATGAGGAGCGGTTTTCGCCCACACGATCGTGATTGAACGGCGGAGAGCATGGAGGGGAGCTAGATGGGCTAGGTGGGCTGTGTGAAGGGGTGCCGGGCTGCAAGAGAAAGGGGGGTTTCGATTAACTCAGTTAGCCATTGGGGCATCAAACGACCTCCAAATGGAAAGAAATTTGACGGGCGGTCTACCGGTGATATACCAAGGCCACTCGGCAAATCTCAGCCCATTCCGAGAATGTTGTTCTCCCGCTCACGAAACAAGGTCTGAGAGGGGCGACGGGTGCGTGCGAGTGTGGTTGGGCTCAAAACGGACAACAGAGAGAACCGGCGGAACCCGAACGGATGCAAGTTTTGAAAAACATGCAGATGAAATGCAGATGATGACATGGCAAAATGCAACACGCAAGCAATGACATGGCAACGAAGGCGAATAGCTGAAAGACACCTGGCGCATCGGACTCGCGGCGTTGCAGCCGGGCCCCGGGCCCAAGGTTGGAGCTGATGATGCCAAGAAATGGTGCTGGCGCTCGGTGGGACTGGTCCAAGTCCAAGGCTAAGGGCTTGGGATCATTAGAAATCCCAGTACTGCCCCTTTCCTTGGAACTGGGGTTGATGTTGATGAGGAGGGCGCCTTCCTGCCCACCAAGGTGGGGAGCGTCGCGTCTTGGGCATCCCGGTTGCTCCCTCTGCTGGTCATCTCTCCAGGGAAGGCAACGGTTTGCGGGTCCGACATCTCTCTGAAGTGGTGGTGAAGGAGGGGAAGCGAGGGATGGCGGGGAAGGCGGGTGATGGGGCGTCTGGCCGTAGAACGATGGTGTCGATGCCTTCATAGCGTATTGCCGACCACCCCATCTTCTTGCTACCTCCTTCCCTCCCCGGCACCATCATCACCAGTCTCTTTGGGTGATAGCCGGGGAGGTATGTTCCCTTGGTGCCTTCGTTCCCCTCCAGCAATCTTCCAGCCGAGCGTTGGTGGTTGATTCCTCCATCGCTCGAGCTGGGGCTTCTTGCTGGTCCTGTAGGTGACGACCAAGTGCGTCGTCAAGCTTCCCTCCATGTCCCTCCTTCATGGCCTCGCCACTCCCGATCTTGTCAGGCTATGACCGGTAGGATGTGATGAGACCTGGGTGGACTCCTACTTAGGGCGCTCCCTTAGTCCTCTTCCCTTCCCACTGCAATACCTGGTGGAGGGAAAACTAAAAGAGGAGATCATGGGACACTTATCTTTTTTCAATCTTAAACCTGCAGGCACTTGCCAAATTTTAGTTCAAATAATATAATCTCTTGAGTCCATGTTTGTGTTCTATAAGGTTTGTACTTGTTTGAAGCATATTAATTAAAAAGATAAACCTTGTTGGGGACTCGTTCATGTATATGTCCATGCAGAGGTGGAATGCATCTATATTTAAAATAAACGTGTTTTCCCGACAGGCTATCCTGTCGGTACCCTCTATTTGGCTACCGGGGAGCTATGCTTGCCGGGCACAAAATGTAATGAGGGACCTGCCCCCCGCCAACCTTTCTTCATCAAAGGCCACTGTGACCATCCTGACCGAAGCAACGTTCGAGTCAAAGGATGGAGCACCTAAGTTTCAAAAAGGCGCGAGGTTTTCCTATGCACAAGTTTATACTTACAGAACACGTATGGATAAGAGATATGACTTATCTGTTTGGCTTGTCGGAGATCGCAGTGCTGGCTTGTCTGCTCATCTCCTCTTGGAGACAGAATCCATGGCGGGAGCCTGTAGATTATGTAGATGAAAATGATGCCAGATGCAACCTTATCTATATGAGGACGCAATGCTCATGATATGCTTATGCATGCACGCAACTTGTTGGGGGGCCCCCAACGCTTTGTTTATTTCTCTGTTGCTCAGGGTCTGCGACTGGCTCTGTACAAGGGTTACATGCAACTGAGGCAAGGCCTGTACAAAAGGGTGGCTGCCAGGCAGGGCCTGACAGCCACGCCTTACGGGTAGAACTTGCGGAGATGATCAATATTCCATGAGTTTTGCAATTTAATGTCATCTCTGATCTCTAGACGGACTGCGCCAGGTCTGTTGACTCGTACTACTGGATAAGGGCCTTCCCACTTTGGCGTCAACTTGATTGCACCCTTGGCGGACTGAACACGCCTAAGGACAATGTCGCCTTCCTCAAAACACTGGGCATGAACCATGTGGCTGTGATAGCGACGTGGGGCTTGCTGATAGCGTGCAGCACGCGTAGCAGCCCGGAGACGGTTCTCCTCAAGTAGCAAAGCGTCGTCACGCCGGTGCTGATCTTGCGCTACTTCATCATATGCAAGCACTCGATGGGGCCCGTAAATCAATTATGTGGGCATAACTTCTTCTGCCCCATAGACTAGGGAGAAGGGACTCTACCCAGTAGCTCGATTTGGTGCCGTTCTGTCGGACCAAAGAACCACCGGTAGCTCATCGATACATCGCATGCCGCACTTCCGTAGCTTATTAAATGTTCTTGTCTTGAGTCTGCGTAGCACTTCAGTGTTCGCCCTCTTAGCTTATCCATTGCTTCTAGGATGTGCAATAGAGGCAAATGAGATCTTGCTTCTGAGGGCATGAACATATTGCATGAAGGCGCGGCTCGTGAATTGGGTGCCATTGTTGGTGATGATCCGGGCAGGAACCCCGAAGAGGCAGACCAAATCTTTCAAGAACTTGATAGCTGACTAAGCAGTCACCTTTCTCACGGCATCTACTTCCGGCTACTTTGTAAACTTGTCTATTGCAATGAACAACAATTCAAAGCCCCCGGCAGCTCGGGGGAAAGGGCAGAGGATATCGAGCCCCGAGACCAAAAACGGTCATGACAAAGGGATTGTCTGGAGAGCTTGTGCAGGCAGATGGATGTTCTTGGAATGGAACTGGCAGGCTTCACACCTAGTGACTAGCTCGATCACATCTTGGAGGGCTGTGGGCCAATAGAATCCTTGCTGGAATGCTTTCCCAACTAATGCCCTTGATCCAATGTGGGAGCCGCACATGCCTTTGTGTATCTCCGCCAGCAGTTTCTTTCCTTCTTCCCGGCAGATGCACTTCAATTTCACACCATTGGGCCTTCTTCTGTATAGAGTGTCATTGACAAACTGGTACATACTGGCCCTCCGAACTACTCTTTCGGCTTCATCTTGCTCATCGGGAAGTTCTCCGGTTTGGAGGAAGTGGACTATGTGCCTTGCCCAAGTTGGAGCCTGGGGCTCGGCAACAAGGACTAACGGCACCTCCCCGCTCGCGGGGGTGCGTTCCTCAACCATGCGGACCATTGGTACAACAGGAGGATGCAGCCCGGCAAGTGACGGGAAGTTGTTTCCGGCAGGGTCCCTACTAGGAGCCTCGAGGGGCTCTACCGGGAGAGGCTTACCGGGGTCCAACTTTCTCCTTTTCCGGGCCATTGTTATCGGGGATACGGAGGGCTCAGTAAGATGGAGAACAAAAGTTCCTGGTTCCACAGGAAGCTTATGCACATCACACTTTGACAGATGATCAGCTATGCTATTTTCCACACGGGGTACGTGGTTTGTTTGCAATCTGTCAAAGCACTCCTCCAATCTTCTCACTTCCTCAATGTATGCCTCCATCAATGGACTTTGTTAATCCTTATTGACTTGCCTCACCACAAGTTGTGAATCTCGTCGAATGATCAGCTTCTTAATTCCAATTCAACAACAATCCTGAGCCCGGCAAGCAGCCCTTCATACTCTGCTATATTGTTGGTTGCTTCCTCCCAAAGAAAATGCATCTGGAGGACTGATGTCTACTACACAACCTTCTTCTTGTAGATGTTGTTGGGCCTGCAAGTGCACAGGTTTGTAAGACAGTAGCAAATTTCCCTCAAGTGGATGACCTAAGGTTTATCAATCCATAGGAGGCGTAGGATGAAGATGGTCTCTCTCAAGCAACCCTGCAACCAAATAACAAAGAGTCTCTTGTGTCCCCAACACACCCAATACAATGGTAAATTGTATAGGTGCACTAGTCGGCGAAGAGATGGTGATACAAGTGCAAAATAGATGGTAGATATAGGTTTTTGTAATCTGAAATAATAAAAACAGCAAGGTAACTAATGATAAAAGTGAGTGTAAACGGTATTGCAATGATAGGAAACAAGGCCTAGGGTTCATACTTTCACTAGTGCAAGTTCTCTCAACAATAATAACATAGATAGATAATATAACAAGCCATCAACATGCAACAAAGAGTCACTCCAAAGCCACTAATAGTGGAGAACAAACATAGAGATTATGGTAGGGTACGAAACCACCTCAAAGTTATTCTTTCGGATCAATCTATAAAAGAGTTCGTACTAGAATAACACCTTAAGATACAAATCAACCAAAACCCTAATGTCACCTACATACTCCATTGTCACCTCAAGTATCCGTGGGCATGATTATACGATATGCATCACACAATCTCAGATTCATCCAACCAACACAAAGTACTTCAAGGAGTGCCCCAAAGTTTCTATCGGAGAGTCAAGAACGTGTGCCAACCCCTATGCATAGGTTCCCAATGTCACGAAACCCGCAAGTTGATCACCAAAACATACATCAAGTGGCACATGATATCCCATTGTCACCACAGATAATCACGGCAAGATATACATCAAGTGTTCTCATAAAAGACTCAATCCGATAAGATAACTTCAAAGGGGAAACTCAATTCATCACAAGAGAGTAGAGGGGGAGAAACATCATAAGATTCAACTACAATAGCAAAGCTCGGGATACATCAAGATCGTGCCATAGAGGGAACACGATAGAGAACACGAGAGAGAGAGAGAGAGAGAGAGAGAGAGAGAGAGAGAGCAAACACATAGCTACTGGTACATACCCTCAGCCCCGAGGGTGAACTACTCCCTCCTCGTCGTGGATAGCGTCGGGATGATGAAGATGGCCACCGGTGATGGGTTCCCCCTCCGACAGGGTGCCGGGAAGGGCTCCCGAGAGGTTTTTGGTGGCTATAGAGGCTTGCAGCGGCGGAACTCCCGATCTATCTTCTGTTCTGGAAGTTTTAGGGTACGTAGGTATATATGAGTGAAAGAAGTACGTCCGTGGACCGAAGGGGGGCACGAGGCAGGGGGCTCGCCCCCCACCCTCATGGGCACCTCCCTTCTTCCCTGACGTGCATTCCAATTCCATCGGGTGGCTATCCTTCCAAAAATAACTTCTCCAGTTGATTTCGTTCCGTTTTGACTCCGTCTGTTCCTTTTCCTCGAAACACTGAAATAGGCATAAAACAGCAAATCTGGGTTGGGCCTCCGGTTAATAGGTTAGTCCCAAAAATAATATAAAAGTGGATAATAAAGCCCAATATTGCCTAAAACAGTAGATAAAGTAGTATGGAGCAATCAAAAATTATAGATACGTTGGAGACGTATCAAGCATCCCCAAGCTTAATTCCTGCTCGTCCTCGAGTAGGTAAATGATAAAAATGATGTTTTGATGCGGAGTGGTACTTTGGCATAATTTCAATGTAAATCTTCTTAATTGTGGTATGAATATTCATATCCTAAAGATTCAAGACAAAAGTTCATATTGACATAAAAATAATAATACTTCAAGCATACTAATCAAAGCAATCATGTCTTCTCAAAATAGCATGGCAAAAGAAAGTTCATCCCTACAAAATCATATAGTTAGGCTATGCTTCATTTTTGTCACACAAAGATGTTCCCAACTTCTATACCCCGATCACAAGCCAAGCAATTGTTTCATACTTAAATAATCTCAAACCTTTTCAACCTTCACGCAATATATGAGCGTGAGCCATGGATATAGCACTACGGGTGGAATAGAATATGATGATGGGGATTGTGTGGAGAAGACAAAAAGGAGAAAGTCTCACCTTGACGATGATAATCAACGGGCTATGGAGATGCCCATTAATTGATGTCAACATGAGGAGTAGGGATTGCCATGCAACGGATGCACTAGAGCTAGGAATGCTCAACAAAAGAAAACTAGTGGGTGTGCATCCAACTCGCTTGCTCACGAAGACCTAGGGCATTTGAGGAAGCCCATTGTAGGAATATACAAGCCAAGTTTTATAATGAAAAATTCCCACTAGTATAAAAGGACAACTTATGAGACTCACTACATGAAGAACAAGGTGCTACTTTGAAGCACAATATATGAGAATCACTACATGAAGAACAAGGTGCTACTTTGAAGCACAAGTGTGGAAAAAGAGATAGTAGCATTACCCTTTTTATTTTCTTTTTTTGGGCCTTTCTTTTTTTTTCTTTTGGCCTTTCTTCTTCTTTTTGTTTGGGCAATGCTCTAATAATGATGATCATCACACTTCTATTGATTACAACATAAGGATTACAACTCGAAACTTAGAACAAGATATGACTCTATATGAATGCCTCCGGCGGTGTACCGGGATGGTGCAATGAATCAAGAGTGACATGTATGAAAAATAATGCATGGTGGCTTTGCCACAAATACGATGTTAACTACATGATCATGCAATGGCAATATGACAAAAGTAATGTATGTCATGATGATGATGATGGAAGTTGCATGGCAATATATCTCGGAATGGCTATGGAAATGCCATGATAGGTAGGTATGGTGGGTGTTTTGAGGAAGATATAAGGAGGTTTATGTGTGATAGAGCGTATAGTATCACGGGGTTTGGATGCACCGGCGAAGTTTGCACCAACTCTCAAGGTGAGAAAGGGCAATGCACGGCACCGAAGAGGCTAGCAAAGGCGGAAAGGTAAAAGTGCGTATAATCCATGGACTCAACATTAGTCAAAAGAACTCATATACTTATTGCAAAAATTTAGAAGTCAACAAAAATCAAGTACTGCGTGCATCATCCTAGGGGGATAAATTGGTAGGAAAAGACCATCGCTCGTCCCCGACCGCCACTCATAAGGATGCACAAGCCAGGTACACTTCATGTTTTAAATTTGTTACACCACTTTAACCATACGTGCATGCTACGGGACTTGCAAACTTCAACACAAGCATTTCTCAAATTCACAATTACTCAACTAGCATGACTTTGATATTATCACCTCCATATCTCAAAACAATTATCAAGCATCAAACTTATCTTAGTATTCAGCACACTCATAAGAATTCTTACAAATCTTTTATGCTCAGCATATTAGGATTTTAAGCAAATTACCATGCTATTTAAGACTCTCAAAATAATATAAGTGAAGCATGAGAGTTCATCTATTTCTAAAAAATAAAACTACCACCATGCTCTAAAAGATATAAGTGATGCACTAGAGCAAATGAAAAACTACTCCGAAAGATATAAGTGAAGATCAATGAGTAGTCGAATAATTATACAACTGTGTGAAGACTCTCCCATTTAATAATTTCAGATCTTGATATTTTATTCAAACAGCAAGCAAAGCTAAATAAATCTACATTGCAAGGATAGCACAACTCATGTGAAGAAGCAAAAACTTAGGCTCAACCGATACTAACCGATAGTTGTTGAAGAAGAAAGGTGGGATGCCTACCGGGGCATCCCCAAGCTTAGATGCTTGAGACTTCTTGAAATATTATCTTGGGGTGCCTTGGGAATCCCCAAGCTTGAACTTTTGTGTCTCCTTAATTCCTCTCATACCATGGTTTCTCTTTTTATCAAAAGCTTCATCCACACCAAACTCAACAAGAACTCGTGAGATAGGTTAGTATAAACCAATTCAAAACCTTATCATTTTCTACTGTAACAAATCACTAAAATTATTATTACACATTGAATACTAAATGTCTCTGCATATTTAATACTCCTATCCTCAAATAGAATCATTAAACAAACAAACATATGCAAACAATGCAAACATAACAGCAATCTGCCAAAACAGTACAGTCTGTAAAGAGTGCAAGAGTATCAATACTTCCCCAACTCCAAAAATTATGAACTAAAATCCCCACTGTAATAAATTTATCAGAGCTCAATATGCAAAAAGATTCAACATTATACCACTATCTGACTTTTCTAGGGAATTTTTGCAACAGCGGTAAACTTTCTGTTTTCAAACAGCAACATGTATACTAGCAAAATAAGCATGGCAAAGGCTATCCTTGACTTTTTAATTGAAAATAAAGATGCAAAACATTAATGTACATAACAGCAAGCAAATAATAACAAGAGAAAATGATGCTCCAAGCAAAACACATATCATGTGGTGAATAAAAATATAGCTCCAAGTAAATTACCGATGGAAGTAGACGAAAGAGGGGATGCCTTCCGGGGCATCCCCAAGCTTTGACTCTTGTTTGTCCTTGAATATTACTTTGGGGTGCCTTGGGCATCCCCAAGCTTAGGCTCTTGCCACTCCTTATTCCATAGTCCATCAAATCCTTACCCAAAACTTGAAAACTTCACAACACAAAACTCAACAGAAAACTCGTAAGCTCCGTTAGTATAAGAAAATAAAACAACCACTTAGGTACTGTAATGAACTCATTCTAAATTCTTATTGGTGTAATATCTACTGTATTACAACTTATCTATGGTTCATACCCTCCGATACTACTCATAGATTCATCAAAATAAGCAAACAACACATATAAAAAAGAATCTGTCAAAAACAGAACAGTCTGTAGTAATCTGTATCAAATGTATATTTCTGGAACTCCAAAAATCCTACCAAATTAGGAAGTCCTACGCAATTCGTGTACCAATCCAGAGCAAAAAGAATCAGATCAGAATCACATTTCTGTGAATTAACAAATCTAATTTACCGGGTGCAAAAGTTTCTGATTTTTAGCAGGATCAACACAACTATCACCGTAAGCCATCCTAAAGGTCTTACTTGGCACTTTATTGAAACAAAAGCTATAAAACATGATTAGTACAGTAGCATAATCATGTGAACACAAAAAAACAGTAAGGATAAATATTGGGTTGTCTCCCAACAAGCGCTTTTCTTTAATGCCTTTCTAGCTAGGCATGATGATGACAATGATGCTCACATAAAAGATAAGAATTGAAACATAACGGGAGCATCATGAAGCATATGACTAGCACATTTAAGTCTAACCCACTTCCTATGCATAGGGATTTTGTGAGAAAACAACTTATGGGAACAAGGATCAACAAGCATAGGAAGGTAACACAAGCATAGTTTCAAGAATTTAAGCACATAGAGAGGAAACTTGATATTATTGCAATTCCTACAAGCACATGTTCCTCCCTCATAATAATTTTCAGTAGCATCATGAATGAATTCAACAATATAACCAGCACCTAAAGCATTATTTTCATGATCTACTAGCATAGAAAATTTACTACTCTCCACATAAGCAAACTTCTTCTTTATGGCATACGTATCATCACAATAATCATCATAGATAGGAGGCATGCTTCCATCATAGTAAATTTGCTCGTCAAAGCTTGGGGGACAAAAAATATCATCTTCATCAAACATAGCTTCCCCAAGCTTGTGGCTTTGCATATCATTAGCATCATGGATATTCAAGGAATTCATACTAACAACATTGCAATCATGCTCATCATTCACATATTTCATGCCAAGCATTCTATGTAATTCTTTTTCTAGCACTTTGGCACAATTTTCCTTTCCATCATACTCACGAAAGATATTAAAAATGTGAAGCTTATGAGACAAACTCAATTACATTTTTTGTAATTTTCTTTTATAGACTAACTAGTGCTAAAACAAGAAACAAAAAGATTCGATTGCAAGATCTAAAGATATACCTTCAAGCACTCACCTCCCCGGCAACGACGCCAGAAAAAAGCTTGATGTCTACTACTCAACCTTCTTCTTATAGACGTTGTTGGGCCTGCAAGTGCACAGGTTTGTAGGACAGTAGCAAATTTCCTTCATGTGGATGACCTAAGGTTTATCAATCCGTAGGAGGCGTAGGATGAAGATGGTCTCTCTCAAGCAACCCTGCAACCAAATAACAAAGAGTCTCTTGTGTCCCCAACACACCCAATACAATGGTAAATTGTATAGGTGCACTAGTTCGGCGAAGAGATGGTGATACAAGTGCAAAATAGATGGCAGATATAGGTTTTTGTAATCTGAAATAATAAAAACAGCAAGGTAAATAATGATAAAAGTGAGCGTAAACATTATTGCAATGATAGGAAACAAGGCCTAGGGTTCATACTTTCACTAGTGCAAGTTCTCTCAACAATAATAACATAGATAGATAATATAACAAGCCCTCAACATGCAACAAAGAGTCACTCCAAAGCCACTAATAGTGGAGAACAAACGTAGAGATTATGGTAGGGTACGAAACCACCTCAAAGTTATTCTTTCGGATCAATCTATAAAAGAGTTCATACTAAAATAACACCTTAAGATACAAATCAACCAAAACCCTAATGTCACCTAGATACTC
Organism: Triticum dicoccoides; assembly: GCF_002162155.2. Classification (NCBI taxonomy): domain Eukaryota; kingdom Viridiplantae; phylum Streptophyta; class Magnoliopsida; order Poales; family Poaceae; genus Triticum; species Triticum dicoccoides. Next base: position 245,430,812 of record NC_041387.1, on the reverse strand, counting down.
CATTGTCACCTCAAGTATCCGTGGGCATGATTATACGATATGCATCACACTATCTCAGATTCATTCAACCAACACAAAGTACTTCAAGGAGTGCCCCAAAGTTTCTATCGGAGAGTCAAGAACGTGTGCCAACTCCTATCCATAGGTTCCCAATGTCACGAAACCCGCAAGTTGATCACCAAAACATACATCAAGTGGCACATGATATCCCATTGTCACCACAGATAATCACGGCAAGACATACATCAAGTGTTCTCATAAAAGACTCAATCCGATAAGATAACTTCAAAGGGGAAACTCAATTCATCACAAGAGAGTAGAGGGGGAGAAACATCATAAGATCCAACTACAATAGCAAAGCTCGGGATACATCAAGATCGTGCCATAGAGGAAACACGAGAGAGAGAGAGAGATCAAACACATAGCTACTGGTGCATACCCTCAGCCCCGAGGGTGAACTACTCCCTCCTCAACATGGATAGCGTCGGGATGATGAAGATGGCCATCGGTGATGGGTTCCCCCTCCGGCAAGGTGCCAGGAAGGGCTCCCGAGAGGTTTTTGGTGGCTACAGAGGCTTGCGGCGGCGGAACTCCCGATCTATCTTCTGTTCTAGAAGTTTTAGGGTACGTAGGTATATATGGGTGAAAGAAGTACGTCGGTGGACCGAAGGAGGGGGCCACGAGGCAGGGGGGCACGCCCCAGGGGGGTGGGCGCTCCCCCCACCCTCGTGGGCACCTCCCTTCTTCCCTGACGTGCACTCCAAGTCCATCGGGTGGCTTAACTTCCAAAAATAATTTCTCCAGTTGATTTCGTTCCGTTTTGACTCCGTCTGATATTCCTTTTCCTCGAAACACTGAAATAGGCATAAAACAGCAAATCTGGGCTGGGCCTCCGATTAATAGGTTAGTCCCAAAAATAATATAAAAGTGGATAATAAAGCCCAATATTGCCTAAAACAGTAGATAAAGTAGCATGGAGCAATCCAAAATTATAGATACGTTGGAGACGTATCAAGGACGTACTTCAGGTGCTCGCCATTGGGAGCAACGAGAAGCACGCCAGCCCCTACACCTTGCAGGGAGAAAGCACCATCAAAATACATTATCCATTCTTGGGGCGCTTCCTTGTCGGGAATAACTGTTTCCATCACTTCTTCGTTAGGGGTTGGCGTCCATTCTGCAATAAACTCTGCCAATGCCCTACTCTGGATTGTTGAGGTGCTTTCAAACTTTAGGACAAAGCTGGATAACTCCAAAGCCCACTCCACTATTCTGCCGGTAGCCTTGGTGATCTCATGGGCTTGGAAGTAGAGGCGCGGTTTCCTTGAGGCCATGATGAGGCCAAAAATCAAATTTTGCACGCCAAAATACCTGGATCTAGCCCCCTGCAACAGGGAGCTGATGAACTATACTAGGTGCTGCACCTTCTTCCTTGTCGCGTCCTGGACGTTGCCTCCGTTGTCGTGCTTCTCGTTGTCCTGACCCATATCTGACCTTGATGGGTTGTTCTCTCTTTCTTCCCTTTGCGGGACATCTGCTGAAGCTATTGTCTCCTCTACCTCCCGCTGTGCCACTAAAGCTGTGCTGACCACTTGATTAGTTGTTGCTAGATATAGTAGGAACGACTCTTGTGGTTTGTGCGCAACCAAAGTGGGCATAGAAGATAAGTAGGTCTTCAAATTTCACAATGCTGCACGTGCTTCCGGGGTCCACTTCACGGGTCCTCCCTTCTTCAAAATTTTGAAGAACGGCAAGGCGCACTCGGCAAACTTAGAGATGAATCTGCTAAGCGCGCCAACACACAATGTCAAACGCCTCACATCTTTGACTATCCTGGGTGCCTGGATCTTCTCTATAGCCTTGATCTTATCTAGATTGGCCTCGATCCCATGATGGGACACAAACAAACCAAGTAGCTTGCTGGAGGGAATGCCAAACACACACTTCTCCGGGTTTAGCTTCAAGTTGATCTTGCGCAGACTAGCAAACGTCTCTTCCAAATCCAGGATGAGGGTGGATTTGTCCTTGATCTTGACCATAATATAATCCATATAAGCTTCAACATTTCTGCGCAACTGTGGTTCAAAACCAATTTGGAACGCCCTTGCAAAAGTAGACCCAACACTTTTTCACCCAAAAGCCATGCGCACAAAGCAGTATGTACAACATGGGGTGATGAAGGAGGTCTTCTCTTCGTCTTCCTAGGACATGAAGATCTGATGATATCCAAAGTATGCATCCAGAAAAGAAAGCAAATCACAACCTTAGGTGAAATCCACAATCTGGTTGATGTGCGGCAAGGGAAATGGGTCCTTTGGGCAAGCCTCGTTCAAATCCATGAAGTCAATGCAAAGCCTCCACTTCCCATTAGCCTTGCGCACAACCACTAGGTTGCTAACCAGATTGGACGCAGTACTCCTCTGACCAAACCAGCTGCCTCAAGCTTCTTTATCTCTTCGGCAATGAACTGTTACTGCTCCAAGGCCTACTTCCTCACCTTTTGCTTGATGGGTTGGGCATGTGGGCAAACAGCAAGGTGGTGCTCGATTACCACCCTAGGAACACCGGGGATATCAGATGGTTGTCAGGCAAACACATCAATATTCGCCCGCAGGAAGGCAACGAGCATGCTTTCCTATTTGTCATCAAGGATAACGTTGATAGTAAAGGTACCATCAACACCAGCCAACCCTGTCGGGACCTTCTTCACGTGGGGTGCAGCAGCCTTAGCCCTCTTGCTGTTGGAACACTCGGGCACATCATCAACGGGTGTTGAGCACTCGGTAGGGGAACACTTCCAGGATTCCATGATGGAGTCCCTACAGTCCTTCTTATTTCCTTTACTTTCCTTGGCGGGCACTACTGCTTCGGCGGCCTCTGGCACGATGGTGTCCCGATACATCTTATCCACACATATCATCGTGTATTTCTTATCTGATGGAATGGAAATGATGCCCATTGGGCCTCGCATCTTCAAGGTGTTGTAGGCATAGTGGGATGCCCCCATGAACTTGGCCAGGGCAGGGCACCCAAGAATTCCATTGTACGGCAGGGGGAGGTAGACCACATCAAACACAATCTTCCTAGTTCAGTAGTTCAACTCACCCCCAAACTTCACCGGCAACGTGATCTTTCCCTTAGGATAGTTCCTGCTGGGAATGTGCCAGTGGCCTTAAGCTCTTCCTCTCCTATCTAGAGCTTGCTGAGAACATGTGCGGAGATCACATTCAACCCGGCCCCGCCATCAACCAACATCTTTGTGACCTTGAGGTTGCAGATCATTGGGGAGACCAACAACGGCAGGTACCCTAACGTTGTGGTGTGGTCTGGGTGATCCTCCTCACCAAAGATGATGGGCATGCGTGGCCATTTGAGCGGTTCCATGAACTTGCCACTGGCTCCATGGCATTGACTTCGCGCGCCCACTATTTATGTTGGTGGTGAGAGGAGTGCAAAAATTCACCCCCGTCAATGCACAGGGCATTGGTGGCCTTCTGGAATTCTTGCTCACTGGTTTCCTCTTCCCCCTTCATCACTTCCAGCATCACAATCCTCTTTCTCTCTGCCCCCAGTGGGTTTCCTTTGGTTCAGAGGAGCTTTGCCGGGGCGATTTGCTTCAGCGCCCTGGCCCTTACCGCCAGTACTATTCTGACCCCTTTCCTTATCTCGCTTCTCATACTCAGCCCTCCACTTCATGACGAGCTACTTAACTTGATGACACTCTTGGCGATCGTGGCCCTTGGTCCGATGGATCTTGCAGTACGACCCATCATTCTTGTCAGCTTTCTTGGCAGTCGCGGCCTCCCAGCAGTCAGTGCACGCGGCAACTTTGTTGCCGGGGGCTTTGGCTTTTGCCTTGTTGCTGGTACTAGGCATGCCCAATCCCTCAATAGTCAATATTGCCTTATCCTTGCGCTTCATATTCTTCTTCTTCTGGATAATGGTCTCATCGTCATCTTATGAGTCGATGTGGACGCAATCGTCCTCTCTGGGATGTTTCCTCTCTTACTCCACCCGGGCACATTTGTTCACCAAGGTGTATAGCTCCTTCACAGTCTTGGGCAGCTTAACGTTCATCTTGGAACGTATACTTCGGTTGCGCATGTTATACTGAAAGGTGGCTATCACAGCTGTCGGGTGGATGTTTGGGATATTGCTGTGAACTCTGTTGAACCTTTGCAAGTACTTCCGCAGAGTTTCTCCTTCTTTTTGCTGGAGGAGCTGCAAATCGCTGGGACACCCTGGTTCTTGATGGCCTCCCGTAAAGGCGCCAATGAACTCATGGGACAGGTCAGCCCAGGACGAGATGGAGTTCTCCGGCAAGTGCATCAACCAAGACCTCACATTAGACTTAAGTGCCAAAGGGAAATAATTGGCAAATACATTCTCATCTCTTCCTCCGGTAGCCTGAACAACGATGGTGTAGATGCTCAAGAACTCTGACGGGTTCAATCTTCCATCATACTTCTCAGGTATCTCTATCTTGAATGTGCGAGCAGATGGCCAAAAGACTTATCGTAGCTCACGGGTGAAGGCAGGGCAACCGACCTTGAAAGGTAGGTACCCGCCATCTCCGAGCATGGGCCCGTCGATGTTGGGGCCGTCACACACGTTGGGTTGGCGGTGGTCGTCGCATTGTGCGGCTTCCCTCCGCCTGTCCTCTGGAGCTCACCGCGTTTCACACCATGCTATAGGATCAGAGGAGGCCATCGAGACATCATCGGCCTCCTGTATACGTGGCTCCCATGCAGCCTGCCGAGGTGGGGACTGCACCGTGGGGGCAGCCCCTTCTGTGCGTCCAGCCGCACGGACCATTACCGTCGCCTGGGAAGGCTGTGGCGGGCCAACCCGCTGCGATCCTCCCGCCTCAATGAAGCCAGCTTTGGATAGTGTCTCGCTACTCGTCCATCTAATCAGCTGCTAGAGGGAATCTCAACAGTAATAGGGCCCGTGCCATGGCCTCGGAGGCGGTGCTTCGCATGGGTGAAGATGATAAAGACTGCTACGTCGCTCGTCTCCTGATGGCGCCGGTGGCGACCGCGTCACACCCTCGCTGTTGTGAGCCAGCCGCTTGCATAGCACGGTCACGCAGCGGAAGCACCTGAGGGTCGGTGGCTCCGTTGGGCACAGTAGTTGGGCTGGCTTGTTCTGGGGGCGGCGCATGCCTCGTGGACGTACCCGGGGCGGGGGCAGCTGGGGGGTTGCGGTTCACCTTAGAATGATCGCCACCACTGCATTTGTGCGCTTCGGCAAAGAGAGAGGGTGCAGGTAAAGTAATCCCCCCACCCGTACCTCGAGGAGTGTGGCCATTGGGATCTTGTTGATACTGTCCTTCCCCGGTGCCTCTTTCTTCTGCTTCTGCCATGCGGATGGTGGTGACAACGCCTCCTGCATCGACCACACCTCCCGCGATGTCCACGCCTTCATGCGCCCCTTTATTTCCCGCGACTTTGGCAGTCGCAGGCGGCGGAGCCCTTGAGGTGGACGGGTGATTCGCAGCTTCGGGCTTCTTCTTAAGCGTCATAGTCGACGGAGCCGCCGACGATGAAAACGGCGACGAAGATGATGCACTGCTCATGCTTTCGGGTTCACGCAAGTGACTGCCCCTACCTGGCATGTCAAAGATGTCATGGGAAACCATGGCCACCTATGGGGCTACGAGCCCCTTTCTGGTTCAGCAGGGGGACGACACGTTGCACAAAGAGCGGAGGAGCGTGAGACATCACGACAGAGATCACACGGGCAGCTTTTACCCAGGTTCGGGCCGCCGCGAGGCATAAAACCCTACTCCTGCTTTGGTGGATTGATGGTGGATTGTGGTGGAAAGCGCAGTGCTCTTGCCCGGCAGGGTTGCCTTGGGACGAGAACGGCTATGCGCGTATGAGTGTACAAGGGTCTGTGTCAGCGTTTTGGGAACAGGGGTCCCCAGACTTAGGCCTGCGGCCTGCAGCGTGGCTCAACCAGTGATGAGGACATCAATACCATTGTTACACCCACAGCCCCTGCCGCTATACATACTGGACCAATTACTAGATCTCATGCACGCCAACTAAATTACCAGGTACTTTCGTTTCTTGGTAATGATTCTAATGTTCATGAGAATATGATGCTGCCTAAATTGGATACATTTGTTTTGCTTACAAATGAAGGGCCTAGCTTGGAGAAGGATGAACATTGGAGCAAGAGAAAGCATGGAGATGATGGCATACGCAAGGGGAACAAGAACGGAGTTACGAGTGATGATTTCAGGTCTTTGAAGCCACCATAACGAGTGCATGAAGCCTTGGACGAAATGTACAAGATGCCACTTCATAAATTTCGTCCAGAGGCTATTATAGGTGTTGCGTCACCTTTTTATTGGGCCAGGCCCATGTAATTGCGAAATACATTAGTATAGGCTATTTTTAGAGTCCGTATGTCTGGGGAAACAAGACATAGGGTTGATTTCGGACCCCTCCACCAAGGGCCACGAAATTCCCCCTCTCTTCCTCCATATATACAGCCCTTAGGGCACCGTTTAGACTTTGGGTTTTGTTTAGATTGAAGTTCGCCATAGTTGCAACTTCGCGTACTTCGTTTGTGTTCAACGACCAGACAAAGGCGTCACAGAACCCCACCTTGATCAATAAAGCTTTCATCTTATATTCGCAATATCCAGATTACAATCTCAGTTTCTTGCTTGTTCTTTGTTTGCTCGCAGGAAACAGACCCTCGTGGTCAGGTTGATCGTGCTCCGGCGTGGTCAATAACCTCTCGGAGTTGGTTTAGCGATTGCTAAGGCGCGACGTCCTCGCACGTTCATAGTCGGATTGTCAAAGTCGACTTCCACCAAAGCGAAATCCATCATCTCATCGAAAGACGGGACACCTTTTCCTCTATCAACCAGTGGCCCAGTGCGTCCCGTCTTCATCAACCCAAGCTCAAGACCCTCCCGAGGGGCCAAGCCTCGTGGGGTGAGCGACGCAAGGCCTCCTCAGGGACGGCCTCACCAGGAAGGCTCGCGAGGAGGCGGAGAGATCAAGGCGAGGGGTACCTTGCGAGGTGCCCATGACGCAAGCCATGACGATCAAGACCAGGCGGGCGCCTGCCTGCGCAGTGTCCTCATTTCCTCTTTGGTGCAAAGGGGGCAAGCGCAGGCGCGGAGTACCGAGGCATCAGGCAAAGGTTTCCATATCAGTGCAACGAGACCAAGACTAGCAGGACGGCATGACGGAGGTCACCCTGGAGCCCAAGACGGCGTCATCACCAGCACCTTTGGCAGTCGAAGACCACCTTTAGTCAGGATAGCTTGTACTAGTTGTCCCCTTTCGAAATGGCCGTTGTTGGCTCCCTTCCCGCTCAATATTTGCGAAGAGGACCAGGGCCTCTGTAAATAGGGCTAGCCACCACAGTAGATAGAATCTCTCATCTGACCCGAACCTAGATCATCCACGCCACCACAAGAACACCTCTCCTCTTGAGGTTGTTCTTCCTCTGTACTATTCATCATCAGCCCAACAGGCAATCCACCACACCACACACATTGGATTAGGGTATTACACCACAACGGTGGCCCGAACCAGTATAAACCTCGTGTCTCTTGTATTGTTCATCGTTCTAGCCTAGAAGCGCGGCAAGGTTGAGGGCGTGTTTCGGTAGGGAGAGATCTTCGTGTGCACCCCAGAGTTCGAACCTTAATGGTTTTGCCGGAACCCGATTTCCGACATTTGGCGTGCCAGCTAGGGGTGTGCCAAAATCTTCTTTCCGCTGATCTACGTCCCATCGCTTCGTCCCATCCATGTCCGGCGACCCGACGACCAATGCCGACCGCTGGGCGGCATGGCCAGCCCATGCCGCGTCGCCTGCCCAAGGTGACCTCAACCCCGCGCCTCAGGTAGCCCGCGCTCCGTAGAAGACTGTGGGGCGCGGGCGATGTTGTCAAGCGCTGCCTATCCTCACTCCACGGTAGGTGCGATCAACCGCGAGGGCCTCAAACCACGTCGCGGCCACGGGGCCACACACCCGACGGGAACAAGCGAACATGAGGGTTGCGCTCACTTTAGCGTGGGAGCTGCTGCGGTGCAGGTTGCAGGAGAGCGGCCGAGACATGCTGCTGGAGCGCGTTGCTGAGCTCCTGGATGTCGCAGCTTCGAGGGCGCCTCCCTTTTGCGTCCAGCTTCCACCCCAGGCCCCGGTCGGGTCGCGCGGCGGGCCCATCTGTTTCCGTGCACCCTCAGGCACGCCCCAAGGCTTCATCAACACCAACTCAACCGACGGCGCCAGGCATCAGGCTACATCAGCACCACCCCCGGTGAGCGAGGGCATGCGCATCGCCGCCTACGGCCTGGGCGGGCCGCCGCCCTACCATCCCTAAGACGGCGCGATAGGCCAGGCCACATGGAGCGTTGGGCACTACGGTGAAGCCTTCGGGGTGGCGACCTCGGAGGCTTACGTGCCCCACATGGTGGATAGGGAGTACACGCCAGAAGACGACCCTGGCTCGTTTCTCGGGTCAGGCTGGGAGGAAGAGACGGTAGAAGCCAAGTCTTTTCAGGAGCCCCATGGAAGCCTCACCAACCGAGCTGGCACCAGTAGCTATCGGGTACCGCTAATTCCTCAGGAGCAAGCTTATGCTAACCATGGGTCGCAGGAAGTTCAGGTCACTGCTGCGGAAGGCTGCCCCAGCTCAGCAGCCTCCCTTCCGCTAGGAGGACCGCACTGGGCGCTGCAGGAGAGGGTCCGGGAGCCAGGCCCCTCCCCAAGGCGCACGGAGCAAGGCATTTCCCGGAGGTAGGCCCTCTGCCGTGGTCGCCGGGGGAACCGCTGGCGTCCCCTTTGCCCCATTGGCGTCATCCTTGGTCTCCAGCCGCTGTCAATGGTGGTAGAGGGTGGCGCAAGGTGGGGCCCTCGTCTGGCGATATGAAGCAAGGCCCGGTGCCTGTGCAGAAGGCCTAGTGCCTGTGAAGCTCGCCCCCTGTGACACTCTCACGTAATAATGAGTTGGGGCTGTACACGCCCCAGAGTCTCCGGAGAGCCGCCCTCGGGCCTCGGGGGCTCCCTCCCATGCCCAGTGGCAGCACTTAGCTCCGCGCTAGTGAGAAGACGTCAAAGACTAGACAAGGTGCGGACGCGGCCTTTTGCTTTTTGCCTCCCTTTCTGTGGTCGAGCTTCCTTGCTTCGGATTTAAGTTGAAGTTGAATTGGCATTTGCATATGTGGGGGGGTGTCTTGTCTCGTTCGTGTGATTTCTCGTGTTCTGGTTTCTGCCCTAACTTGGAATTTGCACTAACTGCCTCCCCCTCGCGAGCCTCTCGCGGGCGGGGCTGGGCCAAGCGCTCGCGCGCATGTCGTCCCGCGGCCGGCACTCGCTCTCGCGAGGCCCTCACCACTCAGCCAGCAGGTCCCTCAGAAGACCCTCGGAGGCTCACGGCCTCGCAAACCTATTTAGGACTTGTCCGGGCTAAAGGTAAACTACAGCAACTAGCTCATCGCAGGGCTCGTTATATCATGCAGGCGCACGTTCGGTATCGTTCCTAAAAGCATGTGGGCGACGATCTTTTTACATGAGGGGCTTCCCCTCCCAAAATGCTCTTACAACCTTCAGGGCCGCGCCCGAGCTTTGGTGGGAAGGATAAACAGCAGAGGAACACAGGATCAGTCAGACATATCGCTCACCGCACCCTCTTGGTCACCTTCGGAGTCATCACTGGCGCCGCTGTCGTTGTCACTGGCATCACCATCGCCATCATTGGCGCCGTCTTCACCGCCATTGACCACATCGCCTTCATCCGTTGCAACCACCACCCCGCATTGTCGGAAGTGAAGGCCCTCACGAGCGCATCCACATCGTGCTCCACCCACCGCGTCAGGTCGCCTTGAATGGCCTCGGGCACCAGGGCGATGACGGCATCAAAGTCAAAGTGGGGGGTCGGTGTTCTGAAGATGGCTGAAGACGCGGGAAAATGCGCTCCCAAGCAGGCTGCAGCTCCTCTCCTCGACAAGCTGGCGAGCTCTCTCAGAGCGGTTCTCCAGGCGTGTCACCACATCAGTGAAGAATTGGAGATGGTTGGCATAGTTGGTCACGTGAGTGTGCGGGGCGTCCACATCACAGATATTGCCCAGGGCTGTGTTGGCCCTGGTCCTGAGTTGCTAGAGCATGGGGCTGTGCATGTGCTCCAGCGTCTGCAGTTGAAGAATTTCTTCTCTGTTCTACCACGCAATGGACTCGGCGTTGTCGACCCGCTGTTGAAGAAGAAGCAGCTCGGCACGGGTGGAGGCCAACTCAGTCTGCGCCGAGACCAGGGCAGCTGTGGCGGCCTCCACGTGCTGCTCCATTTCAGTCAGCTTGGACTTGAGGGCAGCAGTCCTACCCGCAGCCTCGACTTCAATCAGCTCTAGCCTCTGGTCATACCTGCGCTCAAGATCTGCGTGAGCTTCCGCCATGCGGCGGTCGACCTCCTCCTAGATTCGAGCCTCGCGCGCGCCAACCTCGTCCTCCGCCTAGGTAACCTGGCGCTCCCTCGTCTCCAACCGCTCAAGGTCAAGATTGCGCTCAGCGGCCTCCAGCGTCAGCACTTCCTCACGCCTCCGGAGCTCCTCCTCCTCGATAGGCGTCCCCTTCAGCGATGCAAGGGCGGCCTGACGCAGCTCCACTTGCTGCTCCAGGGAAGTGCTCCAGGCTTGGAGCTCCCACGCACGCTTCTCCGCGATCTTGCATCGATGATCTGCCTCTCGAGCCTCCTCTATATCTCGGGAGCAGGCCTTTCGCGAGACCGCAAGGGATGCTTCGGCCTTCGCGTTGTCAAGCTCACACTGATGACGCGCGAGGTTGACTGCCACCTTCGGCTTGCGTCGCTCCTCAATCAGCCGCAGGCCCTCAGCTTCAAGACATGTGTCCACGTCCGCAAGCTCTCCACCAAGCTGGCCCATCGCATCCATCGCCTTTCGGAGGAACTCTCGGCGAATGAAGCTTCACTCTCGCGCGCGCTCGAGCATGCTGTCGATGTCGTCCTCCGTCGCCGGTGCTGTCGGCGGGCCCTGGAGCGGTTCGCCCCCTCTCGGCAAGGGGCTGCGGGCTGGCGCCCCCACCATCACCGAACGGGCTCCGCAAGGGACCCGGACCGGCGCAGGTCCATCCCCCAAAGAAGAGCCAAGGACCAACGTCAACCACTCGCCGTTCATGATCAAAGGAGGAGCCCTGGGCAGGCTGATCACACCCCAGGCAAGGTTGCGAAGGAAAGGCGGCAAGGGCCCAGGCTCAAGACACCCTGCGGGCAGCCTTGCTTCTCCGGGTGACCCCGCGTCAGGGGCAGCATACAGGCTTGGGACGCTCAAGACCAGCGAGGAAGGCGAGGCCGGAAGAAGTTGCTTCTTGGGAGACTCCGCAGGCTTAGCAAGAGGGACCCTGAAAAGCCATAGTCAGGAAAGGGAGCAGCGGTTGAGGAATTACAAGAACGAGGTGCTTTCTCATCTATGGCAAAGTACTTCCTATGCTTCAACGGTCAGAAGGGGAGTCCACTGCCACTCGAAGACTCCTTCCTCTTGCGGAGGGCGGCGAAGTCCACGCGGAACCGACCCAGGCGCTCGACGTGAGGACCAGCGTGTGGCGCGGATGGAGAAGCACCCAGGCGGCCAACCTCAGGGGCGCCGAGCTGGAAAGAACGATCAAGCATCACCTCCTGATGGCCTGCCAAGGCCTCGGGGGCTCCGGCCTCGGGAGCCGCGGGTTGCATTCCCCCATCGACGACCGCCTCAGGGCGGGCTTCACAAGTTCCGGAGGATGACGCTTCGGGAACCCGGAGCGGCGTCAGCACCACGACACCCGAGCCTCCAGCCTCAAGCGATGCTTGCCTCCCTGCACCTGCTCCTGGGGCAAGATTGGTGCTGGCGGCAAGGAAGGGAGCCACGGCGACAGGATTCTAGTGAGGCCCCACAAGGCCAGCGGGATGCAACCCCCATTCGTCGAAGAGAGGCATCTATCTTGCGAACTCGGCCCTGTTCGAGCAGAGATACAGGAGGCTACCCCCGTGCCGAATATCGCCCAGCGAAGGGTCGCCAGCCAAGGCCTCGAGCACCTTCTTTAGCGTTTCGGGCGCCAGTTCCGTCTCCTGAAGCCTCATGCGATCCAAGTCACCCGCCAGGGCCCACATCAGCCGGGAGTGGCGCTGAAGAGGAGCAATGCGACACTGGACAAACTCCTTCACCACCCGGGGAGCAGTCACGCCGAGCTCTCTCAACCGCCTCAGTCGGTACCAGACGAAGGAGAGCCGGGGGCTCCTGAGTCTCTCATGGCCCCAGCTGAGATTGGGGATAGTAGGCGACAACGGAGGCGAGAGCAAAGGGCTGAGCACTCCGACATCTACATACAGCCATCGCGTTTGGAACCTGCTCGTGGAAGGCGGGAGGCCAAAATCAATCCCCGAGGCAGCCGTCTCTGCCACGGCCTGGAAGCTCATGCACCCCGAGCACTGCAAGGGGTCGGTCAGGCGCAACGAGAAAAAGTGGCGCAAGAGGGCGATGGAAGGAGTAATGCCTACCATGGCTTGGCAAACAAAGGCGAAGATGGCAAGAAGGGTAATGGATTGAGGATCAAGACATCATATGGATCTGATAGTGGGAAAGCACCGCATTGAAGAAGGCGGAGAAAGGGGGAACTAGGCCATCCCATAAGGCATCAACGAAGAATCGAACCTCCGTGAACGTCCTGTCAATGGAGGCATGGGACGCGGGCCAAGCCATCGTCTTTCCGCACTCGTTGAAGCTGGATGCGAGCGCAGGGCAGACATTGCCTAAGGCCTCCAGATTGAGCACTAGCAACCGGCCGAGGGCGGGCTCGATTGTAGGGGATGAACTAGTTGTGGACAGGGGCTTCTTCCCTTTCTCCTTGCTAGTTGGCGCCATGGCAATGGTGGGAGCAGAGCCCAAGTCAGATTGGGAGCGGAAGCAGAGATTCGAGGAAGAAGGGGGAATAGGAAGCACGCTGCTAGTGAAGGGGGAAATAACTATGTAAGGCGCCGTGACCGCCTAGCCAGGCGGATATTGAGGCAGCATGGGGAAGCGGGGACGCCCACGTCCAATCAGCCGCCACGCGTCGACCAAGGCCGCACGTTGTTGGGGGCCGCGGCGCTCCGCACTTTCCCTTTGGCTTCGCTGCTAAGCCAAGTCTAAGCGCGCCTTGGGCCCGGGGGCTACTGTCGGCGTTCTGGGAACAGGGGTCTCCAAACTTGCCTGCTTTTGGCCTGCAACGTGGCTCAGCCAGTGGCCCAGTGCAGCCCGTCTTCATCAACCCAAGCTCAAGATCCTCGCGAGGGGCCAAGCCTTGCGGGGCGGGTGACGCAAGGCCTCCTCAGGGACGGCCTCACCAGGAAGGCTCGCGAGGAGGCGGAGAGATCAAGGTGAGGGGTACCTCGCAAGGTTCCCATGACGCAAGCCATGACGATCAAGACCAGGCGAGCGCCAGCCTGCGCAGTGTCTTTGTTTCCTCTTTGGTGCAAAGGGGGCAAGCGCAGGCGCGGAGTACCGAGGCATCAGGCAAAGGTTTCCATATCGGTGCAACGAGACCAAGACCAGCAGGACGGTACGACGGAGGTCACCGTGGAGCCCAAGACAGCATCATCACCAGCACCTTTGGCAGTCGAAGACCACCTTTAGTTAGGATAGCTTGTACTAGCTGTCCCCTTTCAAAATGGCCGTTGTTGGCTCCCTTCCCGCTCAATATTTGGGAAGAGGACCAGGGCCTCTATAAATAGGGCTAGCCACCATAGTAGAGAGAATCTCTCATCTGATCTGAACCTAGCTTATCCACGCCACCACAAGAACACCTCTCCTCGCGAGGCTGTTCTTCCTCTGTACTATTCATTATCAGCCCAACAGGCAATCCACCACACCACACACACTTGATTATGGTATTACACCACAACAGTGGCCCAAACCAGTATAAACCTTGTGTTTCTTGTGTTGTTCATCATTCTAGCTTAGAATCGCAGCGAGGCTGAGGGCGTGTTTCGGTAGGGAGAGATCTTCGTGCGCACCCCAGAGTTCGAACCTTAAGGGTTTTGCTGGAAACCGGTATCCAACAGTCTGAATCCTTTCGCCATGGGCCTCCTTTTATAGATCAAGGGGTCACCACAGGGGAAATCAGTCATTACGCACTAATTAGATAGCAAATAGTGATATCATACCTAACTCTTCAGGCTAATAGAGCACATTAAATGCACCACTCACTTTCACATCATAGCTTACCCGGCAGGCTCTGCCAGGCCATTTCGCCAGCTTGGTGCCTGGTTGGTCGACACGTCGTAGGACGGGTGTCGCCTATAGGTATTTTCTGTAGGAGGTGGCTGCCATGTGGCATTTCGCAGCCACTTAGTCACCTTGGAGCTTGACACCGCACTGATCGATGACGTACGTCTTGGTGAGGTTGTGCGGTGAAGTGGCTTGCCTTCGCTAGTCCTGGCAGGCCTGCCGGGACGATTCGAGGGGGGGGCTTGCTTCCGGGGATAACCTTGTCTCCGCCAGGCTCGTTTTTCCCTTAGTAGTATCTTGCCCCTCTGGCTAGTCTTGGCTATCTTCATCTGTGTTTGGATCCTTCAAGGGAATCGATCCATCTTGCTTGAGTTGATAATGGTGTTATGAACTTGTCCTCGTAACGAACCCAGGGTTTGTTGCATGACATGTTGTTGATGAGGGAGTTGGACCAGAAGGATTTGAAGACCTCATAGACTTTGTTGAGCTGGGCAAGCAGCCCTTTCACCATGCCTACGAAACCCTTTTTATGCATGTCATATAGCACTTTATTAATGTTGCATCGGAACCATGTTGAGGTGGTAATCACTTTGGTGGGTTGCCTCTGTTACTTCCTAGTTGATACTTGCACTAGGCATGACCCTACCTTCCTATGAGGGTTATGCGGGTGGGAGGAGATAGGATGCTAAAGTAGTTACTATGCAAATGGGACGGGTATACGCATGGTTACTGAGACAAAGGTATTTTCAAAGACTTTTTCAAAAACCTATCGGGTGCCACTAATGCCCAAGGAAAATGCTAGGTAACCACTTGATAACAAAGAGGTGTATCAAGGCAAGTGTGTGTTGTTTTCGAAAATGGATTGGTTTAAGTTGCCACCGTTACTCCAACCTTACATTTCCAACCACTCTACCCTTATATGGGAAAGGGCGTTATTGATTACCTAGTTCGTGCTAACATGAATGCCCGCATTACTAGTGACGGGAGTGACATGAGTTCACTCTCGGGACAGGTTCGGGCCATGACTGTTTTTATAGGGCATCAGACACACCGTTGGTACCCCGTGCTTGTGTTTTGTGATGAATATGTGATCGTGGCTCCACAAAATTTATTATGTGACAATATTTGGCATGGGGGTTGCTACCGATCGAGTGGCCTCTATGTTAGTCATGGCTAGGGAAAGGTACTGATCGGGTGCTTACCCTGGGTACTTGAGGTACCGTGGGTCGTGGATGACACGGAAGTTCCCCGGATCTTGTGGCTAAAGTGTGCAACCTCTGCAGAGTGTAAAACCATTCAAATAGTAGTGTCCATGGTCAATGAAAGTTGGATAACTGCTCTTGGGATACGTCCATGGTTTACAAAGGCCGGTATGTGTGTTGAGAGAACTACTTGAGTTGAGTTGAATGACTTCACATGTTGATTAAGCTGGTGTTGATCCAAACTCTGTTTATGTTGATATATGTAGCTTGTTCACATGGATATCTCAATTCTTATGATGGATGCTCTACAAGTTGATAGGACATGTAATTGCACTCAAAACTAGCTTTCTACAAAATTACCTACTTAGTGCTATATCATGCATTGTTGTACCTTGTTCCAAAACATGGGTTGCTTGCGACTACATTCCAAGTACTCATTGGCTTACCACTGGTTATTTTATTGGCCAGGCATGAAAGAAACATGATATAATGAAGAGTACCTCTGTGATGAGCATACGATCTAGGACGCTTCCCAGTCAGAATGCCTATAGGGTTATGGCAGATGACATGGGTTCACACTAACGTTGAAGATTTCCGCTGTGAGTTTATGAAGACGTGGCCATGAGGGCCATATTTGAGTAAAACGGTATGTACTAGATGTAAGACTCTTGTTAATTAGTTTTTGTGTGTTCAGTGAGCATTGACCTCTGGGATCACTGTCACGTGCATTCGGTGATCACGACCTATGAGTCGGGGTCCTCACACATCATCATCATATACATGACTTGAGCATTCATTGTCATATTGACTTGCATGATCAAAGATAGCTAGCATGATATTTTCATGGCTTGTCCATTTTTTGATATCTTTGTTATGCTAGATCATTGCACATCATGGTACACTACCCGAGGCATTCATATAGGGTCATATTGTTCTAGATATCGAGTTGTAATATTGAGTTGTAAGTAAATAAAAGTGTGATGGTCGTCATTATTAGAGCATCATCCCATGTGAGGAAAGGACAATGGAGACTATGATTCCCTCACAAGTTGGGATGAGACTTCGGACTTAAAAATAAAATAAAAAGAGGCCACAGATCCCAAAATAAATAAAAAGGTGGCCAAAGAGCCCAAAAAAGAGAAAAAAAATGGGAGAAAAAGAGAGAAGGGGCAATGTTACTATCCTTTTACCACACTTGTGCTTCAGAGTAGCACCATGTTCTCCATATAGAGAGTCTCTTGAGTTATCACTTTCATATACTAGTGCGAATTTTTCATTATAGAACTTGGCGTGTATATTCCGATGATGGGATTCCTCAAATGCCCAAGGTCTTCATGAGCAAGCAAGTTGGATTCACACCCACTTAGTTTTCAGTTTGAGCATTCATACACTTATAGCTCTTAGTGAATTCCTTGCATGGCAATCCCTACTCCTTGCGTTGATATTGATTGATGGGCATCTCCATAGCCTGTGATCCGCCTAGTTGATGTGAGACTTTCTTCCTTCTCCTATTGATCCCTACCACTACATTCTATTCCACCCATAGAGCTATATCCATGGCTCACGCTCATGTATTGAGTGAGTTGAAAAAGCTGGAGCACATTAAAAAGTATGAACCAATTGCTCGGCTTGTCATCGGGGTTGTGCCTGATAAATACTTTGTGTTAAGAAGATAGAGCATGAGAAGGCTATATGATTTTGTAGGGATAGCGTTCTTCAGCATTGACATTTGGAAAGACTTGATTGTTTGTTGGGATGCCTGAGTACTGATGTCTTTATGTCAAATTGTAGATTATGTTAGCTAGCATTTCACATCAAAAATTATTGTTTTAATCGTTTACCTACTCGAGGACGAGCAGGATTTAAGCTTGGGTTGCGGATACATCTTCGTCATATCTATAATTTTTGATTGTTTCACGCCAATATTCTACAACTTTCATATACTTTTGGCAACATTTATATTATTTTGGGGACTAACATATTGATCCAGTGCCCAGTGCCAGTTCCTCTTTGTTGCATGTTTTTTGTTGCATAGAATATCCATACCAAATGAAGTCCAAAGGCGATAAAATTTATGGAGATTTATTTGGAAATTTGTGATTTTTGGGAAAAAGAATCAACGCGATACGATGCCCGAGGGGCCCACAAGCTGTAGGGGCGCGCCCCCCTACCTAGGGCGCGCTTGGGAGGCTTGTGGCCACCCCGTAATACTATAAAAAACATCCGTAACATTTTGGGCCGACCGCAAATTTTTTCTGTCATACTTACGACACTTCTATGACGATAATTGTGACAAGAACCGGTATCATCATATATATGGTGGGATCCTACTTCTATGACAAAAAATCATGACAGAAAATGGGCTTTTCGTCCTGGGCGGGCCGGAGACGCAGCTGCATGACATTCTTTGGGTCGTGCATGACGGAAAAAACCGTGGTAGAAGCAAGGGCGAGGAAAATGTCATGCAGTCCCCGGTTACGGTGGGTGGTCAGGGGCCGAGCGATGTGTGTTTCTCTCATACACGTACGCGCGTGGGTGCGAGGAGTTGGGCTCTAACTGAACCTGAGCGAGGCATTCGCCTACTGAACCCGAGCAATTGCACTGTAGGCTACGCGTTACTGAACCCGATCGAGCGATTCCTTCGTTCGCTACTGCTGCTAACTAAAGCCGACCGAACCTGCTGCCTCCTTCCCTTGATGAACAGTGAGCATTGCAGGTGGGTTGGATTAACAGTTCCCGGTAGGGGGTTGGATGAACAGGACCCCGTGGTGTTGCCGCTGGATGAACAGGACCCCGATCGATCGAGATGGTTGGGCATGGATGAACAGGACCCCGTGGAGGGCTGGTTGAACAGGACCCTGTGGAGGGAAGGTTGAACAGTAGCCGGTGGAGGACTGGTTGAACAGTAGCCGGTGGAGGGCTGGATGAATCGGACCCCGTGGAGAGGGCTGGTTGAACAGTAGCCGGCGGAGGAGCGCGCGGTGGAGGCTGGAAGAACAGGAGCTCGTGGATGAACAGTCGCAGGTGGAGACTGGAGGAGGTCGAGCCCGTGGAGGCTGGAGGTAGTCGATGGTGGAGATGAACAGTATCCCGTGGAGTCCTGTTTTGCGGTACACCACACACCACACCCGATGAACAGGACCCCCATTTCGTCCGTAGTGCTCCAACCACAAGTCTGGTTCTTCTGTTTTGCAGTACGCCACACCCCTCCCGATCAACAGGACCCCGTTTTTTACTGTAGGAGGTCTAATAGAAGTCCATTTCCTATGTTTTGGGGTATGCCAGACCCCTCCTGATGAATAGGATCCTGTTTCGACCGTGGCCGGTCGAACACAAGGCTGTTTCCTCCGTTCTGCGGTACGCTACGCCTCATTTCCATCGGCTATTCCGTCCAAGCCGGTTGGCTCCCGATGTACAGCACGTGTTCCATTGCCTCCCGATGAACACGACGCGTTCCATTGCCTTCCCATGAACACGACGATGACGCAGTTTCTCCGTTCTGACCCAGCCATGTACACGAGCCCTAGCCGTACGTATGCGTGACTAGGCGTTCGAGACCCCGCACGTATGTACATATGTGGTCGTATTGACTTTCTTGCACCCTGGCCGCTGTACGTATGTGTACATGCTACGTGCGCGCCTCTACTACGACACGTGTGCGCGTCTACTACGGCACGTGCGTGCCTCTACGTCGACCAGTATATACGTACACGTTCGCGACCAGAATGACAACGATACATACGCTTTGACCAGGTGGGTCCCGACTGTCAGGCACTTCCTTGGTGCGAAGATGTAGCTGGTGGGTCCCAGCAGTCAGGGGGCGAGTTGTTTTTTCGTAATATGGACGCACTTCCTTGCGGGCAAAGATGTAGCTGGTGGGTCCTAGCAGTCAGGGGGGAATGTTTTTTTCTCGAAATACGGTGGCCCGTCCGGTGGGTCCCAGCTGTTAGGTGGAGGAATCATTATTTTGCGTGTAATAAGGAGGCACTTCCTTACTGTTGTTGTGGACCCAGCTATCAGCCTCTCCACGTACAGTACTCTTCCAATGGAAGTGGTTCCTTGACCACGTTAATCACACCACGCCGAGAGCACCAGGGCGGTGGACGACGGCGAGGCCTAGGAATGGGACGACGCGGAGCCGGGGAAGACACGGCAGTGAAAGCCCACGCGGAGAGGAGTACGAGGGTTCACTAGTTCGACTGCGATGTGAGGCTACCGTTGCCGCGGAATAACAGGGGGTGTGGGTAAGTGGATGGCCTATCTAGCAGTGGGAGTAGTAAGGGGCAGTGAGGCCTCTGCGGCATCACAGCCAGCCATGGGAGGTAGGAGCACGTGACACAACCGACGCTGGTTTGGGCGGCTGGAGCAAGAAGACCAGAGGTTGAAGAAGCACTACGACCGTTGGATGGACATCATACGGTCACTGGAGCTAGAATCGTTCATATTGACTAATGTGACAAAGCCCTCCGTCCCCGTCAACTTAGTAGGCCCACAAGGCAGCCTTGCACTATGGTGGATCCCAGCTAGTAGGGGTATTCATGTTTTTGTGCGTAATAAGGAGGCACTTCCTTGCGTGTGAAGATATAGCTGGTGGGTCCGACCTATCAGCGGGGGGAATTTTTTTTTCGCGAAATACAGAGGCCCTTCCGGTGGGTCCTAGCTATCAGGTGGAGGAATCATTGTTTTGCGCGTAATACGGAGGCATTTCCTTGCGTGCGGCCGTGGACCCAGCCGTCAGCCTCTCCATGTACAGTCCACTTCCGATGGATGTCGTTCATTGACCATGTTGACCAGGCCGCGCTGAGAGCACCAGGGTGGTGGACGACGGCGAGGACTGGGAAGGGAATGACATGGAGCTAGGGAAGACTCGGCAGTTGTTTCCACGCCAAGGGGAGTACGATGGTTTACTAGTTCATCTGCCATCACCGGAGAATAACAGCAGGTGTGGGTGAGTAGAGGGATGGCTAGGCCAGCGATGGGAGTATGGTGGGGTGGTGAGGCCTACGCGGTAGTATAGCCAGCCACGGGAGGAGGAAGCAGCCAGTCCCAACGGCGCTTGTTTGAGCGGCTGGAGTAGGAAGAGTAGAGATTGAAGAAGCACGACGCCGTTGGATGGATATCCAACAGTCACTGCTCTCGTGTGTTGACTAAGTTGACACGGCGTTGCATGTGCATCAACCTTTTTTAGGAAAGAATACGCGTCAACCTGTAGTAGGCGCACAAGTCAGCCTCAAATCTATGGAAAACAGCATACGACCCATCTACCATTATTTCTAATAATTTACGGCCCATTTTCTAATTCTTAAGAATTTTGTTGGAGACCATCTTATTTTTGTTAGCATTACACCCCATATTATGGCCACGGTTAAAAATTATACGAAATTCTGCATATTTCGCTGATGTCAACTATTTTTAATCCCGAAATATCCAGTCACATTCAAACTATTTTTAAAAAATAATTTATATAAATATAAATTCCAAATAATTGTCCATGCATAAAAATCAATGGAATTTAAAATCTTGTAATGAAAAAAATTGAATCTAACTCCCGGTTTGATGTGTTTTAAAAATGTATAGCGCATTTCTGGGCAAACCGAATGAAACTCTCCTCGTCTTGAAAGATTTGCATCCCAGCAGGGCTGATAAAGCAAGTAGGCCTCGTTTGGGTATTTCTTTAAAAAATAGAACTGGGCTAGCCATTTTCAGCAAGAAAAAAACACAACTGGGCTCATGATGTGGTAAACATAAATAAAATCCTGGCTAGACGGGTCACATCCCCCACACAGCCCGCTGTTACCCTAATCCGTCGCTAAAACTAGTATAAATAACAACTGCTTGTTCCTCAAAAAACGGCACGACCTGTTGGGTCCCTAGTGTCAGCCGCTCGTAGTGTAATTCTCTCGTTTATTGACTATGGTGACAATGGCGTGAGCCCCAGATGTCCAACCATTAGGAGAAACCATTTTTTGGGCTTGTAATAACGAGGCACTTGCTTTCGTACTGCCATGACGCAGGTGGGTTCCTATTGTCATCCTCTCCACATACAGTCATCTCCTTGTTCCTCTTGATTGTTGACGACGTCGACAATGCAAGAGGGCGGTGCACCGCGCACGGCAAGCGAACCAAGGCGGAGGACTACGGCGAGGCCTCTGACGGAACGAATAGGAGCCATGGAAGATGCGCCAGTCCAATCACAGGTGGAGGGGAGTATGAGGGTTGACTGGTTCGGGTGCGGGTGCGTGTTGGGGCTGATGTCGCTGGAAAATAACAGAACATGTGGGGGAATAGAGGGAGGGACTGGCCAACGTTGGAGGGTACGGTAGGGCGGCGGAGGCGCAACCAACCATGGGAGACGGGAGCAGGCGGAGCTGACGGGGTGGTTTGGTTTGGGCTGCTGGAGGAAGAAGACAATAGATAGAAGATACATGACAGATGTTGGATGTCAATCCAACGGCTGGTAAGGCAGAATCGTTTGTTGACTGGCTAGTAAGTCAACACCACCTTGGATAGGCTATTTCCTAGTGGGTCCCAAATGTCAGAATCCAAATCTGTCACGGTCATGCAGCCTTTCCAATGAAAATTTACAGCCCATTTGATGTGCTAGTTCGAAATAAGTTTGTGGGTGCTAGTGGGGGCTAATCACTTGGCTTGTTTAATGCACAGTGAGCTCAAGCAGCCGGCGAGAGTGATGTTATTTCCCTTGGTTGGGATTTGTTACAATATTTCACTTTAAATTAAACGAATGGCAAGCCATTTGCCTTGTTTCAAAGACAATATGAGAGACAGCCGAGTTGAAAAGGGCAAGAATATCTAACTCCAGCTTACAAACTGTACAAAAGCACGAGGGTTAATTATTCATCAGGTTTAGACAAAACCCAGGTTGAAAAGGGCAACAACATCTAACTCCAACACTATTTTTGGCAGTCACGGTCAAATGGATCGGTCAGGTCCATAGAATGAACATCCTGGGTCGTAAATTTATTGGATTATGACCACAATATGTTGTAAATAGAAGCCCGGCACGTTCAGAAGCTCTTTTGCCCACCTGAAACTTCTTTTTTTGCTCTTCGACATATCCATCCATCAAAACCATGCTGTTGATAAACTTAAGCCTGATGGACAATAGTAACCTCGCATTCAGTAGGTAGAATGTGACAAATCTAGTGTTTGCATGGTTGGCTACATATCGTCTAGCATTATTGTCTTCAATAGAATGTCATGACAAGTGAGAAAATTCCCGTGCTTACGAATCCACCGATTGGTTATAACTTTCTTACCCCATCCTGTTGCCTAAATAGACATGAAGATTGAAAACAATAAAGGTCTAAGAAAAGAGTGTCGAAAGAGCAACAGTTGAACGGTTTATTCTAGTACACTATATGCGGGCTTCCAATGTGCATGAAATTATCACCTTTATATACAGCTTCTCCAGACATGGAAAGCATTGCAGCAAGCCAATAATATTGTTCAGATCAAAACTATTCATTTGGATATATAAGATCTTGACAGAATCCAGCACCATTGATAGGCCATCCATGGAGAAACTCTTCATTGAGCATAGAACATAATATTAGTACAAAATGTGTACTCCAAGATGATATATATAACTTATGCGTAGAAATTTAAAATGCAACTTATGGTTACAAGTGTAGATGATAATATAAAGTACCTGAAGAACTATGGAGCCAAACACCATATTGAAATGAGCACAGAGATCATGTATTACACCCAAGGTCTCCAGTTTAGGCATAGAGAGGATGGTTATTAGCAACGGTGAATAACTAGAATCAAGGATCAACCTTTGAAGTGCAGGGGCATCTTGGATGATGAGCTGCCATCCGTCAAAAGAAATTCCAATTCTTACAAGGTTAGGCGACTTTATTTGGAGAAAACCAATTCTAACTGTGAAAACAAGCAACAAGCACTCCAGGGCAGGGCAACTGGAGTGGACGATGCTGTGCAATGAGGCCTCTGATATACAAACCCACACAAGTGAAAGTTTCTTGAGAAATGGGAGTCGAAGGTTTAGTACCAGATTGTCTGGTAGGTAGCACAGTGCAAAGGTGGCGGTGTGGAGAGAGGAGGAAAACCGCGAGATGGACATTGGTGCTGAGGGCACAAGTACATGGCGTTCGGTATGTGGTAGGTGATTTCCAGGGGAATAGTAGAACTCAAGCAGCTGTAGTTCTGTGAATTCAGGGGATTTCAGCCAAGCATCCAGCGTGCAGGGCATGGTATGCTTGCTCAAGTAGCATGACGGGATGCAGAGGCTTTGAATGGAGCCCTGGTGGGAGGAGATGATGGCTCTAGGAATTTCAAAATCATTGAAGAGAGATAGCTGACGATAGTCGAGATTAAGGGGCACCGCGCCATAGAGGGCGCCACCAAATCGAGAGGACTTTGGTGCGGAAGCAATCCTTGGTGAGGAGAAGCGAGATGATCTCCCCAAGGACGGTGTCCGGGAGATCGCTGATGCGGTCCACCCGAGATTCTACGGGTTCCTGGGATCCGGTGGGGGAGGGGTCGCCGCTTCTCCCCGCGCTGCCGGGTGGGGGATCTACAACAGGCGTCACCTGGTGGGAGCCTCATCTTCTTGGCGTTGGGGTCAGCAGACTCCATTTTCCTCGAAGGCATCGCATCCCGCTCATGGATTTGAGCAGAGTAACGAATGACGAGCCTAGTTCTAGTGCGAGTGAAGAAGAAGGGGAGCTAGGGTTTTCTGTAGGAATGAGGTAA
This sequence comes from Triticum dicoccoides, assembly GCF_002162155.2. Classification (NCBI taxonomy): domain Eukaryota; kingdom Viridiplantae; phylum Streptophyta; class Magnoliopsida; order Poales; family Poaceae; genus Triticum; species Triticum dicoccoides. The sequence goes on along the minus strand of NC_041387.1, from coordinate 245,406,652 downwards.
GGAATTTGGGGGTACGAGTGGAGCGAGCTGACGTGAGGTGGGTGAGAGTGAGGAGGAAGAAGAGTACCTAGGTTTTTTGGGGGGCGGTGTGCTGGGTGTGGGTAGCGCCTCTCAATAAGTAGATACTAGATCATTGATGGCGCGCATTGCCGCGCCTGTCCATTTTGACGATATAATGATAAGAATTTTCATAAATATATTTAGGCATTTGGCCATAACTTTACTCATAAGCTCATAAATGAAGCCATGATGACATGTGTTGGAACATCCATCAGTTTCGAATGATATTAATTTCTGTAAATATATCAAGCACCAAAAATCCAAAGTGAAAGGGTAATACCAAATAGTGATTTTACCTATCGAAATAAGAACATTAACTTCATTTTCTGACCAACAATAATGGCAAAGCACCTCTATTGATGAGTTAAGCACAAAAATATAATCCACTATCAAACAGAAAATGTTTTTTACCAATATTTGGAGTTGGTTGCTTTCATTGACCCCGAACAAAATTTTCCCCAAATGTGGTTTCTTTATTTCGTGGAGATACCTGGAAGTACATCGAGCTAAACTCCAAAAGCATACAAAATAAAAGCAATAATAGGCATGCGATCCTCTCTCATAGATTGTTCAGATTAAGAAAACGTACGAACACACTCCCAACAGCCAGAGATATCTGTTGTAAACTAAATGTGTGTTTAAGATGGATTTCTCTAGAAGAAAAAAGTTACACTTTTTTTTAGAAAAGGAGGATCACCGCCGGCCTCTGCATCTGGGCGATGCATGCGGCCACTTTATATTTTTTGAAAAAAGTTAGATATGTACATGACAAACATCAAAATGGATGGTATTTATCTAATCACTATAATTATGAACAGATTGATCCCCATGGGTCATTCAACTATACCCGCATTATAGAAATTGAACAAAAACAACACTAATTTAGTAATTCACAAGTAGCCTCAGATAGATCGGAATTATTATAAATATAAAAGGGAGTAATGATTTTCCCTTGTTAGCGAGTTGCCACATTTTTTTACCAATAAAAACAAAAAATAGTTCACATTTCGTCATTAGCTGGTATGAAACCATAATGTTCAACTATGTAAATTTCACATCAAAATACAACACACGAAAAGGCGTCATATTTCCTATATTGGGATTTCTGATCGCATCAAAACCATATTGGATTGTGGCCCTGTCTATTCCAAATATCTGCATTGACATGCATACAAAACAGACTCTAAAGCATCATATCCTGAAAATAACAGACCTTGCAGACATATTGGATGAAGAAGATAAGTAAAGGCTGCAGCTGCTGAAGGGGCATGGAAGGGAGGGTAAAACAGAAGCGGAGGTGAAAAATATATGGAGAATTCTAGGGGAAAATGAGAGAAACATATGAGTAGCATACCTACACTCATGGGGGGTGATTGCAGGAGGGTGCTAGCTAGAAGGCCTTCGGATGCTTATATAGTATGCAGACCTATGAAAGATAGGAATATCCCATCCATTCTCATTTTGATAGAGTATTACATATATGTCGGTAGATATGTATGCAATATTTTAGTAACATATAAACAAGCAGAACTGGTATGCATAGCGCAGTTGCGCAATCCAAAACTTATACTTCCTCCGTTCGGAATTACTCGTCGCAGAAATGGATGTATCTAGACGTATTTTAGTTCTAGATACATCCATTTTCGCAACAAGTAATTCCGAACGGAGGGAGTACATGCAAGAAATAAATTTAAGTGGATGTGCTTTTAACAGATGGCTAACTATTCAGATTATGGCATCTTCTAATAGCAGTTTCTAGGATAATAAGCTAGCTTATCCTTACTTGAATGATTCACATCATAGGTAACCTGAAGGCAAGAATTTACCTGATGGCTGAGGTTATTTACTGCTGTATATATAGATAGACTGAATGTATATGGTCCTGAGCTCCTTAATTTCCTGAAGTTGACCAAAAAATAAATTGAGGAACAACTTAAAGCATGCGCATGCGATTCTATGTCACCATAGGGAAATGCAAATTAATTATACAGAGAAGAGAATCGAAACACTATTTTGGTCTCAGCCTACCATGTGAGGGTCTATTTTTTTACCATGTGAGGGTCTCTCATGCACTTTCCTTCATGAATATGAGCCTATTTTTTTACCATGTGCTTACTTCCAAGAAATACATATATCTATCTAAAGTCTAGAAGGAACATCTACATTTGACAAATTGCCATAACGGTTGCTTTGTGGTATCTATAATTCTAATAGGCAAAGGAGTTGTGTGGTATTTCAACGGAAGGTACATGACTGCATAAGAATTACCCCCACATACAGAATTAGCTACCAATCATACACACATCTACTTGACACCTCAAGAACCCATAAAGTGTACAGAACTCCAGTAGTTTTGAAAGCCCGCCACTCTAGCTTGAAAAAGGTTACTACATATGTAGAATCTCCAAACACTAACACTCCGACTTGAGCTGAACTGACATGTTTTTAATGGAAAAAAGGTGACGGATTCTCTGTCCGCACTGTCAATAATAGTACAATTTACATGTTCTCACAACCTGTCTTGGCAAATAGTTTTCTTTTCTGAATTGGGAATTAGCTAATCTACAGACAGAGGGATTAGGCCACATACCGGTACACATCAAAGCCAAAGTTTCTGCAATATGTCCACATCTTCGTACACCTCAAACTACCTCTATCGAGCATCAGAATAAACAATGAACAAAGCCAACCTGCATATTCCATTAATTAATCTGTCAACTCAACGCTTAAACAACGTGAATGAAAAAATAATAAAGGAGACGTAGGCAGAAATGATAAATCTTCCTTCTCTCTAAAAAAATGATAAATCTTCCATGCTATGTAAATCCGGTGCCAGGTTCCTGCTTCCAAAAGCTGTAGAGAATATCCGGAGATCCCACGAACTGAGAGGTAACATGTAGACTGCAGAAGAGCAAACAGATCAAAAATGAAAAGTCGGTACAAACTACAGAGTGATTAGTTTTTCGGACCTGGCGAACGAGCGAGAAGATGGGCAGGGTCAGGCTGACGAACTGGCGGATGGGTGTCGAGGAAATTCTCATAGCCGGACGGCGGTCCTGGTTCGCGGCACCGACGACTGGGAGGCGGCTGGTGTCGCGGCGGCGCATGGAATAGTCGCCGCAAAGTGGAGAGGAGCCGCAGGAGGCGAGCTCGGGGAGGGAAGCCTGATCTCCTAGGTACACAAGGATCGGGATGAGGATGGGTGGCAGAGATGGCGGAGGCAGCGACAAGCGTGTTCACCTGCCGCGAGGTAGAGAATGAAGGGTCGGGGAGGGGAATGACCATGCGATGGTTTCCTCTTCGTCCATCCAGAAACAGGCAGCTTCCTTCCTCCTTTGGGTCACGGCGCCTCGCCGCCATCGCCATTAGTCACCCTCTCTCTGCGGCGGCGCATAGGTTTCACTCTAGGTCGAGAGATCTGAAGGGACGGGTGCGGTGGATACTTGGCCTCATCAGGACCGTTAGTCTGGGATCAAACGAGAGGCCTTTAAATTTGTTTCTAGAGTAGCGGCCCATGCGGGAGGAGGAGGTGCATCGGACGACCAAAAATGACTCGGAGGCGCGATCTGACGACCCAAATTGTTGATGGCGTGAGAGGCTTCCTAGCATGCTTAGTTTTAATGTTTCTAAACTAGATCATCGATGGCGCGCGCTGCTGCGCCCATCTATTTTTTCGTTGGAATAATTGGGATTCTCGTAAATATAAGAGAAATGAAACATAGAAATTCAATTACATAAAGTATATCATCTTATGCTATTGTATCAGGCAGTTGTGACAACTGATAGTATTCTCACAGATATAAGATAAATGAAACAAAGAAATTCAATTACATAAAGATATGTTGTACCATTTAGTAATCAGAAAAGGATATCTTATGCTAATGTATTAGGCAGTTGCGCTAAGGTTGTCACATTATAACAGTACCATAATCACATTAGATTGATCTCAAACTAATGTACTCCGTCTTATTTTATTCTTGCAAAGTACTCCCTCCATACTAAATCAGCGACACTTGATATGGAATGGAGGGAGTAGTAAACTATGTTAACAAAAGATATGGAAAACATGGATGCAGCCAGTAAATAAATTAATGGATAAATAATCACAATTGGCACATGATATACATGTGTTAACAGTGTATGGTTGCATCAGAGGAAAATACCCTCCACATTATAACTGCAAACCAACAAAGGAGTATATTTAAGAGAAATACTTGTTGCTAAAATGTCCATGCTGATACTGTGTCATGGGTTGAATACAAATTGAAAAGTCTTCCGCAAGCTCCATGTCTCAAGTTTTGAAAATGTGCAGTTCTTTTTTTCTTTGGCATGCAAAGAAATCGAAGTCGTGCTACTCCATCCACCACAGAATACACAACGGAGAACATCATGCCTTTCTGAACCTAGTTTGCCAGAAAATGGAGCAGATAAGATAAAGTTAGTAGCCGTAAGCCTGTAAGTTAAAAAAACTGAACTATGTTCAATTGTGATGGACTTCATACGAGGCAAAGCTCAGGCATGCGCTAATATCTCAGAGCACTTCGATAAGCTAGTGTGGTCCACCATGGCATATTATCCTGTTATCCTGTTTATACACCCTCATATTCTTACCTTGACCCCCTTGTAAGTTGGAAGAGATTGAAATTCACATATACACAGAATACGGTGGTTGTAGGTAAACATCATCCTATCTATGCAATGGTGCTTTTAGAGACCACTGCTTTGCGTCCTCTTTTTCTTATGTTTATCACATGTTTTTAATTCCCTCTCTTGGTTTCTCATGGCATCTTACATTGACTTATATTCTTCTGCTATGTCTTACAATAGTTCCTGCAAAAATGTGTACTACATTATATCAGGTAAAATCATTTGTAAAATGAGCAAGGTGTGTCTAGTTCCATTGTAAAAGGTGGCTACTATTTTAATGGCCAAAAAACATGAGATTACAATGTAATGAAGCCAAAAAATAAAGAACTTAATGAAGCACACATCTTACATGAAAATATGAAATGAAACTGCAAAAAGTTACAGAAATCAAGTAGCCAAGATGTGCAAGAAGCAATGAAATATTTTGGAGGCGAAGCCGAAATGAAATGGGAGGGAAAAGCACCTCTCGACGGATCAAAACATATATTGTCTTCCATACATGCTAACTACTTACATGGATGATTCATAAGCATCGGAAATTTAAAGAAAGAAAAACATACATGTAATATCCGCATATTCATGTAGTACATCTTCTTAAGAGCCTTCTTTGTAGGGTCAAAAGCTTCTGAAAAGCCTACGATTATCTAAATTTATGATAAGTAGCAGACATGAAATTTGCTTCAAAAAATCACAATTAAGAGTCTATAGTACAGCTCGAGGAACAAACCAGTGGTTCAGTATAGCGTCATGAAATAAGAGTACCGTTGCTGAAGATACAATCAAACAAAAAGTAGTTTTACTGAATCAATTGTCCAGTTTAGAGTTAACATATGTACTGCAATAACCAAGCATCAACTGCAGCAGTTGAACATTTGTGAACAGATAACTTATAAGTACACATGAGGAAGCAAATCTGCATGAACTCCCAGCGGGCACCATCAAATTTTACAGATTAAGTGATAATCTCCCAGGGAATACGTATAGAAAGAACACATCAGCTCCACCATAACTCAGTGCTCTGAATCTGTTTCAAACCTCCGGACCTGGTGTTTAATTAACTAAGAAATACCAACTTAAATTTATTCTTTGCCTACCAAGAAGATGAGTCTCTGAAGATTTGTACCTACTTGTAAACCTTCGTTGGCCTAACATGTAGAGAAACAAAAGAAAAAAATTGGGAGAAACTTAATAAACATCAATACCAGGGCAACTTGTTAACCAACCGAGAGAGACAGAGAGAGATATGAGGTTGTGAGATCCGGTTCAAATTTCTTGAAGTCTCTAATATACTGATCACCTTCTGTTGACATCTAATACAAAGGATCCATAAGAAAAAAAAGTCAGATGTAGAATAAATTGGGAGTTGCACTTGAAGGAACCTATCTTTACAGTCATTCCAGACCCTCAAAGTGATGCACGCCCTGAGCCCCTCCCAACCGAGAGGCCCCCAATTGAAACTGGTCAGATATCTGTATATACCTCCGGCTGGTTGCTCGACATGGTTGATCTGGCGACAGCTCACCCAAGAACTCCAGATATGGCTTGAAAACTCGGACACATGCTTCAGGGATGTAGTGCGCCACTGATTTGGGGATGGAGCTCATGGCCGATTCAAGAAAAAGATGCACCCTGCTTCACCTTTAGGGAATATCGGAGAAAGAGGACAGCGGCGAGTAGGCGTAGACGGAGACGCCGCTCCTACAGGGCGCTTGAGGGGCTGCGAGATGAAGACATGGTGGCGGCAACACACCTAGGGCTGGCGAGGGTAGGTCGTGCACGAGAGTTAGAGAGACGAAGGAGCGTCGTGGGGTGTGTGGCTGCATGGAAGGAGACTCGTAGAAGCCCATCAGGCCCAATTTCACACCAGGCGTCCAAAATAGTCACCGGAGCAACAGCCCAGCAAGGAAACACTCGGTTTTAGCGAACATAATGATTCCAGGCGGGATTAAGAGTAAATCTGACGGCCGAAAACGCCCAAAACTGATGATCCAAAGGCTGAAAATGCTGATAGCAATCTGACGGCCGAAAACGCCCAAAACTGATGATCCAAAGGCTGAAAATGCTGATAGCAATCTGACGGCCGAAAACGCCCAAAACTGATGATCCAAAGGCTGAAAATGCTAATAGCCTGAGAGGGCTGGAAAGGTGCTCGGTTTTAATATATCTAAATATGGGCTTTTGAATTGATTTTACTATTTACTAGGGTGGATGGGCTGTTTTGTCTCGGGCCCAGAGAAACAATTACTACTAGTACAGTAGAGACACTCTACAACTACCTAGAAAAACAATTACTACTAGTACAATGGATACACTACCGCTTCTGGCTCCTCCTAAGTCATCGAAACGTCTCCCTCTACTGACTGTCGTTATACTTTTGTTCATCGACATGCGGGCCATGCAGCGCGTGGGCCCAAATGCCATCCACAAAATTAGAAGGTAGTATGCAGGCGGAGAGTCACCCCGGTCGTAGCGCGGCAGTAACGAGCCATCGTATCACAAAACCCCACCTCCTTGCAGTCTAAGTTTGACGGACGAAGCAACCATCATTTCACTATTCGCTGAATCCCCTTCTCCCTCACCGTCTTCAAGAAAGGCAACACTCGCATCTGCCACTGTTCTTCTTTCCCAACGAAGGAATGTAAGTGGATCCGTGATGTTGGTATATTTTTGTTCAGAGAAAAAAAAGAACTTTTGCGAAGCAGTAACCATCCTCACTCTCTTTTTTGTTTCATTGTCATTGCGATTGTGTTTTACTTTTAGTGGTCTCCTAGTATTCGCCAGTTTCATGATGGACCAAGGAGAACCAGGCAAAGATCTACCGATATTGGAGCAGACGCGGGAGGCTGATCCCCACGAGACAGAGAGCTCGAAGAAGATGGAGGCAGCCACGGAGCCGACCCCAGATACGCTCACGGCCACTACTGAGATGGTCAACGCCTCGTTTGAGGTTACAGCCCCCGTGGCACTACAGGAGCAGTTTTCCCCCTTCGA